>NC_082610.1:2468927-2783649 GCF_030936135.1 Gavia stellata
TCCCCCCCGCGCGAGGGATGTCGGGAACTGTAGTTCCCTCCCCCCCACGGCGCATGCGCGCCGCCTCTTGCCCGCCGCACAAGATGGCGCCGGCGCCTCGTCTTCTCTGGGCTGCGCTACCCCCAACTCCCCCTCCCCGCGCACAGGGGGCAGCCCTACAGCCCACGTGTTCACTCTGGCCCCTACTGATGGCAAGCAGAGCGTCGGCCGATGCCCCAGCTGGGCAGGGCCTCGCGGGAGGCCCCACGCTTGTCCCCCACCGCCCCCGGACAGGACCCACGCCAGGGGCAGCCATTCCGCTCTTTATTCTCAGTGCGGCGCGGTGAGGGGTGGCGGTGGGGCCCTGGGCGGGGGGGGGGGGATGAGGCAGGGCCGCCCTCCTCCCCCCAAGTGCAGGCAGCGTGTGGGGGGGCGTGCCGGGTCCCTGGCCACGCCTCCAGCAGGCCTAGGCTCCGCCCCTTCCCCAAAGTGCCACGGGCGGGGGGGGCTCTGCCCCATACCTCCCCCGGGTTAGGGGGCAGGGGGGCGAGGTGGAGGGGAGGTGGGGGGCGGGGTCAGCGTGGGGGGCGGGGTCAGTCAGCAGGGGTGGGGCAGGGGGCGGGGTCAGAAGTGGAGGAAGGGGCGGAGCCAGAACTGGTGGAAGATAGGGGCGTGGCCGTCCGCGGGGGCGTGGTCAGCGGCCGGGGCGGGGCCGCCATCCAGGCTGGCCTGGCGCACCACGCGGCGGGGCCGGGAGGAGGGTCGTGCCCCCACGGGGGCACCCCCCCGGGCCCCCCGCTGCCTCCGCAGCCATGAACACCTGCAGGGGGGACAGGGGGGGCTCAGCCAGCGCCAGGGCCCCGCCGCCCGCCCCCGCCTCCCCCCAGAACTCTGCCCTTGTCCCCGCTCACCTCCCCGGCGAGGGGCTCCCCCGGCGGCTCGGGGGGCTCGGGGGACTCCAGCTGGCTGATGCTCCGCATGACGGCGCAGAGGGAGATGCGGGGGCGCCGTGAGGCCCCCAACAGCCCCTGTCCGCTCGCCTCCTCAGGGGGCCGTGGGGACGGGGACGGGGACAGGCCACCCCTCGTCCCCCGGGGCGGCCCGCGGGCCCTCCTCGGGCTGGGCCACCCGCTCCGCCGCCTTGGGCTCCCACAGGCTGCTGTGCCGGCTGCCACACGCCTGCTGTCAGCGGCTGGCCCCGCCCCTGCCCCGCCCACGTGTAGAGCCACGCCCATTCTGAGGCAGGGCGGGGCTCCCACAGGCTCCGCCTCCACAGCCATAGCATCAAAGGGTGGGGCTCCACCCAAGCCCACCCTGCCCATCAGGGCGTGGCCACAGAAGCACCACCCACCCTGTACAAGAGGCGTGGCCATGACAGGCTCCACCCACCACCCACGAGGGGCGTGGCCATGACAGGCCCCACCCATGCTGCCCAAGAGGTCATGGTCAAAGCGGACCCTGCCCTGCCCAAGGGGGCGTGGTCAGAACAGGCCCCTCCCTCTCCTGCCTGAAAGGGCATAGTTACACCAGGCCCCCACCCACCCTGCCCACAGGGTGTGTGTCCCGCCCCGCCCTGTGCCCCACCCACCTGGCGTGCAGGATGCCCTGGTAGAAGTCGAGCTGGCGCATGAAGCCGGGGTTGGGCAGGACGCCGGGGCGGCAGTGCCGGACGTGCCGCAGCGCCCGCTCCAGGGACCACCCGAACTCCTTCATGGCGTAGGCCAGCACCGTGGCCGCCGAGCGCTCAGCCCCATGCGGCAGTGCACCAGCGCCCGGCCCCCGTCGGCCCTGCGGCACCCACACCGCGCTGCCACCGAGATCCTGGGGCTCCCCATGTGTCCCCAGCCACCCCGGTATCCCCGGGGACGCTGTGCCCCGGGTCTCCCCATGTCCCCAGGGCTCCCTGGGTCCCCAAGGACCCCGTGCCCCAGGGCTCCCCAGTGTCCCCAGAGACCCCATGCCCCAGAGCTCCCCAGCTCCCAGTGTCCCCAGGGCTCCCAGTGCCCCCCCAGCACCTCAGTCATCAAGACGCTCCTCCATACCCCCCTGACTCCCCAGGTACCCCCACCCATGGTCCCACCCCCAGCCTGCCCCTGGCTCCAGCTCCTGCCCCTCCATGCTCCCCTGTGCCCCCCTCGTGTGCCCCCCATCACGCCGTGCCCTGGGGCTGCCCTGGCCCCACTGACCGGACGCGGGAGAGGAAGAGGAAGGTGTCGTTCCAATGGGGCAGGAGTTGGGCCGTCTCCTCGTCATACACCGCACATTCATGTAGGTGAACAGCGCCGGGAAGAAGTTGTCGATCTCCCGCGCCACGTTCAGGATGTGGGTGACCCTGCGGTGCGCGGGCGGGGGGCACAGCTGGCACGCAGGGTTGGGCCTCTGCCCATGCTCTATGGGGTGCCCCACGATGGCCCCATGCCCACCCCACTGGGTGCCCTATGAAGACCCCACGCCCATCCCAATGGGTGTCCCACGATGGCTCCATGCCCAACCCACTGGGTGCCCTACAAAGACCCCATGCCCACCCCCAATGGGTGCCCCACGATGGCCCCATGCCCACCCCACCGGGTGCCCTACAAAGACCCATGCCCACCTCAATGGGTGCCCCACGATGACCCCATGCCCACCCCACCGGGTGCCCTACAAAGAACCCCATGCCCCACCTCAATGGGTGCCCTACGATGACCCCATGCCCATCCCACCGGGTCCCCTACGAAGACCCCCATGCCCACCCCATCAGTGTCCCATGATGACCCCATGCCCATCCCACCGGGTGCCCTACAAAGACCCCATGCCCACCCCAATGGGTGCCCCACGATGGCCCCATGCCCACCCCACTGGGTGCCCTACAAAGACCCATGCCCACCCCAATGGGTGCCCCACGATGGCCCATGCCCACCCCACCGGGTGCCCTACAAAGACCCCATGCCCACCTCAATGGGTGCCCCACGATGACCCCATGCCCATCCCACCGGGTGCCCTACAAAGACCCCATGCCCACCTCAATGGGTGCCCCACGATGACCCCATGCCCATCCCACCGGGTCCCCTACGAAGACCCCATGCCCACCCCATCAGTGTCCCATGATGACCCCATGCCCATCCCACCGGGTGCCCTACAAAGACCCCATGCCCACCCTAATGGGTGCCCCACGATGGCCCCATGCCCACCGCACCAGACCGTCTCATGATGACTTCATACCCACACCACCATGGACACTCCAGGATGACCCTGCGCCCACCCCACTGTGACACCCCATGATGGCCCTGTGCCCACCCCACCGTGACACCCCCGGGTGACCCCATGCCACTCCACGCTCACCGGTTCTGCTGCAGCTCCTCCAGGTTGGCCGCGTTCCACTCGGAGCCCTGCGTGGTGGCAGCGGTGAGGGGTGGGGACGACCCCGCCCGCCCCCACTGCCCCGCCCGCCCCGCTGCCCACCAGGTAGAGGTGCGGGAAGACGCGGGAGGGCCGATCCATCTGCGCCAGCACCAGCAGCATCTCGTTGTCGATGAAGTCCTTGTGTTGGGCCAGGCTGTGCCCCGTGCGCCGCTCCAGCTCCTCCCGCACCTGGGCACCCGCCTGCGGGGTGAGGGATGGCCCCGTGCCTGCCCCCCCTGCCCGCCCCCCCCCGCGAGCCAAGCCCTGGGGCCCGCCGGGAGCACCCGCCTGGTGGCACCCACCTCCTTGGAGGTGACGTTCTCCAGGTCAGCGCTGGCCATCACGTCCCGCAGCAGCGCCCGCACCGCCTGCTCCGACAGCTCCGGTGCCGCCGGCCTGGCACCCCGCATCACCGTGTCACCGGCGGCGGCGCTCACCTGCCCCGCCCAGGCCCCACCCTGCCCAGACCCCGCCTCCTCTGCTCCCAAGCCCCACCCAAGTGCAAGCCCCGCCTCCCCATGGAAGCTCCACCCAGTTCCTTTAAGCTCCGCCCCTCATCCAATGTCTGCCCCCTCCATGAGCCACACCCTGAACCCAGACCCACCCATCAACACAAGCCCCTCCTCCCTAGCAGAACCCCGCCCTTACAGCCCCACCCAATTACTCCACCCCTTTATACCACAAACCCCGCCCCCCCCACCCCACCCTGAGGCACGCCAGCCCAGGAGCAGTGCTGATTGGCCAGCAGGCTGAGGGGGTGTGACGGGGGGCGGGGCATACCGGAGGGGCGGGGGCGAGGTGGGGCGCACCGACTCGAGGTCGGCCATGGCCAACCACTCGTTGAGGCAGCTCTGCTCCGAGGCCAGCGCCGCCGCGTAAGCCGCGGGCCCAGGCCAGCGCCGGGCCCCCCGGGGATGTGCCCGCCGCGCGACGCCTCCTCGCAGGCGCGGTGCAGCTCCTGCAGCACGGCCCTGCCGCACACCCCCCTGCCACCACCGCAACGCCCCGGCAACCGCCCCGGCACCGCCCGCCGCTCCGGCACGTGCCCGCGACTCCTCCCCGCCGCCGTGGCCAGGGCACCCCCGGGGCGGTGCCGGTGTCCTCCCTCCCCCGGTTTGTGGGTGCACCCCCCAGTACGTGGGTGCCACCTCCCCTCTCCCCGGGCGTGCACAGCCCCTGGGCACGGCCGGGTGGTCCGTGGCTGTGCCCAAACCCTTCCCACACCCCCGTTCCCATGAATGTGCCCAGGTGCCCACGGTGGCGCCCGTATGTCCGTGTCCTGGCTGTGCCCACACCCTCCATTCCCACAGTGGTACCCCACTTTCAACCCTGCCCGTGATGGTGCCCGCATCCCCCGTGCCCACAGCAGTGCCCCACATCTCCCCTGCCCACGGTGGTGCCCATGTACCCCATGGCCATGGTGGTACTCACTTCCCCCGTGCCCACGGTGGTGCCCACCATCCCCCGTGCCCATGGCAGTGCCCACGTCCCCTGTGCCCACGGTAGTGCCCACGTACCCCATAGCCGTGGTGGTGCCCACATCCCCCATGCCCATGGCAGTGCCCACGTCCCCTGTGCCCACGGTAGTGCCCACGTACCCCATAGCCGTGGTGGTGCCCACATCCCCCATGCCCATGGCAGTGCCCACATCCCCTGTGCTCACGGTAGTGCCCACGTACCCCATAGCCGTGGTGGTGCCCACATCCCCCGTGCCCATGGCAGTGCCCCTGTGCCCACGGCGGTGCCCACGTCCCCCATGACTGTGGTGGTACCCACATCCCCCATGCCCACATTGGTGCCCATGCCCCGCCACGCCCACGGACACACCCCGGACCCACTCACCACATGGTCTGGACAGAGATGGGCTTGAAGATGCGGGTCTGCCCCCCCGATGTCACGCTGAACCCCCTGGGCACCACGGGAAGACATGTGGGTCAGGGTGGGCACCCCAGCCCTGCCCCTCCCCACAGGCCCCACCTAATCCCGTGAGCCCCACCCTCATAAGCCCCTCCCCTTCCCAGAAGCCCCGCCTACTCCTTACCCATCACCGTCGAGAAAGACCTGGGTGTCGCTCCAGAGGGGCAGCACCATGCCCAGGGTGCAGCGGGTGGCCCTGGGGCGGGCAGAGGTCAGGGGTGCGGCTGTCCCCCCCTGCACCCTCGCCCCCCCACCCCGCTCACCCCTCGTGGGCGAAGTCCACGCCCAGCAGCACCGTCTGCCCCTCGGCTCCCGCCTCCTCGGGCCGCACCACCAGCAGGTACCGCACCCGCCGCGGCCGCGCCGACTCCAGCCGCACCGCCTGGGGTTGGGGGGGGGGGGCATGAGGGGTGCCCCCTGCACCCCCGGGGGCAGCACTGCGGGATCGGCCTCCCAGTGCCCCCAGTATCCCCAGTGCCCGGGGAGGAGCATCAAGCACTGGGGGGCAGGCTGGGCCATATCCCATCCCCATCCCATTCCATCCTCATCCTGTCCCATCCCATCCCCACCCTGTCCCCATCCATATCCATTCCCATACCATTCCTGTCCTCATCTCATTCTGTCCCATCCCATCCTATCCCCATCCTCATCCCATCCTATCCCCACCCTGTCCCCATCCGTATCCCATTCCCATACCATTCCTCTCCCCATCGCCATCCTGTCCCATCCATCCCCACCCTGTCCCCATCCCCGTCCCCATCCCTATTCTGTCCCATCCCAATCCCATCCTGTCCCATCTCATCCCCATCCTCATCCCATCCCCACCCTGCCCCCTTCCATATCTCATTCCCAACCCCATCCTTTCCCATCCCATCCTGTCCCATCCCATCCCCACCCTGTCCCCATCTTCATCCCAATCCCACCCTGTCCCCATCCCTGTCCCCATCCCCATTCTGTCCCATCCCATGCCCATCTCATCCCCATCCTCATCCCATCCCCACCCTGTCCCCATCCATATCCCATTCTCAACCCCATCCTTTCCCTATCCCCATCCTGTCCCATCCCATCCCCACCCTGTCCCCATCTCCATCCCCATTCTGTCCCATCCCAATCCATCCTGTCCCCATCCTCACCCCATCCCCACCCTGTCCCCATCCTCACCCCATCCCCACCCTGTCCCCATCCCCATCCCCATTCTGTCCCATCCCAATCCTGTCCTGTCCCATCTCATCGCCACCCTGTCCCCATCCCTGTCCCCATCCCCATTCTGTCCCATCCCAATCCCACCCTGTCCCCATCCCCACCCTGTCCCCATCCCATCCCATCCCGTCCCCATCCCATCCCCACCCTGTCCCCATCCCCATTCTGTCCCATCCCAATCTCACCCTGTCCCCATCCTCACCCCATCCCCACCCTGTCCCCCATCCCATCCCATCCCATCCCATCCCATCCCATCCCATCCCATCCCATCCCATCCCATCCCATCCCTTTCCCCTTTCACTGTCCCCATCTCGTCTCCGTCCCGCCACTGTCACCATCCCGGTCCCTACCAGCCGGATGGCGTCCTGCGGACGCAGCAACTGCATCATGAGCTGCAGTGCTGCTCCTGCCGCCCCGGGGCCTGGCCGGGGGGCACAGCCGGGGGGGGCTCGGCCTCCAGCGGCTCCTCCGCGTCTCAGTCGGCAGCAGCAGCGCGGCCCCCTTGACCATGACAAAGCTCTGCCTGGGGGGCAGGAGGGCCCTGAGCGGGACGTGGCCCCCCCCAGCAGGACCCAGCCCTTGTGGCCGGGGTACCCCCAAAGGGCTCCCTAAGGGGGGGGGGGGGAGCTGGGGGGGCTGGGGCACCACGGGGGGGAGGAAATGCTCCTCAGGGGGTGACTCTGTGTGTGTGTCCCCCCCGGTGACCCGTGTCCCCCATCCCGTGGCTTTGGAGCCCCTTCTCACCCGCCGCTGCAGTCGGCCGCGCCGGGGGGCATCTTCCTCCTGCAAAATACGGGGGGGGGGGGGTGTCAGTGCCCCCCAGGGGAGCATCACCCAGGGCATGGGACCGTGCCCGGGGGGTCCGGCAGACACCCCCGGCACGTCCCGCCTGGGCACTGCGGCCGGGGACACCCTGCCAAAAATTTACACCACCCCCCCCCCCCAGCAGCATGGGGCATTGGCAGGGCCCCATGGGGGAGTGGGGGGGGCCCTGGGAGGGGTCCCGCTGGGGAGGCAGATCCCTGGGGATCAGCCCTGGGATGCCAGGGGGGGTCCTGTCCCCGTGCCCCCCCCTCGCCTGGGTGCTGCCCAGGGGGGAAGTGCATGCGGGGGGGCCCTGGGCTGTGCACCCTGATAAGGCCCAGTGGTTACTGGAGAGGCGGGGGCAGCGGTACTGGGAGCCACTGGGACAGCCAGTGGGAACACTGGGGACAGCTTTAGCCCGGTTGGGAGCAACTGGGGACAAACACCCTCCCCCCAACACGTGTCCCCCGTCCCCCCCCCCGCCAACTACGGGGCAACCCCCAGCCGGGAGCGGAGGAGACCCCACCGTGTGCTGGGAGCAACTGGGCTCCCAGTAACCTCCCACCGGGAGCGGCCGGGATTAGCCTGCACCGGGAAAGACCGGAGCAGCCCGTACCCCGCACCGGGAGTCACCGGGACAGCCCGTACCCCCCCCGCCGGGAGCCTCCGGGGCAGCCGCGCTTCCTACCGGAGCGCTCGGGGGAACCGGGACCGCCCGACCGCCGCCAGCAGCCGCTCCCCGTCCCGGCGGCCCCGGGCCGGCCCTGCCGGGTCCCGGTCCCGGTCCCGATCCCGATCCCGATCCCGGCCCCGGGCCCGTCCCGCACTCACCGCGGGGCCCCCGGCGGAGCCCGCCGCCCGCCGCACCGTGACCAGCGCCATGCCCCGCCGCACCAGGAAGCGCCGCCGCCGCTGCCCCGCCCGCACCGGGAGCGGGCACAGCCCCGGGCACGGCCCGGCCTGCAGCGGGACAGCCCCCCCCCCCTCCCCACCGGACCGGGACACCCCAGACCGCCCTCCCCGGCAACCTGCCCCGGGACCCCCACCCGTGTTGCCCCCGGGACCCCCCCCCCCCCCCCGTCCCCCCGGGGACCCCCCGAGGGTCTCCAGCACCCGGGACCCCCCCCTCCCCGGAGCCCCTCACCCCCGGCACTGCGCCGGGTCCCTTGGCCGTGCCCCCGCGGGTGCCAACCCCCCCCCCCGACCCCCCGCCTCAGCCCCGTGCCCCGGAGCGGGACACCCCATCCCGCCCCAGACCGGACCCCCGTTGCCCAGGGACCCCCCCCCCGAGCCCTTGTCACCCCGTGGCTCAGCAGCGGGTCCCCGGCCAAGCACCCCCCCCCCCGGGCGGGGGTCTCCCCAAGAACCATAAACTGAATAAATTAAGGCCGGGGCAGGGAAGGGGGTCACAGGGCCAGATTTGGGGGGCGGGGGGGGGGTGTCGAAGGGGAGAAACCCCCCCTGGGACCCCCTCAGTGCCACCCACATGCTTGCTGGCTCCGCCCCTTCAACTGGGCCCCACCCTTCTTTAGGCTCCACCCTTTCCCCAGGCTCCGCCCCCCGGGCCATCCCCACCCATCCCCTGCCAGGCACAGTCAGCACACAGCCGTGTATATATATATATATATATGTATATGTATATACATCTGGGGCCCCCCGGCCCCCCACTGCCACCGAGGGACGAGGCCTGGGGGTCCCCACCTGGCCCCACAGCCCCCAAAGGTGGGGTGCCTTTAAACAGGGGTCAGTCGCATCCCACGGGGACCCCCAGGTCCATCCTGTACCCCCCCCCCACCGCGGTCAGCGCACGACACCGAAGAGGAGGAGGGTCCCTAGGGTGGGGGTCTTGGGGGTAGGGGTGTCCCTGGGGTGGGGGTCCCCCAGATGAGGGTCCCTGGGCTGAGGTTTGAGCCTGGCGGGAGGGGAGCCCTGGATGGGGGGTCCCGGGGGTAGGAGGATCCCTGGATCAATCCCCCCTGTGCGGGGTCTGTGCCCACATCGGGGGGGTCCCTGGCACGGGGGTGCCACCCCGGCACCGGCTGCTCCCCCGGCAGGGCCGTGCCCGAGTTGGGGTGTCGCGGTGCGGGCCGGTGCCCACGCTGGGCTGTCCCCGGGTGAGGCCGTGCCTCGTGGTCCCCGGGCGAGGCGGTGCCGGCGGGGTGTCCCTGTCCCCGCGTGGGGTGTCCCCAACGTGGGATGTCCCTGTCCCCCCGGGGCGGGCGGTGGCAGCCCCCCGGTGCCCCCCGGCTACGGCAGCTTCGCGGAGCAGCTGCGGCTGGCCATGGCGCTGTCGGAGCGGGAGCAGGAGGAGCGGAACGGCGCCGGCGCGAGGAGGACGAGGAGCTCCAGCGCATCCTGCGCCACGGGGGGCTGCCACCGCCCGCCCCGGGGGGGCTCCCGGCTGCCGGGGGGTCGGTGCTGGGGCCCGCCTGCAGCAGCATGCTCTCCTGCAGGGCCCTGCGGGGAGAGCCGCTGTGGCCACGCCCCCTCGCGGAGGCCACGCCCACCCAGCGCCCCACCCATGCCCCTCCCCAGCTGGCCACACCCACTTCACAGCTCTGCCCTGGAGGGCCACACCCCCTCCATGTGCCCCACCCATCTGCTAGCCACACCCGCACCTGCAGTTAGCCCCACCCATGTTGGCCACACCCTCAGGGAGTGGAAAGCCACTCCCCTAATCCAGGAAGCCCCTCCCCTCCGGGCCACACCCCCACGGCCTCTCAGCACCTCCCCTCGGCCCCGCCCTGCCACGCCTAGGCCTCCCCCTCCTTGGCCCCGCCCACCCGCCAGCTGCGATGGGCGGGGCAGGCTCATGCCCCGCCCCCTGTGGGCGGTGCCTCACCGCTCCAGCTGGAGGTCCTCGTCGTAGGGGGGCGGGTCTGCGCCCGGGCGGGTGTTGGTCAGCGCCTCCCAAATGGTCACCTGCGGGGTGGGGCGGGGCTGAGGGGCGGGGCCTGCGCCGAAGGGGCGTGGCCGGCCGTGGGAGGGCGGGGCCTGGCCCAGGGCGGGGCGGGGTCTCACCTGGTCGGTCTCGGTGCCGGCGTCGAGCAGGCTCTGCTGGATGGCGAACTGCAGCAGGTCGTCGTCCTCGTCCCGCAGCGGCTCGCTGCGCCCCGCGCCCAGCACCGTGTACCCCGCCGGCACCTCGAACACCCCCGCCTCCACCTCGCACGGGAAGGGCCAGCCTGCCGCACCGCCGACACCGTGGGGCGCCGTCAGCACCCCGCCGTGTCCCACGGCACCCCATGGCACCCAGCGCACATGGCACCCCGCGACGTCCCACGGCATCCCATGGTATCCCATGGCACCACATGGCACCCCGCAGCGTCCCACGGCATCCCATGGCACTGCCCAGCACCCTGTGCACATGGCACCCCGTGACGTCCCATGGCATCCCATGGTACCCCATGGCACCACATGGCACCCCGCAGCGTCCCACGGCATCCCATGGCACCCCATGGCACTGCCCAGCACCCTGTGCACATGGCACCCCGTGACGTCCCATGGCATCCCATGGTACCCCATGGCACCACGTGGCACCCCGCAGCATCCCACGGCATCCCATGGCACTGCCCAGCACCCTGTGCACATGGCACCCCGCGACGTCCCATGGCATCCCATGGTACCCCATGGCACCACGTGGCACCCCGCAGCATCCCACGGCACCCCACGACACCACATGGCACCCCGCAGTGTCCCACGGCATCCCATGGCACCCCACGACATTGCCCAGCACCCTGTGCACATGGCACCCCGCAGCGTCCCACGGTACCCCATGGCATTGCCCAGCACCCTGTGCACATGGCACCCCGTGACGTCCCATGGCATTCCATGGCACCCCACAGCACCACATGGTACCCCACGGCATCCCATGGCACCTCGTGGCGTCCCACACCACCCCACACCCATGGGTGCTGTGTGCCCCTGAGCACCCCACAGCACCCTGGCCCACGGCCACGCCACCCTGTGTCCACAGGGAGCCTGCGGACCCTGACCCCCCCCGGCCCTGGCACCCCACAGCACCCATCACCGCGCGCCCATGGGCAGCCTGCTGGTACCCAGAACCCCCAGCCCAGGGACCCAGCAGCACCCTATGCCCAGGGACCCCCCCAGTGCCCAGCACCCTGCACCCACGGACACCAGCCCTGGGATGACCCCTACCCCCGGAGACCCCCAGCCCCAGGGCACCCCACAGCAGCCCCCCAGCCACACGTGCCCCCAGGGCCCCCCCAAGCCTCACCTCTGGGTCCGGGGGGCTGGGTGCTGGGGGGCTGGGTGCCAGGGGGGTGGGTGCCGGGGGGCTGGGTGGGGGCGCACACCCGCACGGAGCCCAGCGGCTGGTCGCACCCGCAGAGGTTGCTGAAGGTGATGCGGGCGTTGAGCACGTGGAAGAGGGGGATCTCTGGGGGTACAGGGGTCAGTGGCCCCGCCCCCCGATAGGCCCCACCCCTGCCCCACCCTGCCCCGCCCCACCGGCCCCACCCTCACCGATCTTGACGGGGAAGCCGGGTGGCAGCTTGAGGGTGATGAAGTCGCGCAGTTTGGCGAAGTGGGCGTTGGAGATGGCCATGAGGTCGATGATGGGTGTCACCTGCTCCGCCAGCGACAGCGGGTGCTGCTCGCACAGCCACAGCGTCGCCTTGAACCTGCCCGGGCACCGGCGTGGGCACGGGTCCCCCGCCAGTGCCACGTCCCCCGGGACATGGTCACCACCCCGTGGTCCTGACGCCCACTGCCATGTCCCCTGGGACCCTGTCACCACCCCTGTGGGTCCTGACGCCCACTGCCACGTCCCCTGAGACCCTGTCACCACCCTGTGTTGGTCCTGACGCCCACTGCCACGTCCCCTGGGACCGTGTCACCACCTTGCATTGGTCCTGACACCCACTGCCACGTCCCCTGGGAACCTGTCACCACCCCGTGGGTCCTGACACCCACTGCCATGTCCCCTAGGACCCTGTCACCACCGCTGTGGGTCCTGACGCCCACTGCCACGTCCCCTGGGACCCTGTCACCACCCTGCATCGGTCCTGACATGCAGTGCCACATCCCCTGGGACCCTGTCACCACCCCTGTGGGTCCTGACACCCACTGCCATGTCCCCTGGGACCCTGTCACCACCCTGCATCAGTCCTGACGCCCACTGCCATGTCCCCTGGGACCGCGTCACCACCCAGCACTGGTCCTGACGCCCACTGCCATGTCCTCTGAGACCCTGTCACCACCCTGCATTGGTCCTGACACGCAGTGCCACGTCCCCCGGCACCCCGTCACCACCCCTGTGGGTCCTGACACCCACTGCCATGTCCCCTGGGACCGCATCACCACATTGCATTGGTCCTGACACACAGTGCCACGTCCCCTGGGACCGCGTCACCACCTCATGGGTCCTGACGCCCACTGCCACGTCCCCTGAGACCCTGTCACCACCCCTGTGGGCCCTGATGCCCACTGCCACGTCCCCAGGACTGTGTCACCACCCCCCCCCAGGTGCCCAGCCCCCCCAGTGCCACATCCCAGGGACCGGGTCACCACCCCCATGGGTCCTTACACCCCGGTGCCACATCCTGGGGGGATCATATCACCATCCCCAGGAGTCGTGTCACAGCCCTGCATCGGCTCCCTGCCACGCCGGTGCCACGTCCCTGGGACCGCGTCACCCCGCGGCGGTGGCCTCACCTCTGCACCTTGCTGGACATCTCGATGGGGCGCCCGATGTTGCGGGTCTCCAGGTCGAAGTGGGGGTCGAAGTACTCCTCGGGGGTGATGGCGGTGGGGTTGGTGGGGCTGGCAGCCTGCAGCACGGGCGCCTGCGGCGGCACCGGCACCGCTCAGCCCTGCCCCCGGGGACCCCCAGCACCCGGGGGGTGCGCCCCAGCCCCCGAGGGGACCCCCCGCCCCGGCCACTCACCCCGTTGTGGGTGCCGTGCTGCTGCGCGATGCCCAGGAAGGAGTGGAAGGGGGTCTTGGAGCCTGGCCGGGGAGAGAGGGGAGGTGCAGGGGTGCAGCGTGGGCAGGGGGCACGGCACCCCCACGTCTGCCCGGGCTGTCACGGGTCACGTCCCACATGGGGTCCCACGCCTGACGGGGGACACCCCGCACAGTGTCCCACATCCAATGGGTCACACCCCACATGCTGTCCCACACCGGACACGTCACACCCAGCACCCACGGTGTCCCACGCCTGACACATGTCACACCCAGCACCCACGGTGTCCCACGCCTGACACGTCACACCCAGCACCCACGGTGTCCCACGCCTGACACGTGTCACACCCAGCACCCACAGTGTCCCACGCCTGACAAATGTCACACCCAGCACCCACGGTGTCCCACGCCTGACACATGTCACACCCAGCACCCACAGTGTCCCACGCCTGACACGTGTCACACCCAGCACCCACAGTGTCCCACGCCTGACATGTCACACCCAGCACCCACAGTGTCCCACGCCTGACACGTGTCACACCCAGCACCCACAGTGTCCCACGCCTGACAAATGTCACACCCAGCACCCACAGTGTCCCACGCCTGACAAATGTCACACCCAGCACCCACGGTGTCCCACGCCTGACAAATGTCACACCCAGCACCCACAGTGTCCCACGCCTGACAAATGTCACACCCAGCACCCACAGTGTCCCACGCCTGACACGTGTCACACCCAGCACCTACAGTGTCCCACGCCTGACACGTGTCACACCCAGCACCCACGGTGTCCCATGCCTGACACATGTCACACCCAGCACCCACAGTGTCTCATACCTGACACATGTCACACCCAGCACCCACAGTGTCCCACGCCTGACACGTGTCACACCCAGCACCCACGGTGTCCCACGCCTGACACGTCACACCCAGCACCCACAGTGTCCCATACCTGACACATGTCACACCCAGCACCCACGGTGTCCCACGCCTGACATGTCACACCCAGCACCCACAGTGTCCCATACCTGACACATGTCACACCCAGCACCCACAGTGTCCCATACCTGACACATGTCACACCCAGCACCCACAGTGTCCCATACCTGACACATGTCACACCCAGCACCCACAGTGTCCCATACCTGACACATGTCACACCCAGCACCCACGGTGTCCCATGCCTGACACGGTCACAGCCGGCACCCAGCGTGGCACCCACCGCTTGACACATGTCCCCCCCAGAAAGGGGGTGGCCCTTGCACTAGGGGGCGGGCCTTGCACCAGGAGGGGGTGTGTCCCTGCCATGGGCAGGCTCCCTGATTGGCCGGTGGGGCTGTCACCTTTGCTGCGTGACTTGTCCTGGTCGGAGAGGTGCTCCGTCCTCGTCTTGGTGACCAGCTCCACGTTGCTGGCGCTGTACACCTGCCGGGGGACAGGATCAGCCCCGCCGGGCACCGGGGGTCCCCCCCGTCCCCCTGCAATGCCCACCTTGGCCTCGTAGCCGCTGACCACCTCCATCTTCTCCGAGCGCCAGCCCCAGATCCCGGACTTGTTCCTGGGGTGGGGGAAGGCGTCAGCCCCCCGCGGGGAGGATCTCCTCGCGCCCCGCTCGCTCTCTTGCACAAGCGTTTCCTTCCCCTTCGCACACGGCTCCCCGTGCGAGCCCTCGCACGGCCCCTTCCCGCTTGGTGCTGCCCTCCCCGCCGCCTCGCCGTGCCAGGCTCTGCCGCGGGGTCCCCCTTCACCCCCCAGCACCCTCCCCGGGGTGGCGGCCCACCGCTCGAAGGCGATGTTCCTGGTGTCGAGGTGCGTGGAGACGATGGGGGACGTCAGCCGCCCGGCCACGTGCTCCTCCGAGGGCTGCATGGCCGCCAACAGCAGGTCAGGCTCGTGCAGGGCCAGGGCCAGCGTCTCCGTGTAGACCACCTGCTTGTCATGGTCCACCTCCATCACCACCGCCCCCTCGTCTGCGCACGGGGAGACGGGTCAGCGCCCGCCACGGCCACCCTGGCACCCGCATCTGCCCCGGGGCTGGGTCAGCGCCTGGCACCCCGTGGCACCCTGACACCCCCAAGCCTGGGGGTGACTGCATCTCAGGGGTGTCTGGGGGCCTTGGGGGTCCCGGTGGGGAACCGGGGGTCCCTGCAGGGGACTGAGGTCCCTGGTATGTGCGGGGGCTGAGGCGGTCCCCAGTGCTGCTGGAAGGGGGAACTGGGGTTCCAGGGGTTCCCTATAGGGGATCTGGGGTCCTTATGGGGGAGTACCTCCAGTGTATGGGGTCTGGGGGGATCCCCAGGGTCACTGCAGGGTCCCTGAGGGTATCTGGGGTCCCAGGGGGTCCCGCGGGAGCTGGGGCTGACCTTCCCCCTTGAAGATGTAGCTGCGGCGGCCGCGCTGCCACGTCATGTGCTCGAAGCCCAGCAGCGTGGTGTCAACCCGCAGGCTCTCGCCCCGCTTCCAGACGCGGTAGACGTCGCTGGGGCACACCTTGGAGACCAGCGGCACTGCGGGCACGCGCGCCCCATCAGCGGCGCGGCACGGGGTGGGGGGCACCCCTCCAGCCCCCGGCCCCACCCCGGCCCCACTCACCCCAACTGGTGAACTCCCACTTCATCTCCACGTAGAAGTCGGATGCCTGGAAGAGACGAGGGGGTCACGGAGCGGCCAGGGGGACATGGCGGGGCTGGAGGAGTGGGGCGTCCCTGCTGGGATCACTGGGGAGATGGGGAGTCTTGGGGGCAGGGACGGGGGTCCCTATGGGGGTTCTGGGCAGGGATCAGGGGGACCTGGGAGAGGGGGGTCTTGGGTGGGGGCCTGGTAGGGAAGGATAAGCAGGGGGTCCCGGGGGAAAGAGTGGGGTTATGGAGGAGACAGCGGTCCTGGGGAGACCTGGGGGGTCCAGGGGGTCCCCTCCGCCACCGCGGCCCCCAGCCTGGTGGGACCCTAGTGCTGGGGGTGGGTGCCCACCCGCCACCCACCCGCCACCCACCCGGGGCAGGGTTGTACCCGGCGCAGTTTGCTGAGCAGCTCGGGGATGCCGGCGAGCCGCCGCGTCGCCCGCTGGTAGTCGCGGTACTGGAGCACCAGCTGCACCATCTCGGGGTCCCCCGTGCTCACCGCCTCCTGCAGCACTGGGGCACGGGGGCACCATCAGCCGGGCACCACCAGCGCCCGCACCCCGTGATGGTGTCCCCACGCCAGTGGCACCGGCGGTGGAGTGTCCCTGTGCCTGCGTACCCGTCCAGCCGTTGGCATTCTCCCGGCCCACGTTGGCGTTGTGCCGCAGCAGCACCCGCACCGACTCCAGGTGGCCCAGGGACACGGCCAGCTCCAGCGGGGTCCGGCCGCGGGGGTCCGTCAGCTCCACGTCGTGCTGTGCGGACAGGCAGGGTCACCGCCACCAGCCTTGGGTGTCCCAGGCACCCCGTGCCCCCCATCCTGGCGCAGGCCCAGGCCCTAAGCTGGCACCCCAGTGCTGGTCCCCGGTCCCCCATCCCCTGGTCCCTGTCCCCTCATCCTGCCCCGGTCCCTGATTGCCCCGCGCCAGTACCGGGCCCCCCAGGGTGCCTGTGCCCAGTGTCCCCCGTGCTCCCATCCCCACATCCGCCATGCTCCCAAGGCCCAGTGGCCCCTGTCCCCGAAGTCCCCAAGTCCTCCTGTCCCCCAGTCACGTGGTGCCAGTGCCCCCAGCCCCATTATGCACCCAGTGCTCCCTGTCCCCTAATACCTCGGTACCCTGTCCCAGTGCCCCCAGCACCCCCAGCGCTCCCAGTGCACCCAGTCTCCCAGCCCCCTCTGTCTCCAGTGCTCCCAGTCCCTTATGACAGCAGTACCCCTGTCCTGGTGCCACCAACCCCCTCTGTGCTCCCAGTGCCCTCAATTTCCCAGTCCCCCACTTCTCCCAGTGCCCCAGTGCCCCCAGTCTCCCCATACCTCCAGTGCTCCTATCCCAGTGCCCGCAGTACCCCCATCCCAGTGCTCCCAGTTGCTTCCAGCCCCCTGGTGCCGCAGTCCCCCAGTATCCCAGTTCTCCCCAGTCCCCCCAGCGCTCCCAGTGCCGCCAGTCTCCCCTAGTGCTCCCAGTGCTGCCAGTCTCCCTTAGTGCTCCCAGTCTCCCCCAGTGCCGCCAGTCTCCCCTAGTGCCCCCGCAGTGCTCCCAGTCCCCCCCAGTGCCCTGAGTCTCCCCTAGAGCTCCCAGTGCTGCTGGTCTTCCCAGTGCTCCCAGTACCTGCCATGCTCCCAGTGCCACCAGCCTCCCCAGTGCTCCCAGTCTCCCCCAGTGCCGCCAGTCTCCCCAGTGCTCCCAGTCCATTCCAGCGCTCCTGGTGCCGCCAGTCTCCCCAGTGCTCCCAGTCCCCCCCAGCACTCCCGGTGCCGCCAGTCTCCCCAGTGCCCCCAGTCCCCCTCCAGTGCTCCCAGTGCCGCCAGTCTCCCCAGTACTCCCAGTCCCCCCCAGTGCCCCCAGTCCCCCCCCAGTGCTCCCAGTGCCGCCAGTCTCCCCGGTGCTCCCAGTCTCCCCCAGTGCCCCCAGTCTCCCTCCAGTGCTCCCAGTGCCGCCAGTCTCCCCAGTGCTCCCAGTCCACCCCAGCGCTCCCGGTGCCGCCAGTCTCCCCGGTACTCCCAGTCTCCCCCAGTGCCCCCAGTCCCCCCCCAGTGCTCCCAGTGCCGCCAGTCTCCCCAGTGCTCCCAGCCTCCCCCAGTGCCCCCAGTCCCCCTCCAGTGCTCCCAGTGCCGCCAGTCTCCCCAGTACTCCCAGTCCCCCCCAGTGCCCCCAGTCCCCCCCCAGTGCTCCCAGTGCCGCCAGTCTCCCCGGTGCTCCCAGTCTCCCCCAGTGCCCCCAGTCTCCCTCCAGTGCTCCCAGTGCCGCCAGTCTCCCCAGTGCTCCCAGCCTCCCCCAGTGCTCCAGTCCCTCCCAGTGCTCCCAGTCCCCCGTCCCCGGGTCCCCCGTTCTCCCGCCCCCCCGCCCCGCCGCTCCCGGTGCCCGGCTCCCCGCCGCTCCCCTCTCCCCCCCCCCGCCGCCCCGCTGCCCGCCGGTGGGTGGGGGCTGTGGGTGCCGCTGCCGCCGCCGCTGCCGGTGCCGCTGCCGGTGGCGGCGCCCACCGTGCCGGAGCGCAGGGCGCTGTCCAGCGCCTGGTGCCGGTTGTGCCAGACGAGGCGGTGCAGCGGGAAGGTGTCGGCGGGCCGGGCCATCCCGCCACCATGTCCCCGGGGCCGCGGCGGGCAGCGCGCGGGCGGACGGGCCGCAGCGCCGGGCCTGCCCGCAATGGCTGCGCGCGGGGGCGGCGGCGGCGGCGGCGGCGGCGGCGGCGGCGCAGCGCGGCGGCGCGGGGCGGGGCCCGCACCGGGCACGGCGGGTCGGGGCACCGGCACCCGGGCACGGCGGGGCCCCGGCCCCCGCGCGGCATCCTGCACCGACACCGGGGACCAGGAGTACCGGCGGCCCCCGGGCACCGGCTCTGACCGCCCCCCCCGCCGGGGTTGGGGTGCCCCCGGCGCCCCATGGCCCCCCCCCGCCGCCACCGGGGAGCCGTTCCCCCGCACCTGCCCCGGTACCGGGGGCTGCCCCCGCCTCGGCATCTCCTCCCGGGACTCCCTCCCGCTTCCACACCGCGCTCCCCAGCCCCGCAGCGGGTCCCCGGTGCCCGGGAGGGACCTCCCTGCACCGTGCACCCGCCCGCGCCGGCACTCCCGGAGCGGGGTGGGGGGGCTGCGGGGCCCGGGCCCCCGCGCTGGGGCTCCGTCCCGCGGCCGCGGCACAACCCTCTCATCAGACACCGGAGAGTCTCCCGGGGGCCCCCGGCCCCGCCGCTCCCCAGCCCCGGGCCCAGCCGGGCGCAGGAATGCCGCCACGCCGCGCCTCGCCCCGGACGCGCCGCCCGCGCAGGGAGCGGGCAGGAGGGGAGCGGGCAGGAGGGGAGCGGGCAGGAGGGGTGCGGGCAGGAGGGGAGCTGCTGCCTGCACGGCCCCGCGGCAAGGGGACGACCAAGGTCACCCACGGGGACAGCGCGGCGAGGGGCACCCGACCCCCTGCTCACACCCCCGCCAGCACCCACCGCTGCCCCGGCACCCGCCCTCCCGCAGGGCACGGGGACAACCCACGTCCCCGACACGTCCCCAGAGTGGCGGCGTGGCCGTGGGGGGGGGGGGGCAGGCAGCCCCCCTGCCCACATCACCAGCGGTGACAGGGACCGGGGACACGGTGCCCCTAAGCGCGTACGGGGACATCTCCGCCCCCCCCCCCCCCCGCAACGAGGGGGACGCGGACACTGTTTTTCCAGATTTTTATTATAAAAACTCTTTTTTCTTTTCTTTTTTGCATTCTCACGTCTCTGCTCGTTAAAATCTCATTCACCGACGGCCCCGGCCCTGCCCGGTGCCCCCCCCGCCACCCCTGGAGCAGCCCGACCCGAGACCAATATTTACAGATGCTGCCAGGGACTGGGGTGGGGGCCCCGGGGGACACCCTGCGCCCACCGGACGGGGACCCGGGGCCAGCGGCACATGAGGCTGATTGGGGGGGGGGGGGCTGTCGCACCTGTTCCCTCCTCCTCCGCCACCCCGTGCCCCCCAGCTGGGCACCGCTGCCCCGCAGCTTGGGGGGAGGCAGGGGGTGCCCCCCTTGCCCAGGGGGGGTGGCAGGAGGGGCAGGGGTACAGCCAGGGGGGGCACAGGGGACCCATGGCACAGTATTTACAGGGGGTCCCCCTGGGCACTCACTCACACACACACACACACGCACCAAGGACTTGGCACCCACACGAGGGGCACAGCCGAGCCGGGGCACGCCGGCTCACAGGGAGGTGGGCGAAGGCTACGGGTGAAACGAGCTGGCCGGTTCCCTGCCCGGCCGGAGCTGGGCACCCACCTGCCCCATTTGGCACACACAGCCGGTGGCAAAGCGGGCGGGCACGGAGAGGGGGTGCGGGGGCTGCCTTCATCTTAGCCGGAGAGTTCGTAGAGGACTGGGGGGAGGGACGCCGGGGAGAGATGCCAAGCTGTGCCGCGTGCCCAGCGCCAGCTCCGCGCCGGAGGCTGGGCTGGGACAGCGACGCCGCAGCCGTGCCCACTCCGCAACCGGCGGGTGAGACCGGCACCGGGTGTCCTCCAACGCCTGGCCCAGGGATGACGAAAAGGAGTGGGGGCACGCGGGAACCCAACCCAATAAATTAGAGGCGGGGTGGGAAGGGGGGAGGAGGGGGCGCGGGCGCGTCGGCGCGGGGTCAGAGCCCGTTGGCGGAGCGCTGGATGAACGGCACTTTGCTGAGCTCCACCACGGGCGAGCGGGGCTTATTCTGCATCCGCGGCACCCGCTGCAGCAGCTGCTGGGCCTGGCGCTGGGCGTCCCGCAGCTCCTTCCGCCACTGCACCAGCTCGGGGTCGCTCTGTGCAGGGCAGGGCAGGGGTCAGGCCGGGGCTCCCTGGGGTGCCAGGGCAGGGTACAGGGTGCTGGGGGGCTCCCCGGGGTGCCAGGGCGCTGGGGTTGCCCCAAGCTTTCAGTATTCGTGCCCCGTGACGGCTGGGAGGGCTAAATGTGGAGGGCTAGTGGCCAGCAAGAGGTGGCCAGCAGCTGGGAGGAGGTAGGTAGTGCCCAGCAGGGGATGGCTAGTGACGGCCTGGAAGTGGCTAGCACCCAGCAGAAGGGATGGGTAGCAGCTAGCAGGTGCCCAATGCCCAGTAAAGTTTGGTTAGTGCCCAGCAGGAACGACTGGCACCCAGGGGAGATGGCCAGTGACGGGCAGGAGGTGGCTAGCACCTGGCAGGGGTGGCTGGTGACCCCAGGGGATAGCGGCCAGCCCCAGCGGGTGACCCAGGGCACACTCACATCACACTGCAGCACGAACTGCTTGCCGCCACGGATGCGGAGCAGGATGCACTTGCGCTCCTTCACCTGCGTCTCCTCCACCGAGTCGATCTCCTCCATGGTGAGCAGGGACTGCTGGGGGGACAGGCTCAGCCCGGCCCCCACCCCCAGACCTCCATGTCCTCACCAAGGTCCCCCCAAGCCCCCCCCCACGTGCCCCCATACCCCTCGCAGTGCCATGCCTGCCTGCACACCCCACATGCCCCCCACATCCCGCTTTGTGCCCCCTCTTGCCCGGCACACCCTGATGTCCGCCAGTGCTGAGGCGTGGCCGCTGAGCACTGCACCAGCCCCGCGCTGCCCTGTACCCCCCCCCAACCGTCTTACCGGCGACTCGCCCTCCCCGCGCCACTCCAGGCGGTTGGGGAAGAGGTAGAAGTAGCGGCGCTGCCACTGCGTCAAGAAGGGGTTGCCCAGCTTGGCCATGTACCCGTGCATGATGCAGTCCTTGCCCATGGCGTACTCTGCGCCCGCCGTGCCAGGGAGAGGCAGGGTCAGCCCAGGGCACGGCCAGGGGGCCGGGCAGAGCTGGGGGGGCTGTCGGAGGGGGGACCCGGGGGGGCACCCAGCCCCACTCACCCTCCTCGTGGCCCAGCTGCTTGTTCTTGGCCTTCTTGCGAGCCTCCAGCTTGTCGGTGTCGGCGTTGACGGCTTCGAAGACGGTCTCCGTCACCTCCTGCTGCCACCGCTCCGAGATGGTGAGCGGGAAGTTGCGGTACAGCTCCTGGTCGCTCTCCAGCAGCTGGCGGGCAGGGAAGAGGGCAGGCAGCGCTGGGTTAGGGGTTGCCTGCCAACTCAGCCCCCCCACACGCTCAGCGCCTCCACCCCGCTACCTTGATGCCCTTCGTGTCCTCCTCATCGAAGGAGCCGATGTCGAAGGCGTCGGCGGCATTCACCTCGCCGCGAGGTGGGATCAGGGGCGGCGGGTACTGCAGGCAGGAAAGGGGTTTTAGAGGGGTGGCTGCCCATGCCCCCATACCCCTTCCCGTTACCCGGGCATCGTGCCCCTCACCTTCTGCAGGAAAACCATCTGCCAGTCCAGGCCCTTGAAGAAGGGCTCCTCCTTCACCTCCTGAGCCCTGGGGAGCGAGGGGGGGGTGAGCGCTGCAGGCACCCCTCCTTCCCTGCCGGGCTTCTGCCCCAGCCCCAGACACCGCCCCGGTGCCCGCCGGGACTCACCCGCGCCCCATGCAGCCCAGCCGCCGGTTGACGTCTCGCTGCAGCAGCCCCTCGAGTAGGGAGCGCAGCTCAGGGGAGAAGGAGTCCGGCAGCTCGACAGCCTGCGGGAGAGGGCACGGTGGCTCACACCGTGAGCACACAAGCACCACAGCACACGTGTGCATGGGGACAGACACACACAGGCCTGCATGTGCACAGGATACACGCTGACACACACAGGGAGGTGTGCACAGAGACGTGTATACACTTACGTGTGCAGCAGAGCGCACACACCAGTGCGCGCACACGCAGGCACTCACGCGTGCAATGTGCGTGTGCGCACCCAGTCCCGTGCAAGCACATACACACGGATGTGTGCGTGCACACACCAGGCACACAAGTGCATGGAAGCTCACACGTGTAAACGCCACGCAGCCGTGTGCACAGGCAGCAGATGGACACCGCAAACACACCTGTGTGCAACCCACCCCCCCGCGTGTGCGTGAACACAAACACACCCACGTGCAGACACCCACTTGCACACGTGCGTGTGTCATTCTGCACACACATGTGCACACGCACGTAGAGATAGGCATGAACAGGCTCCAGGCACTGCTCACCTTTGGGGACCAGCTGTCCCTGACCCCCCCACACCCCCCATGCCTCTGCCAGCACATGGCAGGGGGGGCACAGCAGCACAGGGGAACTCGCACCCTGTCCACGTCGGCCTCAGCCCTCCCTGGCACACGAGGCAAAGGCCGGGGTGCCCCAACTCACCATGGTGAGGGTCATACGGTCGATCTCGTGCTTGTCCTTCGTCTTGTGCTGCCGGAAAGGGCTGTGCCTGTGGCCGCGAGGGAAGAGGGGAAGTCAGTGGTGCCCACCCGTGCCCACCTGTGCCCACCCGCGCCCGCACACTCACCCCCGGAGCAGCTTGAAAAGCATGCAGCCCAGCGAGAACCAGTCGGCGCTGCTGTCGTACGCCACTCCTTTCTGCAGCACCTCCGGAGCCATGTACCCGTGGGTGCCCCTGCGGGGGCACAGAGCAGGGTCAGGGGCCGTGCCAGGCAGGCGGGCAGGGCAGGCAGGGACACGGGCACACTCACACACTAGCATGGGGCTTCTTCTTGGAGAAATCACAGGCCAGGCCCAGGTCTGAGATGCGGACGTGCCCAAACTCATCCAGGAGGATGTTTGCCGGCTGCCAAGACACCGCGCCACCCCTGAGCCCAAGCACTGCCCATGGGCACGGGGTGGGCAGCGAGGCTGGGGGTGCCCACATGGGTCAGGCTGGGGTGCTCTGTGGGATTTGGGGGTGTCTGTGGGACCGGGAAGCACCGGTGGAGTCTGCGAGTGCTCCTTGAGGTCTCAGGATGCCTGCAGGGTCCCAAGGGTGCCCATGGAGTTTGGGGGGGGGTTCCTGCAGGTTCAGGGGTGCCCTCTGGGTTCAGGGAGTGCCCACGGGGTCTGAGGGAACCTGCAGGGTCTGTGGGTGCCCGTGACACCTGTGGGTGCCCACAGGGTCCTGGGGGGGGTTTCTACAGGGCCTGGGGATGCCAATGGGGTCTCTAGACACCCGCAGGGTCTGAGGGTGCCCATGGGGGTATGGGTGCCCGGGGTGTCTGCAGGGTGCCCGCGGGGTCGGTCACCTTGAGGTCGCGGTACACCACGAAGCGGCTGTGCATGTGCTCCAGGCCCAGGATGATCTCAGCCGCGTAGAACCGCATCTCCGCCTCTGAGAAGACGCCGTGCTGCGACAGGTGATAATGCAGGTCTCCCCCTGCAGCGACAGGGACCAGTTGTCACGCTGGCACTGCCCTCCATGCCCCGGGCAGGGGGTTTCGAGCGCGTGGCTCAGGCCAGCCGTGGTCCTGGGGCCAGGGATCAGCCACGGGGTCCCTTGGGGCCAGGGGCCTCTCACCGTTCATGAGGTCGAGGATGAAGCTGAGCTTGTCGGGTGTGTGGAAGGCATACGACATGCACACGATGAACGGGCAGTCCTGGCAGGAGAGACGGAGTCACGCAGTGCCGGTGGCGCCCTGGGAACACCCTCCCTCACCCCTCACCCATGCCACAGCCTGCAACCGGGGTGCCAGCCCTGCCCGGTGCCTGCGTCTCCTCACCCCGGTGCTGACGAGGGACAGCATGATGCGCTCGTTAAGGGCCAGGGTCTCGCCCTGCTTCATCTTGATGCGTTTCTTGTCCAAACACTTCATGGCGTACCTGGGGACAAAGAGTCCCTGCAGGGTCCTGCTGCGGCCCGTGGCCTCGGTGTCACAGCCTGCCTCTGCCCATGGCGCCACATCCCTCCAGTGCCACCGTCACATCGCCACGGCCCTGCCCACGGCCCTGCCAACTGCAGCCACGCCATCGCGTCCCTCCACCACCAGCACCCACAGCCACATCATCGCATCCAGCTACCACCCACGGCCCTGACGTCCCTGTATCCCCCAGAGACCCGTAGCCATGGCAATCCTTCTGCAACCCCCTAACATCTGTTGTCATGGCAACACCGCCACAGACACCCTTGGGACCACCACCACAGCCCCAGCGCCCTCCCCATCGCAGGCGGATCCCTCCGTCCACCCATGACAGAGCATCCCCCATTACATTTTGCCCGTATCTGCTTTCCGGCAGCCGTAGACCTCCCCGAAACCGCCCCGGCCGATGATTCGGTGAACGCTGAAGTCGTTCATGGTGAGCTGGAGGGGGCGAGAAGGAGGCGGGGGTGAGTCTGGACGCCTGGGTCCTGCAGCACCTGCCCTGCACCCAAGAGCTCCATGTGTCCGTAGTGGTGGTGGGGGGTCCCACACCCTGCCTCAGTTTCCCCGGGTGAGGAACATGGAGGCCTCTCCACATGCCCCCTTGAGCATGGACAGGTGTGGGAGAGCCACCTGTGGGTGAAAGCCTGGGCTGTGCCCCTGCGGGGTGCTCGTCCGAGGGTAGCCGCGCCAGCCCTAGTGAGCCCGGGGCAGCCCACGTCCCCCTCCCTGGAAGTGCCCAGAGGTGCCCGGGGTGCCCCGAGGCGCAGGCATCCCTGCTCACATGGATGTTCAGCTCCACGTTCTTCCACTGGCAGAACCGCGTGAACTTGTCACTGCAATGAAGCACAGAGAGGGCAAGAGTGGAGCCCCTGGAGAAACTCCCCCCAAGACCCATCTCGGGGCAGAAGGACCCCATGGACTTGTCTGGAGACAGGCAGCACCCCCCAGGACTCCTGTCTGGGAACAGAGAGACCCCGGGCCAGACCTGGGGATGAAAAAAGTCCCCTGAGTCCCTGGTCTGGGGACAGACACCCCTGGAGCTCCTATCTAAGAAGGGACCCCTGGCCCCTCTCTGGGCCGGGTGACCCTGGTCCCCAGCAGGATGGGACACCCTGATCTGCGTGGGACTTTCCCCCATCTCACCTCTCGATGAATTTCTGGAAGATGCCACCACGCAGGTTCTGGCAGATCTCCTCAATGTAGGGCTGGGGGGACACAGGGCTCAGCGCTGGGTCCCCAGTGCCACCCAGGTCACCCGTACGCCTCAGGTCCCATCATTACATGAGCTCTCCTCCACCCCTGGGATTTCACATATCCCCACTGCCACCCTGCCACTGCCAGGCCCCTGGGGATGCTTCTGCCACCCAGGGTCACCTGAGTCTCTGGGGACCCCAACGTCGCCACCTCTGCGGGCCCCGCTGTGACCCCGGGTCACCTCTATGTCCGCGGTCCCAATCACCACCCTCTGAGGAGCCCCCCTGTTACCTCCAACCCCCCGTCTCCTGACTACCACCCCATGGGGACCACCAGCAATCCCCCTCACTCCCAACCTGCTGGGAACCCTCTCACCATCCCCACACCTTCTGGGACACCCCCCCCACGAGCCCCCAGCACCCTCTCACCGGCCCCCTGTAAAGGTTAACCCTCCGAGTACCAGAGGTGGCAGGGACCCCCTCTCTGTCCCGGGTGATGCCCACCTGGAAGAGGTCTGGGGGCACCTGCTTCTTGCTCAGGCGGCTCTGGACATGCTCCGTGGCACTCTTGGAGAAGGGCTGTGAGGCAAGACGGGACCGTGTCACCCTGGGCAGAAGGGACGGGGGCACAGGGGCAAGGCAGGGCTGCTCAAGCCCCGGAGCTCACGGAGGAACCCCCATCCATAGGGCTGGGTCTGTGACTCCCAGAACAGAGTCAATGGTGGTTTCGGAGCTCCCTCGGAAGACACTGGGTACCAGGCCTCCTGGGCACACTGGGTACATCCCTCCCACCGCTCTGGGGACCCCACCCTGGTACCTCACCCCACTGTAGTGCCGGCACAGTGCCTGCACAGCACGGCACTCACGTGGGAGCAGGCCAGCAGCTCCTTCATGATGTAATGGTCGAAGATGTGGCGGCTCCGGGTGGTTCGCTCCTCCTCCGAGTCCAGCTTCTCGTACTTCTTGATCTGGCAAGGGCATAGCTCCCGTGGCACAGGGGCACACCGCCCCCAGGCCTGTGTCACCACGGGGCACAGGCCTCACCCCACACAGGGCTGGGCGGCCCCTGGGACCTGGTATGCCGGGAACCACGGCCCCAGCCCCTCCGGGTACCACGTCCCATGGGCACCCGATGGTTATCACGTCCCCTGAGCACCCAGAGCATCACCTGCTGGCCCCCTGGGCACTGCCTCCCTTGGGTACTCTGCATGCGCTTGGTACCACGTCTGCGGGCCCTGTAGGTACCAAATCCCACCCCCAACCCTCCTTATGACCCTTGGGGTCGGTCCAGATGACTCCCCCCACCTCACCTCTTCATAAAACTCCATCAGGGGTTTGGCCTCCTCCGCCTGGTTAAAGGCAAAGTCCCGGAACAGCAGGTACCCTGGCAGGGACAGAGCCGTGGTGTGAGAGGTGCCTGCCCCAGAGCGGCAATGCGTGCCCCACAGCCCAGGCCAAGAGGCACAGGGATGTCCCCTGGGCCTGCCTGTCCCCGCAGCCACACCCATGCCAGGCTTGGGGAAGGGGAAGTGCCAAGCCGGGGACCAGCCAGGGTTTGGCAGGGCAACGCGGTGAGGCAAAAACACCGGCTGGCACAGGGAGGAGCAATGCAGTGCTATAGGGCACTATGGGACAGGGGTGCAGTGGGGGAGCAATGGGGCAGGGGCACAGGCGGGTACCGCGTAGCAGGCTGCTGTGGGGCGGACGTGCCCGGAAACCGCCAGAGCCGGCGGGAGGAAGTGAGAGGCGCTTCCTGCCCCAGACGGTTAGCGCTGGGGGAAGTGACAGGGCGGGGGATACGGGGTGGGGGACATGGCGCAGGGGGTTGTGTCACGCAGCCCCCAGGCACCTCTGCCCAGCCCCACAGCCCCCTTGCTTCTCCCAGGCCACGCCAGAGGCAGAGAGGAATGGCCACGGCCACTACCACTGTCACGGCTGCCACCAATCCAGCGCCCCAGCTCACTCGCCCTCGCCCAGGCACACGATGAGTGTCCCTGTGTTTGTGTGTGCTCATCCAAGTGCCCTCCCCTGTGTCCCCCACAGGCCCCGTGTCCCCAGCTCACCGATCTTCTGCGTGAAGATCTTGTCGAACGTCACCTCTCCCCGGTCCTCCAGGTACTTCTGCATGACGCTGCGGATGCTGGGGAGACACCGGAGGGGCTCAGCGCCCCGCCTGCCCTGTGTCCCCCCAGCAGCCCTCTGTTCCCGACACACCGAGTGCCCCCCATGCCTGCCCCTCCTCTACTCCCTGCGCCTTCCCCTGGTCCTCTACCCCTCCTGTGTCCCCATGCCACCTCAAGTCCCGTTGGCATGCATGTCTTCCCGTCTTGTGTCTGTCCCCCAACTGCGACACGTTGCTGGGCCCTGGTAAGGGTCAGGCACAGGGTGCCCCACGTGCTGGGGTCCAAGGGAGGTTGGGGAGGAGGGTACCCCAAAAAAAGCCTCCCTGGTGCCTGGCAGCAGAGGCACAGGAGGGCAGTGGGGGTGGGAACCGGAACCTCGGGCCCCTGGGGAGGAGTGGGGCAGCGGGCGCCCACATGTGCAGGGCTGCGTGTGTGCTGGGAGTGTGGGGGCCAGGCGGTGTACGCCGAGCTGCGCTGCGGGTGTTGCGCCGGGCTGCTGCGCACATCCGGCTGTGCGGGGTGCCTGTGCACCGTGCTGTCTGCCGACTGTGCCCCGCGCACGGCGTGCTGTGCTGCTGCATGCCGCGCCGTGCTGCGTGCCATGCAGGTCCGGCTGTGCGTGTGTGTGCACTGCGCTGTGCACGGGGCCGGCGCAGGCTGGGTGTGCAGAAGGAAGTTGTGAAGCGGGTTGTGTGGGCAGGAGGGGGTGCGCGTGTGGAGAGCGACACAGGCGCGGGGGTGGCGTGCGCAGCGGGGAGCACCACAACTCTGCGTGCGTGTGTCTGCGTGTGGCACCACGACTCTGCGCACGTGTGTGTGTATCTGCGTGCATGCGCGCAGTGCCAACCGAGCCCCTGCGTGCGTGCGCTGATGGACAGCGTGTGTGCACGCACAAGCACACACGTGTGCGCACGCAGCCCCCCACAGCGCTCTGCGTGTGCGTACACGTGTGCGTGTGTATGCACACACACGCGCGCACGGCTGCGGGAGGGCGCAGCTGCGGGCGTGCCTGGCGTGCGGGTGTACGCAGGGGACACGCGTGCCTGGGTGTGACACTGCGCCGGGCGTGTGTCCGTGTGCGTGCACAGGGCAGCAGGACGCGCGTGTGTGTGTGTACACGCGTGTACGGGGGCTGCGTGCACGGGAGACGCGTGTGCCCGGGCCGGCGTGCCTGCCTGCCGCGGTGGGCCTGCCTGCCGGCGCCGTGCCGGGGCAGGGCGAGCGGGCGGGCCGCGCCCGGGAGGCCGGTGCAGCGGGGCCGGGGCCGCGGTGGCCCTGCCTGGCCGCGGGAAGCGGGCGGCGTGCGGGGAGGCGGCTCGGGGGCAGGGCCCGCGCTGCGCCGGGGCAAGGGGAAGCGGGGGAAGCGGGGCAGGGCCGGGGCTCGGGGGCGCAGGGCCGGCCGGACAGGCGGGCGGTGGCGGCGGGGCCTCACCTGGGCTCGGGCAGGAGGATCCTCTTGCTGGCGCGGGCGGCGGGCGCGGCGCGGCTCTTCTCCATGGCCATCAGGTAGCTCACGTCCGCCAGCACCGCCTCCAGGTCCGCCATCTTGCGCCGCGCCGCCGGCCCCGCCGGCCACCACCACCACCACCACCACCGCCGCCGCCGGACCGGACCCGGACGGACCCGGAACCGGAACCGGGACCCGGAACCGGAACCGGGGCGGACCCGGAATGGACCCGGGACGGACCCGGCCCGGCCCGGCCCGGCCCGGCGCGGCGCGGGGAAGCCCAGGCGGCGGCGAGGCCTCAGCGGCGGGGGGCCATGGCGGGCGGGGCGGCCTGAGGGGAGCGCGTGTCCGTCCGTGCGCGCGTCCGTGCGCGTGCGCGTCTGACAGGCGGCGCTGCCGCCCCGGGCCGGAGCGGGGCGGGGCCGGAGCGGGGCGTGGCCGGGGGGCGTGGCCGGGGGGCGGCCCTTCCCGGCGCCCCGCCCACCCGGGCGTGGCCGCGACACCGTGGGTGCGTGTGTTGACACCGTGGGTGCGTGACACCGTGGGTGCGTGTGTTGACACCGTGGGTGCGTGACACCGTGGGTGCGTGTGGCGCCGGCTGTGACGCCGTGGGGGGGGTGCGTGTGTGACGCCGGGTGTGACACGGGGTGTGCGACACCGTGCGTGTCACCAAGCAGGCGTGAGTGTGCGCGTGACGCCGCCTGCAGCGCTCCACGTGTCACGCCGCGCGCCTGAGACACCGGCTGTGACCGTGGACGACGGCGCGCGCGCGCGGGGCACCCTGCAGCACCACGCGTGCCGGTGTGGGTGCCTGCGGGTGCGACCGCCTGCGTGTGACGCCGCGTGGCGGGGCACGCGGGTGACGCCGTCTGACGCCGCGCGGCGTGGGCCGGGACCCACGGCCGGGGCTCCACGGGGGTCTGTGCCACCCCTGGGGGCTGGCACCGGGGACACCGTCCTCCCCGCTGGCCGGGGACAAGGGGCCAAGGCGGGGAGGGCAGGGTGAGGGGATGGCGGCAGCTGCTACCGGGGCGGGCAGGGACCAGCGCCATGGCGGCTGCCGGACCTGGGCCGGGCCCCGGCGTGGCGGCAAAGCCCGGCTGGGTGGGAGACGGGCGGCAGGAGGGCGCGGGGCCGAGGAGGTGCTTTACCTCTCGCTCTGGCGGAAAGAGGCGGCTATAAATAGATGGAACTTAAAATAACCCGGTCAAGAGCGGGGCTGCGCGGCGGCTCTGGCTGCGCCGGGTGGCGGAGGCGGCCGCCCGCGATGGAGGCTCCCTGTCCCTGGGGCCAGGAGGGACACGTGGAGGGGACAGGGCGAGGGCAGGGGACGGGCGGCGGGTTGGGGTGCTAAGATTTGCTCGGTCCCCGGTGCCTCCGCGCGTGGTGCATCGCCGGGGCGGGCCCGCGGTGATGCTCTGGCGGATGGGGCCGAGGCGCGGGGTTGTGGCTTCAGCCACCCGTGGAGGGAGGGTGTTCACCCACGGAAGAGCGAGCTCTGCGCGCTGTTGGTACAGCCCCAACCGCCGTGGGGGCCTGGGCTGCGACGTCCCTGCGGAGGCGGCTGGGGGACGGTGAATGTCACCTCGGTGGCCCTGGGGCCCAGAGCCAGCCCCGGGAGAGCCACGGGACCAGCGCAGCCCTTGGCGGGGGCTGAGCGAGTCCGCCCCAACCCCAGCTCCGCTCCCAGCAGCCTCCCAACCTTTAAACCCAGCCTTGCTCGGAGCGGGGGGAGAAATAAATCCCTGCGGAAAGCCGGCCCGGCACGTCCCTGTGGGTTTGACCCCGGCCTCGGCGCAGCCGGGAGAGGCGGGAAACGCCTCCGGCTTGCCCAGCTTGGGGAGATAAAGCTTGTCCCAAGCAGAGCCAGTCACGCAGCCGGCTCAGGCGCTGCGCAAGGCACCGACAGCTCCGGCTCCGGCTGCAGGGGAGCTGCCTGCGCTTGCTGCCTGCACTCCCTGCCTGCTCCTCGTCAGGCAGAGCGGGGTCAGCCAGGGAGGGGGAAACCGCGCTAAAAGGCGGCTGCTGCAGAGGGGCTGCTCTCCGTCGGGGCGCGAGCAGGGGAGCAGCAAAGCCCTCGCCTCCAGCAGCCCAGGAATCCGCTGGGAGAGAGTGGTTTTCCCAAGGGAGGCAGAGGACGAGGACGGGGAGACCCGTGGCCTCGGCTCACCGGTGGGGCGGGAGGTGACGGGACACGGGGATGGCTGCCACCGCCACCTCCCAGGAGATGATGGGGACACGGGGACAGCTGCCACCGCCACCCCGGGCTCAGGCCCTCGAGCCGGCGGACGTGCCCGTGCCCCAGGCTTCCTCTCCAGCGGCGTGGGTGCCGGAGGCGGGGGGGCACAGGAGGTCCCTGGGGGGCCAGGGGCCTCCAGCCTCGTCCCCGCCACTTCCCTCGCAGACAAACAACGGGCAGAGCCGAGACGCAGGGTTTTGGTTTTCTTTCAATTTTTTTATTCCAAAAATCCACCCCCAAGAAACAAAATATTTCCCTTCAGAGGCTGGTATCTTCCCTCCCCCCCCAACATCTCTCCCATCCCTGTGGTAATATGTTATGAGCAAAGATCCTCTCTAAAACCAGTATCGGAGAATGCTTAGAAAAAGAAAAAAGGAAAAACCAAACCAAACAAAAAAAAAAAACCAAACCAAAACCGAAACGAAACAAACAAAAAAAATTGCCAACTAGCTCCCCTCCCTCTGGCCCCAGACAAGAAACCCCCAACCCAAACCATACCGACTGAGAGAGCGTAAGACTTGGTTTGCTTTTACCCTTAATGCTTACATTTAATTTTAAAGCACAAACATCAGAGATGGACTCTAAATCGCCAACAAAAAAATATATATTTACAATATTTCTCCAGGGGGGGCGGGGTGGGGGGGGAAGGGGAAGGGGAGGAATTGAAACAAAACAAAAACACAACCAAACCCTTAAACAATAGTGACTTTTCTTGCAGGAGTTGTCTTTAGGGAGCAGTCTGGGTTGCTTTTAAATCACTAAGTGATTTTATATATATAATTCTCTTTTTTTCTTCCTTATGGATTTTCACCCCCTGCCCGCGGATGGGGGCCGGGGTGGCCGGTTGGGTGACGAGGGTCGCACGCCGGAGTCTCTGCGGCCGGGGTGGGGATGACACAGACACCGGGGAGGGCTCACCGTCCCCCAAGCTCGGCCGCCCGCCCGCCCCGAGGGAGGGTCCGCTGCGGAGGGACCCCCGTGCCCACCCGGCTCTGGCTAAACTCTACCCCAGCTTTGTGGTTTTTTTTTTTTTTTTTTTCTTCTTTCTCATTGCAAAACTCAAAAAATCAATCCAAAGGAAAAAGAAAAGCTTTGATTCTTCCGACGTCTTTCACGGGAGCCACCGACAAGAGAGACTAAGGCAGGAGGCCTCCACCGCCCGGCCGCGGCCAGGGGGTCCGGCTCTCCGCTCTTCCTCTCGCCCGGGGTTTTTTTTCTGCTCAAAGCCCTCCGGATTCACTGTGGCAAAACTGCCCCTTGTCCCGAGGCACGGCGGCAATCGCCCTCCTCGCATCCCACTCCAGCAGCCGGGGAGCGGAGGACATGCCACCAGCCCCTGCGCCCGGGCGGAAGGGTCGGCGGCCGTCTCTCCTCCCTTATTGCTTGTGAAGCAGCGGGGCAGCGCGGGCTGCCCTCCGCGGGACCCCCTGCCCCTTGGCCGTCCTCTCCGGGGCTGGGGACCGGTGGCACGGGGTGGGCCGGTTTGTGCTATCCGTACACGCTGCCAGGGGGCCAGGGAGGGCCGAGGCCGGGGAGAGCGATGTCCTGACACCGGGAGAGAGATGGGGAGCGTCCGGTCAGAAGCAGGACAGGGAGGGAAATAAAATAGTGACCCAAAAGAAGATTCCAACCTTTTTTCCTTTCTTTTTTTTTTTGTGTTTGTTTTTTTTTTTTGTTGGTTTTTTTTTGTTTGTTTGTTTTTTTTTTAAAGTGCAAAAAGCTCTCTGCTGCCCTAGAGAGAGGTTCTTTGGACCGACCATTCATTGCAAAGGAAAAACGGCAGCTAAAAGGGGGTGGGGGAAGGAGAGGACAATGCAGTGGGGCGTTCGTGCCAGTTCGGTCCCAGGCCACAGCGCCCTGGGCAGACAGAGCAGCCTTCACCCCTCCAGCCGCGGCGGCCCTAGAGTGCTTCACGATGCCGGGCCACACGCAGGGAGCTGGGGAGGAAGAGGAGGCAGCTCCTGTCCCCCTGCGCGCTCACTCACCCCTGGCTGATGCTTTCCGAGTCCTCCCTGAGCTCTGATGTACCTGTGGTTTCTCCCCTGCTCCCAGCCGGCGCCCGGCCCCGGCCATCGCCTCTTTGCGGGGCTGCGTCGGGACAGACGGTGCTCCGGGAAGGGAGGCTGGCACTGCCCCAGAGTGGAAGCGCGTCATTCCCCAGCCTTGCCTCCCCGGGCAGGGGGAGAGTGGGCTGCAAAGCCCCTGCTCCTGGCCAGCGTGCGCCAGCCCTGCGGCCGGAGAACCTGCGAGGCCCTGCTGCGGGGCTCCTGCCTCGACACAGAAAGAGCCACCCGCATGCATGACAGCGGTGGGAGAAGGAGGGGGTTTGATCACAGGCCCTGCAGCCGGACGAGGGGAACCGTAAGGGGGCTGAGAGCGCAGGGCCAGCGATGAGCTGGTGGTGGCACGGAGGGGTACGTTTTGTTCCAGCTCTGCTCCCTCTTCCTTGGAGAGACCTTGACCCTCAAGCTTTGTGCTAACGGGGAAGTGACAAGTGTTTCAAGGCAAGGAGACGACGGGGAGGAGGGGAAAAGCTGGGGGAAGAGGGTGCCCCATTTCTCTTCACAGAGATCTCTATTACAACCTCCGCCTTGGGTGCGGCCAGCCTCCGGGCCGAGGCTCCCTGCCATTTGCCCGTTCCTCCATTGGTACTGGCCAGCCTGGCGGGACATCTTCATCGGCAGAAGTCCCGGGGGAGGAGGAGGAAGGACGGTGGAGCGAGGCCAGCAGTGGCCCTGCCTGCCGAGTCAGGTGGGAGGCAGCGGCAGGACGCGGAGGGCAAGGTGGGGATGTGGAGGAGCGGCTCTCCAAGAGGGGTGGGATGGGCTCTTTTCCTTCTCCTCAGTCTACCCCGGGGAGGGTCTCTAGCTGATTTTTTGGATCAGCTTCTCATCAGAGAGGCAGTAGAGGCTGTTGATGGACAGGTCCGAGATGAAGTGCTCACAGGCTTTGCGGGTGATCTGTTTGCAACCTCGCAGGTCGATTAGAGTGACGTTGGAGATGCGGCGCAGGTACAGCAAGGCCTGATCCGTCAGCTTATTGCAGCCTGTGGGGAGATGAGAGGAAGAGTGAGCTGCAACGCCTCCAGGAAGCCAGAGCTGAGCTCCCTTGTCAGGCTGGGAGGGCAGGTGGGGAGGAGAAAGCTGCTTTACGATGGCAAGTCCAGCCACGCCAGCCTGGGCCACCCAAAGCAGCGTACCCACCTGCCATGTTGAGCTCGGTGAGGGAGTTGCGCGTGGAAGAGCCCACGGCCGTGAGGAGGTTGGCCGACTGGTCCGTAAGGTGGTTGCAGTGGCTGAGGTCGAGGCGGGAGAGCAGGGGCATATGGCGGATGATCAGCCGCAGCGTGGCGTCAGTGATATCCAGGCCGGCGAGCCGGAAATCGATCATGTTGCGGAGTTTGCTGCGATTGTCCTGACCTGCAAAGGGAGAGGAGAAGCTGAGCGTGGGCTATCTGCCCTTTTGGGTTGGGGCATTCTGGATCTGGCATCGCCTCCCTGCTCTGCACCCAGCATGTCCTCCAACTCCCCACCACCCCAGCCTTGCCCCGTGGCAGCCTGGGCAACAGCTTACTGGGTTTGTCTGTTGGAGGCGTGAGTAAGTCCCGGATCTGAGGGTCCTTGATTCCTACTGCCCACCGAAGATCGAGGGTCCTGAGAAGGGGGCAGCTGGAGGTACTGAGAGCACAGACCGCAGACCAGGAACAGCCCGCTAAGATGAGGTCTTTCAGGCCTGCCAGGAGAAAGGAGAGAGGTACCAAGTCAGCTAGGCTTGGTCAGCTCCAAGGCGTCCCAAATCTCAAGCATCTTTCTCCAGGCACACAAGGAAGCAGCTCCCTTCCCTGCCTGGGGTGGGATGGGGAGCCGGGCTCTGAAGGAGAGGTTAACACACAGCAGCAAGAAACCACATCGCTATCGGCTGCCTGCTGGGTGACAGGATCCAGGCACCTAGGAGTTTTCCCGCAGGCAGGTACCAGGGTGCAGAGTCTGTCTCTCGCTGTGGTCCAGCCGTCAGGAAACCCTGGAGCAGGCTGGTGGCAGAGGTAGGGACCCCTCCCTGGCCCACGCTCACCTGGCAGCCTGTTGACGAGCCACGTAAGCTGTTTTTTGGAGATATTGGTCCAGCTGAGGTCGAGGCTGACCGGCTGTCTTTTGATGATGCCGCTCAGCGCCTGGGGGGTGATGGACTTGCACCTACTCAAATCTATCTTCGTCCACAATCTCTTGTCACAGCACCTGGGGACAAGGACAAGGCTGAAAGTTGAGCCTTAAGAGCCCCGTGGGACAAGAAACATGCAGGCGGGTTGCCTGGCTTCGGGGAGGAGCCTGGCCCTGGCGTGGCCCCAGCCGCGGCACAAGGCTGCTCTGCCTGGTTTCCCCCTGGGTTTCCCTGGACATGCGGGGAGAGGTTGCTGGGGGCGTCCAGCCACCCGGGGATGCCCAGAACAGCCCCAGCGGGGTTTTGCTGCCACGTAACAAGACTCTGAGTCACAGCTGTTGGCCTGCTTGCCCCCTCCCGGGTGCTCCTCCTGCCAGGGCGAAGATCTTAAGCATCCTTGCTCCCAGCACACGAAACGCTCAGCCTGGTCCCACCCCATGGCCTCGGCAGTGCTTGCTGCTTTGCTGGGAGCTGCAGCGGAGCCCGGAGGTGGCACAAACTCCTCCTCTCCCACAGGAGCCTGGAGAGACCCAGGACCTGATGGCAGCTCAGCTGTGCCCCTGAAGGTGCCACACCAGTGGCAGGTGAGGGGACGCTCTCCTCCAGCTACAACGCCACACCATTCCCACTGGCCGCTGATGAAAGCGGGCCGGTCCTTTCCCATTGTGCCATTCCCGCTGCTCAGCGGTTAGAAACCTCCCAGTTTCTAGTTCCCGTCTGTGCCCAAGCCCTCCATCCACAGCTGTCCCGGTGCCAGCATTGTCTTCAGGCCTGCCGCCCCTCCGAGGCACTTCCAGCCAGCAAACCCATCCCCGCCTCAGCCTGCTGGGAGGCCGAGGCAGGGAAGGGCAAGGACCACGCCGGGCGGCGGGCGAGGAAAGGGCATCAGTGCCTCGCAAGGACACAGCAGGGGACACAGGTGCTCAGGTGACAGCACAGCCTGCCACCGTCTCCCAACAGAAGGGACAGGAGGAAGGCAGTAGAAGGGGACAATAAAGATCAGTGCACATATGGCAGAGGCAGCAGCCAGGACGGCTGGCCACAGGGTCTGAGGGCAATGCTGCATGGCACGTGCCAGCTCCGGGGACTGAAGGGAGGGCACTGAGGGGGCTGGAGGCGAGACCCCGTCCCCCCTTTCCCTCTGCCTGCTCATCAGGCACAAGGCTTGGCGTGACTATGCCCGGTCCCGTGGTCAGGACGTGGGCAGGCCTGGCTGTCATCCCCCTCCCGCCACCGCGCGTCCCCACACTCACCACTTGTACCAGGTCTTGCACACCCGCATGCACTCGCAGAGCTCCCTGCGAGTGAGGTAGCGGAAGACAGACATCCACACCTCGCGCTGCATCCAGCTCTCCTCGCCCTCCTGCGCCCGGCCCCCTCGGCCGTTGAGTCGGGCCGCCCCCCCCCTCCTCCGCGTTCTCGTCCTCCTCCTCCTCTTCCTCCTCATCCTCCTCGGCAGCTGCCTCCTCCTCCCCGCCGCCCCGCAGGGGCATCCTGGCGGGCGCGTGGCGCATGACCACTCGGGGAGAGTGCTGCAGGTTGGTGGAGGAGGCTGTGATGGCTTGCAGCTTGGGGACGATAGAAGTGCCGTGGACGTCTTTGGTGGGGCGCTGGAGCGTCACGGTGAGGTAGGAGCCGTGCAGCTTGGCCTTCTCCACCTCCGACAGCTCCTTCTTGCCGCTGGGGTTGTTCTCCTTCTCCCGCACCATGGTTCGCTCGGTGGCCTGGAGCCGCAGCAGCTGCCGTCGCTTGAAGCGCTCGTCTCTGCTGGCGCTGTGGTGGTCGCTGGGGCCGGCTCCCGGGGACGAGCGTGTCACCACGCCTCGCGGCGACGCTGGGTCGTGGATCAGCTGCAGCATGGGGGTGGGCGAGTTGGGCGGGGGGGTCAGGGGTTCCTCACAACTCCGCAGGGGCCGCAGCACCTTGGTTTGCGCTGTGTCGTCGTCACTCTCCTCCACCTTCCGCTTCTGCGGGGCAGTGGGGCAGCAGGTTAGCAGGGATGGAGCCAAGGGTGGGCCTGGGGAATGCAACCCCCGCCCTCTCCCCTTCCCCAGGGCAACATGCACGGTGCCGGCAGGGCCTACACCAGCAGTGCCTGATACCACCAGGACCAGAGTCCACCCACACCAGCAACCAACATTTTCCTTCCCCCTTCGCAAAAGGGGTGTCCCCTGAGGTTGGGGGTGGCTTCCACTCTGTGCCTAACAGTCCCCTGCCTCTTGCAGTGGAAACTCTCAGTATCACAGCTCAGCACAAGACGCCATGGGGTCAAGGCGTGTTCATCACATCTTGAAGTGCTGGGGGACCCAGGAACCAGGCAGATGTGCACCCCAAGCATGCGCATCACCCAGGAGAAGGTGAAGGTGCCCCAGGGCAGTTGCCCACCGCCTGGCTTGCCTTAGCTACCGCACTTCCATCCACAGCAGCGGGCACGGTCCTACAGGCGATGCGGCAGCCATAGGCCGGTGTCCTGGGCAGCGCTGGCAGCTGCCAGCGGGCCAGCTGCCGCTGCACACAATCCGCTTGCTGCCCGGCGGAGGAACCCGGCTGCCCCTGCCGCTTCTGCAGGAGCCTGGCCTTGGCCTGCTGACGGGCTCTCTGGGAGCCGGGGACAGAGAGCAGGGGGCTGTCAGCTCACCCCGCTGCGGGATCCCAGGACCGGGCTGTGGCAGTGTCTGCTGGCGGGATGCTGCCAGGCCCCCCCCTGCCCCGAGAGCTGCTGCGCTGCACCCCCAATGACCCCCTCTCTCACCAGTCACTGCCCATCTGGTCCCCTGGATTGCACTGGTGCCTGCCTGCCCTCCAGCCCACCCATGCAGCCCGGCCTGGTTAAACACTGCTTATCCCTCAGCAGGACGCAGTGGGATGGAGGACATGTGTCCTGCCCTGCCACAGCACAGCTCGCCTCCTACCTGGCCCTTCTCTGCATCGTCACCCTGGTAGCATTTGGGGCACTCCCAGCAGTTAGGGAGCTCATCGTTGAGCAGTCCTTCCCCATCCATCTGCAAAAAGAAGAGGGCAGTCAGCAGCAGTCCTTCCCCACAGCCAAGCCCCCTCTGCCCCGGCACCCATGCCGCTCACCTGCAGGCAGCCAGGGTGAACAATCTCGTTGCAGATGCAGCACTCCATGAGCTTCTTCTCAAAGTCTTGTGAGTCCTCGTTCTGATCCACCTCCCCACAAAGTGCACACGTGACCGAGTGAGGCAGCCTGGGCTACAAAGGAAAGCAGGGGTGAAACCAAGGCAAGGTGGGACAGCCTTCCTCCTTTCCACCTTCTCTCCCCCACTGCCTGAATCACGGGGAATAGGCTAACTATCCCTCCAGGAATCAAACTTGGTCATTGCCCTCCTCTGTCTGACGCTGATCGGCCACACAGAGTTACTGCCAGGCTGCAGCAGGCTTCTGAGAAAAGGATCAGGCCGCAGACTCACCGCTAAGCACTGCCGGAGGACGCAGGACTGCTTCATGCGGCCAGGCCCGCCAAACTTCTTCATGTCCCTGCAATAGTGGCACATGCCACACTCGCCCTGCATGCAAGCCTTGCATTTTCGGCACCGCACCCGCCTCCGCCTGGCGCCTGACACGATGGGAGAGACCGTAGGCCTGACGGGTGTCGGGCGGGGGGTTGGCTTCATGGTGTGCGGCTTGGTGATGGGGATGGTGGGCAGGCGCACCCTCAGCCGGGCCTGGAGCTTTAGCTGGCAACAGAAATAGAGAGGGAAGTGGCATGAGATGAGCAGACTGCTGCATTCAGCTCGGATCAGAACGCCTCTGATCCCCAGCTCCCTTGCTGCGACCTCAGATAACGTGCCAGAGAGCAGTCCTGCTCCCTCACCTCTCTGCAGACAAAGGAGCCTCTATCGGCACTGCCCCCGGCAGCTCTCCTCGAGCACACTCACTCAGCCTTGGCCACCCCACACCAAGAGCTCTCTTTCCTCCAACCCCCCATCCAGAGTTAGAAACGGGTCTGAAAAGGGCTGCTGAGTCCCAAAAGCATCATGGCGCTCCAACAACAGACGCTCTTTCCTTCTGAGGCAAGGAATGACAAAGTCCACCCAGGCAGCCAGAAACACTGCCTTCCCTCTGTGCCACCCAGGTCCCTCTGCCAGCTGTGCAAGGGGACAGGGCTGAGCTCCGACACCAGTGCTCTGGTCACTCTTTCCCACGAGCTCGAGGCGCGCTGGGAACACCCAAGCACCCCTGTTTACAGTGCGGGTGGGACAGCACAGCTCTCCAGCAGACACCTGCCACCACGCGTGCCATCAGCCCTCACAGCAAACACGCTGGCTGCGGCACCCTTCTGGGATCGGGCGTGATGGTGTGTGCACCACAGCCGACAGGCTTGGGGAAGGGCAGGCACCCAAAAAACCCAGCACAAGGACAGGGTTGGGGATGCACCAAGCATCTGAGCGCTGCATGCAAAGCGTGCAGACGTCTCTAGGTCTCTTCTCCCAGAAAAGCTGCCTGGCATGCTTGTGGTACTGAAGGACCAGCAAACCACACTAGAACTCCTTCAGCAGGGCAGTTAGGCAGAGACAGGCACCTCCAAAGGGCAAACCGAGAGGCTTGTTTGTCTCCAGACACCCAGACGGGGTGTTACCCACCCTTCCCAGTGCGATGGGGTCCTGCTCTTCCCATACGCCTGCCCATGAGCCCATCTCCTGCCAGGAAGGAAGCAGTGACCTACAGGAGCCGTCCTGGCGGGCTGCGGGAAGGCAGCCTGCGGAGGGGAAGTCCGGCCGGCCAGCAGCAGGCTGCTCCTCGCCTCCATCTGCCCAGTGAGCTCAGCCCGGGCTGTGGCCCAGCTTTGGGCCCTGGGTTACGAGCACAGCTGGAGAGGGAAAGGCAGGGGCACACTGAAAGGTCCCTTTCCCGAGAAGCTGGCTACTATCTGCAGGTAGAGACCCTCAGGAGGGAGCTGCCTTTCTTGGGGTTGCAAAAGCCAACGCTATAGCACGGGCAGCGTGCTGGCAGGGACCCACCGGGCACGCTCAGCTATGGGCGAGGGGCTGGCCTGTCCCCCGAGCAGGCAGGGTCGATGCTGCTGATCACACCTCGCCCTTCATCTCTCAGGGAACACAATAACAATACGTTCCCCTGACACACAACATTGCTTATACCACCCTGGACCCCCTTGTCAAACCAGAGAGCTGCTGGGAGAGCTGTCTTTAGAGAATCACCTCTTCCACCAACAGCGGAGCTCCATCTCCTCTAAGAATGACCAAGGGGCTGGAGAATGTGGAGCGGCTGGGGTTACCGCCCGTCGGCTAAGCTGGGGTAATTGGTATGGTGGGAGACCTCCGCCACTGCCAGCAAACGTGTTTGCCCGTGGTGCCGTGGAGGCGGTTGCACCCCACAGCCTGCCTGTGCACCGCTCCCTTTCTGCCCGCCGGCTCAGGCTCCCGAGGCAAGTACGGAAGCCTTGCCACCACGCCTCAGTTGCAGGCGGCGACTCAGCGGAGGGCAGGTTACCAGCTCAACCACAAGCAACACCCACCCACGTCCCCTCCTCGCAGCTCCTACCTTATCTCTCTTGGGCCACTGGACGATGGGGATGCCTGTAAGTGCCAGTTTGGGGTCGCTGTTTGCGTATTCTTCTAGCAGCAGCTAATGGAGAGAGATGGGGGGGAAAGAGAAACAAAAAGCACAGGTGTGAGCAGAGTGAAACAAGGCTCCCACCAGCGAGGCAGGCTCCGACCAGATGCCAAGGCCAGCACGCTTCAAACGCGGCTGGGAAGGAGCCCTCCCTCTACCCACGCCCGCAAGCAACGATCCCTCCCCACATCAGACAGACAAGCTCTGTCGAGTCGATCTGCACGAGCGCTTTCATCAACTGCATTTCAGCCCCGAGGCCCCACTCTGTGCGGTGGTAGGGGGAGAGTGCCAAGCTTTTGCAATCCAGGGGGATTTTTGGGGGAGGAAGCACAAGGGTCCCCCCCATCTACCCCCGCAATGGTCCCCAGGCACCGAGCAGCTGGAGTGTGCAGTGGCAGCAGGATGCAGTGCCCCAGCACCCGCTCCGTAGCCTGGCGCAAGCTGCTGGGTAGCCAAGAGCTGCTCCCCTGCACCGCCTCGGGGTTTGGCTTTGACATGAGAGATCCCTCAGCACCAACCGGATGGGCACGCTGCCCTACAGCGCGACGGGCACCCTCGCTCTTGGTGGATGGGGGCTCCCTGCACTCACCCTGGCCCTTTCGGCCCTCTGGCTCCCCTCCGTCGCAACCCCCTCCCCACGGCCATTCCCCACCGAATTTGCCCGTTGCAAAGGTGCTTTATTTACTTGGCGTTGCCATGGCTACGCCGGCAGAAGCCTCCTGCCGGCATCCCCGCGCGTGGTGCTTCCTGCTGCCAGGCAGGGCCAGGGCAAGGGGCTGGCGGTGTCCCCCGGGGGGGCTGCCCGCTCCCTGGGGCGTGCACCCCAGCCCGGCTTCCCAGCGTTCCCCCACCCTTCTCAGGCGGCTGCGGGAGGCAGGAAGCCGCGGCCTCCCCGCCGCTCCCCGGCAGCGCAGCGTGCTGCCTACAGACTTTCCGCCTCCCCGCCAGCTTTCCCATGAGCACATGCTGAAAGGAAAGGTCAGGGGCTGGGGGCTCACACACACACACATGTGGGCAGGGAACCGCAGCCTCCCCCTGCCCGGAGCACCATGGGGGGTGGCGGTGGCTCAGGCATGCTTCCAGCTGGAGGTGGGGGGCAAGGGGCTAGGGGTGGGGGGCACCCGGGTCCTGTGGCTGCATCTGGCTCAGAGCCGGGGTGGGCGACAGCCCCCTCGCCCTCTCTGACCCCTCGCGCTCTGGCTGGGGGGACAACGCGGAGGGGACCCTGCGAGCGCACCGCATGCTTCCCCCGGCCGGCAGGAACTCGGCACCGGCGAGCGCGCCCCAAGGAAGGGGAGGGGAGAGGCGAGCCCAAGCACCAGCCAGGGACCCCTCTAGGGAAACAGGGGTCCCACAGCGGTCCCGTCCCACCCTGGCTGGGTCCGGATGATCCCCACGTCCCCTCCCCATCCCGCAAGCATTGCCAGCTGCCTGACCTTGCGCCTCTGGAGCTGCCGAGACTCCGGGGTGAAGTTTGCCGAGCCCTCTTTGTTTCGGTGCCCACACTGCGAGCGCTGGGGTCCCCCCCTCTCCCCAGACACGTCCAGGGGCTGGCTCAGTCTGAGCGGACCCCAGCCGGACCCCCGGTCTTCGGGGACATGGCTGGGGGAGCAGTCGCGCCCCCTGCCCCGAGCGCCCCCGGCTCCTCCCTGGTTCCGGCAGCCGCACTGGCAGCCGCGTGCTCCTCCCGAGCCCTTGGGCAGCAGCGGCAGCTTCCTGAGCCTGAAACAATGCTGCTGCGTCACCCACATGCGGTTCCCAGCAATGCTTTGCAACGGGAAGATGGCAGAAGAGAAAAAGCGAGCGAACGAGCAGAGGGCAGAGCCGTTCTGCTGCAGAGCCGGGAGGGGCCGGGACGGGCGGCTGGCGCCGTGCGGATTGGCGCAGGGGCCCGGGCGACGCGGCCCACCTTCCTCCCGCCCTCCGCCACTGCAATCGGAGAGGCCGGGGCCAGGCTCCCCAGGGCCGGGGCAAGCTGGGGAGAGTGCGGCGGAGAGCCCCAGCCCCGGCCCGCCCGCCGGCCCCAGGCCCCGCTCACGCCCAGCCTCCCTGACGCCTTTCTTTTGTCTTCTCCGAGGCGGTTTTTGGGGTTCTTGCTGGAAGCCGAACCCCGCTGGATCTAGGAGACACCACTGGCGTGAGCAAGGAGAAAGGGCTTTTAACTCAAGGCAAGGGGAATGAGCCCCTTGAAAGGTGGGGGCTGCAGGGACTGCACCCGCACCCTCCCAACCTGGATGCACAAACCTTCCCTGACAAACATCCCATCAGCCAAGTTTGGGAGCAGCTCCGGTCCCAAAGCCACGGGTGACCTAACCACTAGAGGGGGACAATCCCACACCGGGTGAAGCAAGGTCTCCCCAGCCAGCCCCAGCTTCCCGAAACCCTCCCCACCCCGGCTCCAGACCACCGCAATTAAAATGGAGGAAACTCTTGACATAAAACAAGCTCCCCAACGCAGCACCAGAGAACAGCGACTGCTCCCACTCCTAACGCAGCCGAAGTACCTGCAGGCAATCTCAGCTTTTGTCTCTCCTGCCCCTGGAGAGCCCAGGAAGCCACTGGGCCACACTGACCAGACACTTGGGTCCAGACTGTCACCACCTGAACCGCCAACGACACCCTCGGGCCCCCGGCACAGGTTCTCCACGGATCATGCCGTCTGCATTGCACCGGGGATGCCCAGCACTGCAGCGCGGTTTGGCCCGGCGTGGAGGATGTGTAGGGTGGCTCCTCCATCATGTTGCCAAGGTCAAGCACATCAGATGGCACCCTGAGGTGACGCCTGGTCAGGCAGGATGGCACAGGGGTCTTTGGCCCTGCGTGCTCCAGGCCGCAGTGCTCCCATTTGGTGCATTTGGACAGCGACCACGGAAGCATCGGACACCTCCTGAATGCCACACCGCTGGCACATGCTGCGGTTTAGTCTCCTCTGACCCGCAGGCAGGAGCACGGCCAGCACTGCCGTCCCGCCAAGGGGGACCTTTTCGGCACAGCTCACAGGCCACCCTGGCCTTCCTCCTCCATCCCTGGTGGAAGCAGCCCCTGTTCCTCACTAAGTCCTCTCCGTGTCCCATTGCCCTGCAGGAAATGGGGGACTGTGCACGCTCTCCCCACAGCCACGGAGAGGGAGTGGAGTGCCCTGCGACCGCTCACTCCTCCCAAGGGCACTCATCGGCGCTTTTACATCCCCTGGGCTTCAGCAAGCTGACACGTTCGCTGCTTCTCTTAGACATGAGCACCTGGAGAAACAAACTGTCTTGGGAAAGCCGATTCCAGCTGGCAAATTTACTGGGGCAGGGAAAGGAGAGCACAAGGCAGGGGGAATGCTTCAGGCAGATGTGACCCACAGGAGGAGCAGACCAGGCAGACGACGAGAGTACCATGCATTTACAGAGGAGCGAGAAGATGTCTCTGATCATAGAGACACACAACATGGAGCCAGTACGTGGGCCATGCCAGAGCAAAGGCTTTGAGATGAGGTCCTGGAGACAGGATCCACACTTCTGGGAGAGGCCCTTCTTGTTTCTGCAATGCTTGGTGCTCCGACACATCCAGGCAGAGCCCAAATATAACCCATTTGTGCCAGTTACTGAGGCCGCAGGGCTTGGTGGCACTGCAGCAAGCAAATGGTTCAGACATGGGCTCAGCTCCCCGTAAGTCAGCCAACAGCAGGTCTGACAGCTCTAAAGCCAGAGCCTCACGGACCATCCTGCTCCTCTGAAGTCCAAAGGAGGGAAAGCAGCACACCCAAGAGGGGTCAGAAGTGACGGACAGAAGGAGTCAAAAGACAATGGGACATCTCAGGAGATCCCTCGTTGCCAATAATCTTTCCAGTGACTCAAGTCCAAGCCATGCACAAAGGCATCACCAAATGGATGGAGATTTTTCAGCAAGACATTAGCGCTACAAGGCGACACATTCACAGTCTCATCTTGCAAAGGCAGATGTTCTCCTGAGGCAGCGCTAGAAGTCGTTTTGATTTCTGTGGGCCTTCCCATTTAAGCCACAGGAGAACAGCTCTCAGTCACTGGTTCAGAAGGCAGCAACGTGGTGTCACCAGGAGCTTTCCAAGGGAGACAGGCAAAGCAAGAAAGGTTAAGAAGAGGCAGAGGTGGCAACGTGCTCTTCCTATTCAAGATGCCTGACGCAGCCTTGTTTACAGAGTCTCAGCTGACGGACAATCCCTCCTGCCATGAAGCTGGAAGCACATCTTTGTCACATCCAAAGTGCCATGTCCCACCGTGTGATGGCTCCGGCTCCTCATGATAGGATACAGAAGCATATTTCTCCACGTGACCCAACACGTGGACATCCTGAATTCGTCATGACCACACAAGAGGCTGTGGGAAAAGGCAGCATTTTCCCAGTCTGTGCCTGCTCCGGTGTGCCTGGGGACACCAGTTAGCAGAGGGTGGCAGGAAGCATGGTAGGACATTTGACCTGGCACCTCGATCTGCCTGTCAGATCACTACCTGCACGTCTGGGCTCTACGATGAGACAACACCACGTTTCTGATCCTGGGTAGCAGACAGACCAAATAAACATGCAGGCCACAGCCACAAAAGCCTTCCACAACGCAGCGTCTGCCTAACTGGACACGGCTACCTAGTGACGGCAGCAAAGTTGGCGAGCGCTGAAAACGCATTGGCTCGGCGCTTCTCTAGAGCGGGTCTTTCCCAACGGTCCTGTTGGCCAGAGCCCAGGGCCGTTAATGACCTCATTTGGTGACGTAATGGTAAGAGTACCTGCTGCACACAGATGGTCCCAGAGTCAGGGTAAGACACTGTGTAGAACATACTGCTTTCCGTTTAGCTTAAGTCACTGAAAATGGATTAGGCTGTAGTTCTCCACTAGCGCATAAAGAGAAATAGCAGATGAACAGAAGGGAGCCAGGTCTGGGGTGCAGCATGAGGGATCCCACATGGATCACGCCTCCGAGAGCTGGGAGGGAAGGCAGGAGTGCCAGAACAAGACCGGAGAAGGGAAGGGCTGTGCTTACACACAGCCACTGTAGAGCTGTGTTCTGAGAGAGTCAGCTACAGCTGTGCAAGAACACAAAAGCCATTAGAGGAGGGAGTTATATCAAAGCTTACAAAAGAAATGTGACTGAAACAGGATCTGTACCCCACATTGTGGGTTACAGACGCATGGATAGCCACTTCACGCCTCTAGCTTGGTAACAACTTGTCCTGCCTTAAAAAAAAAAAGTGTTCTCCATACAAGCTGTTGATATTGAGAATTAGACCTTCACTTATCAGGCTTTTCAGTGACCAGACCAGTTAAAAGGTTTAGCTAGAAGTGTCTTACCCCTTTTCAGGATTTATAAACCAACCTACATTTGCCAGATCCATCACCTCTAAGGAAAATCCAAGTTCTGAAAGTAAAGCTTTGCTATCGTTTGACAAACTTGCCCTGTTTTCTCCATCCACTGCAGTCTGATGACTTAGGATCTTCATGCCTTGAGGATGCCCCGTAGCACAAGCTTTACTTGGGAGGCTGCTAGTCCTGAGGGACAGAGTTCTGCAGCTCAGGATACTTCCAAACCTCAGAGGACAGCCAGCTTTAAGGAGCAAGTCCTTCAGGGAAACTGTTTGCTCTGACTGGACTGCAGGGACTTTTACCCACAGCTCATCTGCTAGGTACAACCAGACACGGGGGCTGGTGGGTCACACCAAAACCACAAGCCCACGTCCATTAGCTCTAGAACATAACAAGTCCTTGGAAGAGGTCTCAAAACCCAGATGAACACCAACAACCTTGAACGCTCTGCCTTCAAAACGCCCAACGCCAGCCTCCCTTTCTCAGTCCAAGGGTGAAATGCTGCACTCACAGCTCAGAGCGTGAGTTTCTCCAGAGCATCACATGGCCTGTGGTAGGGCCAAGGCCACCCCACCGCCGTGGCTCAGAAACACACACGGCGCGTACTGAAAGGCCACGGCACACACGGCGCACTTGAAAAAGCCACAGGAAACTCGAATTGCAGCCCCCTAACAGCACGTACTCCCATTCCTTCAGCCAAGCTCCACCAGAGCTCGGCCTGCAAACAACAGCCCACCCTGGGACCCCAGAGCTGCACCCTCTGCTCCAAACGCAGCTGAGCGGCGGATTTACCAAAGGACCCACAAAAATCAGGAGACAGCGCTTGGAAAAGAAACACGATGGCAGAGATCAGGATACACCCGTGGTTGTGTCTGGACGTCAGCCTTGGTCCAGGCAAGGATCACCACCAGCAAGGAAGGGAGCAGAAGGTAACTGGTTTTAGGGACTAAAATAGACTTCTGGGGAACAGAGTGAGGTTGACATTCTCACTTCAGTGCTGAAAGGGCTAAAACACCAAAGCTCATGGAATCAGCACGACACATCTGGCAGATACAGCTCAGGGTGTAAAGCGGGGTGGGGGGGTGGGGAGAAGACAGACTCATAACCGAAGGTCACATCCTGTGGAAACAACCCAAAGAAACAAGGCCAAATCCACCTGGGGCAAGGAAAGGGCTCCGTCACAGTGTCCAGCAGCCCAAGGAGTCCACAGACAGAATTGGAAACAAACTGCATCGCAAAACAAGCACTCTTGCCCTGACACCCATAAGGGACCCAGACAGGGCCCAGAGGTCCCCAGCATCATCTCAGCCACACTGGCTGGGAGCAGTTACTGCTCCTGCTAGCCCAGACCCAAAATCCAAGCCAGGGCTGTCCCTCAGCATCAGCTGGTGTAACATTAGCCTTGTGTAGAGGAAGAAGAGGACACCAAGCCTGCAGACACATCACCTCCTTGCCCAAGGATGGGGGTAAGGTCAGGGTCAAGCACAGCTTCCCTGTGGGGAAATGCCTTTCCACCTCCAACGGCTCAAGAAAGCAGATGCACCCTGGCAGCCCCGAGGAATGGCAGCACTCATGGCTCCCTCATGCCTACGTACCTTGACGTCAGCGATGAGGGCATCCTCATCCTCAATGCCGGTGGGAACACACTTCTTGTGCAGAGGGAGCGACTCCAGTTTGTCCACGAGGCAGCGCAGCCCCTCCAGCTCAAACTGCGTCAGGTGCACCTTCCTGCTCTTGCGCGGGCTGCCACCGTTTGGGTCCCAGGCCTGGCCGTTTTGGGAGCCCCGGCTGGAGTCGGAAGAGTCTATAGATGGGGTCTTCTTCAGACCCGGCAGGCTGCTCCGGCAGCTCCTGCCCAGTTCATCATAGTCCACATTGGCACCGTTGGCTATGGGGCTGGTGAGAATGGACCGCCTTGTGACCGGTCGCCTAGGTTCCTTTCCTGCTGCATCCTCCTCTTCCTCCTCCTCCTCCTCCTCTTCCATGTTTACAGAGTCCGAGGAGCTCAGCTCCATATCTGCCATGATGGAGAAAGAGTGAGAGAAGAGCGCAGTGGCCAGACAATCACTCACAGGAAGCATTCAGTTTCTAGAGGAATCCCCCCAGTTACCAGAGATGCTGGAGCAACAGATACATACAGGGACAAGGGGTGAGAGGAAAGGATGGGGCACATAGCGGCAAGAAAAGAACAGATAAAACCCCTTCCCATTCCTGGCTCATTTTGCGGGAAGGTGAGGCACAGGACATGGGAAAACCTCCCAGAGAAGGAGAGAGCAAAGCTCTAGGCTGTATTTCATAGAATCCTAGAATGGTTTGGGTTGGGACCTCTAAAGATCATCTAGTCCAACCCCCTGCCACGGGCAAGGGCATCTTTCATTAGATCAGGTTCCTCACAGCCCCGTCCAACCTGACTTTGCTTCGGAGGCCTTGGTCCTGGGAGTGACTTGGGACTTTGATCCTGCCTTCACGATGGGAGAAAGAGGATGTGGACTCACTAGGTGACCGTGAGGTCTCTGAGCCTGATTGTGCATTATAAAGCACCCTTCCCTGACAGTAAAAGGGAAAGGGGCTCTCCTGCTCCTTTCAGCTCTCTGCACTAGTTCCCACTTCACGCTGCTCAGTGGTAGAGAAAGGGCGATGAAGGTACTGGAAGCCTCCAGGCGGGAAAAGGACAGAGACAGCCTTTCCCAAACTGAGCGCTGAGGGAGATCTCAAGAGGGCCACAGGAAAAGGACAAGAGCTGGCAGCCGTGTCCCTCTGCTAGGGACCCTTGGACAGAAAGCGAAAGCCCCAAAGAGGCTGTGGCTGTGAGGAGAGGTGCCCAGGAGTCAGCATTTACAGCCTCTTAGGGGAGAGAGGACAGATTTGCTTCAGGGGCCTTGGGTGGAGGCTATCCAGCTCTCTCCACTCTGAAGAAGGGTCTCTGTAAGAAATCATCTCTTGAATCACTGCTCGGGCCCCACATGTCTTGGCTGTAAGGAAGCCAAACATTCCTTTTGCAAGAGACTCCCTGCACTCCCTTGCACATAACCTTGACAACACTTTAAACCCTATGTGCAGGAAGGCCCTGATCAGCAAGAAAACATTACTGCCCTGCAGCCCACAGCACAGCAGTGGTTACTGCAACTTCCCTCCACCTCTTCTGTTAAAGGCTTTGTGTGTACCAGCAAGGCCAGGAACTTGTGCACTGGTTTTGCAGCTGCAAGGAACCTGGCCTGTTGCAGAGGCAAAGGAGGAAGCAAAAAAGTCTGGCTAGTTTTGACTTCTTGCTCAAAGGAAAAAATAAATAAATCGCACCTCATTCGACCAGTCTGCAATGCCCTCCGACTGCTCAATACAGCAAACAGCAAAAAAGGAGGAAATACCCAAAGAAACCACCTTGTGAAATTGAGGAAGTGATGGTCCCAAATTCTTCCCACACAGCCCTCCCCTGCCTGCCGCACTGCAGAGCCAGACAGGAGGGCGCGAGAAACTGCTTCGATACAGGTGAAGAAGGAATAAGGGCTGGACAGCCAACGCAGGGGGCTTACCCATACTGAGCGATTCCTTCTGGAAGTCCTTGGTCAGATGCGAGCGGCTGGTGATGCAGTAGACGTAGCGCTCCAGCACGTACCAACACATCTCGTAATAGAAGGGATAACGAAACTTGTTTGGGACCTGCAAAAGAGGCAGGGGGAAGGGGATCAGCTCAGGCCTCCTTCACCACAGGGAGATAGCTCTTATTACTGCTGCCTCAAACCAGACCGATCCCCTCCTGAGAGACAGGAAACGCATGTACATGTATAACAGCATCATTCATGCTTCTGGCAGCCTGATGTAATTCTCCTTGCAGGAGGATACTATCACCAGGCAGAGCAGAGACCAGGCACCGCTCACTTGCAAGCCATTAACATTTCATTTTTCTTTGTTAGGGTTGCAGCTCTTCCCCCACAGACCTCCTTCTCATTAGTACAAGAAAAAAGCGGCAGACGCCACAAAAGGTTTCACTAGAAGGCAATGGTTCAAGCCCTCTTCCCAAGCCGCAGCACAGCATCTGACAGGATTTGTCTGGGGGGAGGGAAAGGGTTGGTCTATTAAGAGAGGTGTTACCAGCTCAGCTGTTTAGCAAAGTGTTATCGGGGCTCTGTCACATCAGCGCCGGCAATTCACGTGCAGGCAGAAGATGCCCCGACCCTGCTGCCTGCCTCACACCTTCCTGAGGCTACAGTGCCCAGGGTGGAGCAGGCACACACTCCATCGTTCTATGTATGTCTCAGCTGCTCTGGATGATGGTCTGACATGTGTGTGCTAACCCACAGGTCCTGCCTGCTGCAGCACCCTGAACTGCTTCAGAGAGGCCAACAGTCTGTCCATCACAGCCCAGGCATGTCCTGAGGCTTTTCCGCAGGTGCCGAGCACTGCAGGACCCATGTCTCTACAAGGAACAAGCGAGAACACTCACAACAGCATTCTCTGCTCAAGACCTCAGGAAGCCTTTGGTTTTAGTCATCTTTAGTCAGGCCACATCGAGGTCTAAGAGCAACACCAAACAGCAGCAGAAGGCAGCCAGCTAAGGGAAGAGGCAGCACGCTGGATGCACTCCCATGGACATGTTACTGCCTTCCTCTTCAGGCAGCTGGGGAGGTCCTCATCACACTCACAGCAAGGTTTCCAGACCCCCTCAGAAGCCCGATGTCAGTACGAAGGAACATAACAAGCCTTAGTGCACATTGCAGGCTGTCCCTCTGCCCAAGTTCCTGCCTGTACATTTAGCAGGCTAGGACATCTTGCTTACAGACAGCTGGAGTTCGAGCAATCTGTCACAGGGCGAGACTCAACTTGCCTGCCTGCACACCACCGCTCCTGGCAGCGCCCTCCCCACCATCCCAGGAGGCCACGTCCTCCCAGCTCTCCCGCAGGTCCTTACCCGCGTGCGGTCTTCGATGCTGTAGATCCGGAGCTGCATAGGGATGTTGAAGCTGTGTAAGAAGTTACCTCCGAAAACCAGCGTGTCCATGGGAGTGTACACAGCATGGATCCAACCTTGGAGAGAAAGCAGAGTTTGAAGAATCCTTCTGAGCGACTAAGTGAGGTCAAGGTCTCACAATTGACAGTCCCTACTAATTCAATTCCTTTGCAATCTCTTACGAACTGTGCTCTGCAGAGCAGGGCTGTCAAATCTGCACAACCCTCACACTCTCAGCTAAGTCCACCCTGACAGCTGCACCCTTAACCTGCATCCAGGTTAGCTGCAAACACACAGACCTAACTATTGACCCTTTCCCTCATCAGCCAGCCCTAGCAGCAGTGCGGGGCTATGATGGGACCATGCAGACTCCAGCTCTTTGAGGAGGGCGGACATTGCTGTCTTACAGCAACAATGTCCACCCCTCCTGAAGCATCACTACTGAATTACTCAATATTCAGCTCACTTGACCCATCTAAGAGCTACAGACAGAGTTGTACTTAGGTGCTTAAATACACCTGTGGATCCGGCCTCACATCCTCTCATGGTGGCACAAGTGCCAGTATCCACCTCCTGCCCATAGCTTTTTGTCATCCTGGTGTCTCTGGAAAGTTGCTTCCTAGCTGCATTAGGCCTAAGAACACCAGCAGCAAGGAAAACAGTCTTCCAAAGTCTGTTAAACAATTAAAGAATCCTCAAAGCAACTCTGGTCTCAGCTCTTATCTCCATGGCAATCCAGCCAAGCCCAACATTTTCAGAATTCCAGCATGGATTTCCTTAGGGCAAGGCCACTCAACTCAAAAAAGAAGTGACAGTCGTGGTACCAAGATATAAATAAGTAACTTGGGCAGTCCCTGGTGCTTTTTGTTCCTGGTTTTGCTGTAAGCTACAGGGGTATGTGTGTACAACACAGCTTATTCCTGCACTGCTGCTGGAGATCAAATGGTAGGTTACAGCATCCTTTGCCATCTGAGACATTCTTACGGACACAATTTTTATGTAACAGTTTTATCAGAAGCGTCCAAAGAGGCCCAACAGTCTTTCTCCTTACAAGGGAGCACTCCCTAATGCAAGCACATTTTGCAGACATCTCAGGTCTGCATCACATCCTAAAAGGCTGTGAGCCAGTCCTTGCACACAATCAACTTGAACTGCTGTTTCACCTGCCTCATCTCTTCTGCCTTTGCTGTTTTTGAGCACAGCACTGTACTAACTGTGCATGCAAGACATTGCTGATGCCCACCAATTATTGTGCTTGCTAAACCAAGTCAGGCTAAAGATTTCTCTTAACTCCTGAGAGTGTTCCCACTCCCGACCTCAAAGTCTCCTCGCCCAAGCCCTCTGCAAAGCAGTTACCTGCAAGTCTCTCCATGTTACTGCTTCCAAGCTCCCTATTGGGTTTCAGTGTTTTCCAACATCTGCTTCTAGCTATATGCTTTCCAGTTCTCCTATCTCCAGTACATGCAGACTTCAATTCTCTTTCCTTGTGTCCAGAGCAGTCAACCTCGTTCCTTAAACTCACACACTGGCTCCTTTCCTTGCTTCACAATTTGAATGTAACTCTGCAGAGATTTCACAAGAGACCCAGGAAGCTGAGGAACTGTGCTGCCTCGGGCCAGCCTCCATCCTCAATGTGTACTGCTCCACATGTCAACATGATGGGCTCTGGGAAAGCCTCCTTTAATAATTGATCAAGAGTGATGTGAGCCAGCCACAGCTTTTCTGTTGCTTGGGCTGAATCCACCGTGCCGTGACAGCCATGTTTTGGGAGCTGGCAAGCAAGAGGACAGAGCCATATCACATCTCCCTCTCCCAGTTACTTATGAGGGAAGAAGCTAAATCCTGCCTTTTGCTTGTGTCCCAGGAGTTTCAACCTCTTGCCACAACCCTGGCAAAGGCCAGGATGCGCCTGCCCACCCTGCAGTACCTGAGGGGATGACAAACGTGTAGCCCTGCTTGAGCTCGATGCGCTGGCACTCTGACACTCTGTCCCCGAGAAAAATGTCTCCCTGCTTCCCTGAGAGAAGCCAGTTTTCATAGAGCTCCAGGTTCTGGGGTGTAGGAGGGATCAGCCAGAAGATCTGCAAATGAAGACAACACATGTCTAAGTCACTGCACAGTTAACAGCTACTGACTATCCCTTGCTTCTTCCAAACCTGCCCTGTTCCCTCTCCCGACATCTAAATCTCTTCCTCTCCCCACCCACAGAGGATGCAAGCCTGCAGAAATTCCCAGTAGTGACCTAAACAACTGTCCCATTTGAGAGGGCAAGCTGCTCAACAAGGTCCTCCCCAACCTGACGCACTGAGCCCACAAGCAAACTGAGCTTGGGATGCTTTGTAAGGTGTTATTTACAACATCTGTGTCTGAAAGACACCAGAGTATCAGAGACAAAGTTGATATTTACCTGCGTATTTCTGTCATGTTGGTAAAAGCTAGAATTCCACTAGAGATTTGCACCTGTCTGGCCCCATGCAATACAAGTGACAAGCAGATATCCATCCCCAACTAGGCTCTTCAGAGACTGGTAGCTCGTCCTTTGGGGGAAGGCACGGGAGCCACAAACCATCAGAATTGCTGGGGAAGTCTGGCAGCTACATCTCCTTTGCAAGGAAAGGCGAGTGAAAAACCCAGATTCTTCAGGTGGGGCAGTTTGCTGCCTTCCCTGAACCTAGTCTAAGTCAGTGGAGAAAGATGGGATGGAATAATCGCCCAGGACTTGTCCTAAAGAAGTGACAAGACTTTTTTCCTAGAGATCTGCTTCTACTGTCTCCCTTCTCACAGGAGCGTAGGGAAACAGAAACTCTTCACTTCTTTCTGGATGCGGAAGATTGATGGGTTAGTCCCATATGTCATGCTTACGAACGACCAGTCCCAATCCTAACCCAAAGATGCTGTTGTGCACTATATTTCTGTATCTTCAAAGATTTTACTTCTGCTCTAGCATATTTCATTCATCGTGGTGCAGGTGCAAGCCTAGTCCAAACCTAGGTTGGACTCGATGATCTTAAAGGTCTTTTCCAAGCTAAATGATTCTGATTCTGTGATACTGACTGTGGAGGGAGCCCATCCACCTGCCTTCAGCTGGACAGTTCCTTCGCAGCACTTACAAGATAAAGGGCTCCCTATCCTAAGGCTGTCCAAGGCTCTTTCTCAGGAGATACCCAGCCACCACAGGCAGCCTTTTTTACCCCCAGCTCCTTGATGAATTCAGCCCTAGATGGCTGATGGTTTTTATTGGAAGCGGTGAGGTCTCTTCTAAATCACTCACAAGGGTTAAGTTAGGAGCTAAGTGCATTTCACTGGGCAAGAGGTGGGACCTGCCTTTAGTAAATTCTGCACTACAGGATACTTTCCCTCCACATTAGCTTTTCCAAATAATACTCAGCTGAGCTACCACCAGATTTTTCTGCTCCGACTGCATCGATTCAAATGTACTATAACGAGTCTGTCTGCATCGCTGCCCTCCCTGGACAGCAGTGCAAAGTTTCCTTGACTACAGTAGAGCTGACAACTGCAGCTGGCAAAAACTTGAATACAAGCTCTTCCATGCTGTTACAGTGGTAATGCTAAAGCATAGATCGAGTCCCGTGACAACAGCCACATCCACCCAATGGCAGTCAGAGGGGAGGTTTTCCCAGCAAGGGCTTCATATGGACTAAGTTTCACACTCTGAACACGACTGTTCTCTCTAGGGCAGCAGAAGTGCTAGCTAGGATGTCTGACTGACTTGTTCAAGTACTAGCTATCCACTTCAGTGATAGAGCACCCAAACTATTACAAATCTGTTTTCTGAAAGTTAAGAGAACAAATACAACATCTCCACCTCTATGGGGAGTTTAAGGTGCAACTCACTCTGCCTGAAGGCAAGTGGGAGGACTGGCACCTTCCCAGATCCCCTTCCATACAGATTTCTTCCAAGCCAGGCCCCAGTACAACACAGCAGGGAAATCCCTGCACAATTATAACTGGAAGCCACCCCTCAGGGAACAAACACTGCACTCAGATGAAGTTTGTAACCAGACAAACTCAAACTCGATGGAGCCTGGGGTTCAGTTTTTGTATCTTGGGCTGAGCTCAGCTACAGGAAGTGACTCCAGACAAGGAGCTCAAATCTGACACTGTTTCAGAGCTACTTCTCACCAGAAACCATTCAAGGGTTTTGAAGTGAAGATCTGCCACTAACCTTCAGTTCAAATGCTTCTGCTTTTGAAGTCACTTGATGTTTTAAGGTGAACCCTCACACATCTGTTGGCTATTTAAAACCCTTGGACAACTTAGCTTTAGGAGAGGCTCCCACTCAGCTTTAATTGGCTTTCTTCCATTTGCTGCTGCTCCCAGTGTGATATTTGCACCACAGCAGGAGGTGATCAGCCATGTAGCAAAGTGATGTCTCAGAAGCCCAAGGCACTGGATGAGTTGGGTTATTCTACTCTGTGTCATTTAGCCTTTTATAAGGTTGTCTCAGCATCATCTCTAGAGCATGGGTTTTCAGCCTGTGCCTGGTGGACCTCCGAGGGCCTGAAGTACTTCCAAGAACCACAGATAAAAAAGTTTAGGGTGGAAAGACTTCACTGTCTGGGACCTGCATCTCCAAGAATGGACAAGAGAATAAACTAAAAGCCACTCTCTTAAAGCATCTGTAACTTTCCCACCAGGGACTGTCCTCCTACCTTTCCCCCTCGGTGGATGTGGTACCACACAGAAGTACCACCGAAGTCCACGTGGAAATCTGTGTAGCAGCCCTTGACACTCATCAGACAGTATCTGGTGGAAAACAAGATGACGGTAAGGTGAAAATGAGTGGTGATCCACATTTTAGAGCAGATTCAAAGGGAATGGGCTGCCCAAACCCAGGCCAATGGCTCAGAGCAGTGCCAAAAGCCAATTACTGCAGTGCTAAGCACTTTAGCTGCAGGGAGGTGGTGGTTTGCAGGAGAGCTCACTTTGCATTTATATCACATCCCCACAAAAAGATCTAGTCCAGGCAAGAGGAGAGCTTTCATCCTCACACACCCGGCAGCTCTAGAAACGCCCCCATCAGAAGTCTGGCCTACAGGGCAGGATGGGCAGCGCCTAGCAGCTCAACTGACTCCAGATGTCTCAAGGTGGTGAACATCAAGAGCTTCCCCAAAGCGCAGAGAGCTCCTAGAAGCCACGCGACTACCCTTCCACACAGCGTTCAGCAGGGACTTAAATAACTGCAGTGTCCTTACAAGTGTCCCCCACTGAAATAAACAGGGAGACTGTTCCTCCCACTTCCCCTTGGTACAAACTGCTTCTCCCTTGGGCAGTTTTCTTGCAAGAGATGCTTTGCTGCCTGCCACCACTGAAACAGCTCAGGAAGTCACTTACTTCTGCACCTTTGGATACTGCATCTCCAGGATAGCATTCGTAGACTCTGTCTGACTCTCCTTCAGGTGTCTGGGCCACATGTTATCAACCCAGTCAATCAAATCCACCTACAGCAGAAAGGTGGGAGACATGAGTAGAGATGAAAGGGCCACAGTAACCCCTTTCCAGGCTGTCCTGGAAACTCAAATACCTACTGCCTGTCTGGTAAGCCCACAGCTCACAGGTGCCTGGGCAGGGTTGCACTGGACCCAACAAAGCCACTGCAGTGCTGCACACAGACTGCCAGCCAGCCCAGCTCAGAGCACACCCACGACAAACAATGGGATCAGGGAAGGAAAGGAAGCCCTGGTGTTAGCTGAATGGCCATGATACCCCCTTTTTGGCCCCCAAACACCCAGAAACCTTCCCAATGCCACTGGTGCAATCCCACATGTAAAGCCCTTAAGACCAGCTGTTCTGATACTGGTTGCTGTACAGCGAGCCTCTGAATTCACACAAGCAGTGAACACCACAGCAAGATCCCAAGCACGGTACTGGGGTGCTGGTCTTCTACTTAGGGACTAGGCAGGAACTGCTATGCACTGGGCTTACGTAAAAAACACGCTGGACAGCATCTGCTAGGGTGGGATTCAACTGGCTAAGCTTCAGAACAGGCAGAGATGTCCAGGCTCCCTCTACAGTTAACAGAGAGAAGTGAATGGCCCTACAGAGCTGCCCCTTCCTCTCCACCGACTGCAGAGGGAGTTCAGGATGTCCACCCCATCCATCCCACCTCCCACACTTCAGTAAGGGCAACTTGTTTTCACCCTGGCCCGCTTCCAGCACACCTCCAGCCTTGGCCTCCTCTGCCCTCAGAGGTTTCAGCACTTTGCATCAGAAACCCTCCCTGCCCTGCTGCACAACCCTCTGGAGTCCCAGCTGAACACAGGGTTGCTGTCCTAACAGGATCATGGTTTCCAAACACCAAGGAAACCACAAAGCTCAGCCAGCATCCAGGCTTTAGCTACTCTCTCAAAATGCAGCAAGCATTGCTGAGCTCTGCTGTCTGATTTAGGCCCTGCTGGAGTTTTACACCTGGCCACGCATCATGGCAAGCCACCCCTGCCCCGCACTTCTCTTCGGCCACAATGGAGCTGATCGCTGCAGCAGGACGCGGGAGAGGGCTCTGCACCAAGCATCAGAGCAGCGCAGTGCACAGCACAGGGAGGGAAGGTAGGCCCAAGACTGAACGACAGCCAAGGTCTTGGCAAGCAGTGGAATCTGCTAACTGGGAGAGGCTGGACACCAGTGTCCCCATCCTGTCCCCAGTGTCCCCATCCTGTCCCCAACACTCACTGTGACTGAGCACAAATCTGACCTCTCTATTCAAACTCAGGTGCCTGTTCAAACTCTGCGACTGTCCTTGATCACAAGCCAGCAGGAGCAGATTACTTCACTCTAATTATTCCTCGGCCAATCACTTCACTTCTCTAATTGCTGACAGCTAGCGAACAAGTCAGCTCTCTGCAGAATGACACACCAGGGACTTGACTGTGGTCACTACAGCTGAGGGACGCACAGGCTGGGCAACCTCAGCCTGACTGCGAGATCAGGTCCGAGTCAAACACAGGATCAGCTCCAGCAGCTTCCAGAGCACAGCAGTGACATCCCTGGCTGAGCCCATGCATGTTACGAGCAGCCCCTCTCCTCCCGCATTCAAGTGTCAGGCTGCACCGTGCCTACAGAGGACCACAAGCACAAGGGAAAGGACATTCCTGCGGAAGGAAGGGCCACGCTCACCGTAGCAGGTCTCTGCACCAGGTTCTCCAGTTTGGTGTGGCTGAACTCCAGGCTGATGACATTGTAAAGTTTCTCCCGCTCAGCCTCCGGTGTTTCGTAGTAGCGTGCCCACTGTGCCATGGACATCTCGATATCCCTCTGCGTGTTCACATCCATGACATCCACCATCCGTCGGCTCCCTGACAGAACAGACAGACGTCACTGGAACTGTCCCTGTGCACAATGGACCACCCAGAAGAGACACTCCAGGGAGACACGAGATCCTTCCTCAAAGAACCCACCCACACACCTGTGATGTCTTGGCCTCTCCTATAACTTCATCTTCTTCCATACCCACATGGAAACAGAAGCTGCTTCAGGTCAAACTAGACTCAAGCAGTTAAGAGTTGTGATCCAGTGGCAAAGGACAGCTCAGGTTCAACCAGCTGCACACTGGGGGAGCCACAAAACCAGACCTCCAGCTTTGATAAACCCGATGACTCTCCCCATTCCTCCCTATCTGCTCAGGGCGCAACAGAGGTGCACTGTGGTCCCAGACACTTACCGACACACAGCCGCACATCATTCACGCTGAAGTCCGGATCTGGCATCCTGCAGGACAAACACCTTGCTAAAAAAATCATGAAGCGCTTCTGGTAGCAGACCCTTCCCACCTGTAACCCCAGTATTGGCAACCTGAAGATACTACTGTGCTTCTTTTTGCCTCTTGGGTGTGGGTGAAGACCGTGCAACTATATCTCTGGGGGCATAGGTCTAGGCTGAGTGCTGCGGTGAAACACCAGACCCGACTTCTGGCTGGGGAAGATTTGGGAACAGGCTATCTCTAGAGCATGAGCTGTTGTACAGTGGCTTCTGGCAAATGAGCAAGCATGCCTTGAGCTAAGCAATCCTAGCTCCCATTTTAAAGACTGCTTGTATGAATTATCCCAGTATAAAGGACATAGCCAGACCAGTACAAGCAGTATATTTCACTGACACAGCATAACTACTCTAACTGTTTGTACTGGCATACTTATCTGTACAAACACTGCTGTCACAGGCAGAATGGGCGGGCAGCAATTCAAGCAGCTCTTGACCCAGAGAAACAACCAAAAGCTCAGGAGAAATCCAGTTTCACCCACACTGTAATCCTCAGTATCAAATCTCTGCCCTCCCAAGTCACCCAGCAGTTAAAACTGAGCCTGGCACAATTTCCTATCTAATTCACCACAGTACAGTACATCATGCACTGGATGAGGTGTTGCCCATCCGTTCACAGCCAGTTGAGGAAGTTAAGAGCAGTGTTGCTGATATTGGCTCTGACAAAGTTTGCTAGGGCTAATTTATTCCTCTAACTTTCGTATTAATCAAAACAAAGAAACACTGGATCAGATCAGGCTTTTTTTATTTTGTAAAAGACAGCTGTAATGTTTTGATGTAGCATTACTTGCCTTAAAACTACATCTACCAGCCCATAGCGTATTTATACGAACATCATAAAACAGCATGAAGTCTTGCATCAGTACAGCTTAACACTCAAAGCTGTAAACCTTAATTGACTTACTGCAGCAAGAGAGAGATATGGCAGTTTAGAAGTAACTGTGTTGGGCAAATCAGGTTGGAATTCTGGAAAATGCCAGAAATACTACAAATTGCTTGACTCTCTGGCAACAGATGCCTATATTGCTAGGAAAGAAACCCAGCCAGATGTTGCATCAGAGCAGCAGCGGGACTTTCCAGACATTTGGTTGAACTGGGATCACCTACAGCCAATTTGGTCCTCTCTTTTTCAGTCCAAACAGACTAGTAAGAACAGGATAACTGAGGTGGAAGATACTTCTCTCTTCTCACTGCATGTGAAGAACAGTGTGGACAGGACACAGTCATACCAACTTGGCAGAGCACGGATTCAGCTACCAGGATCAGATCCCATACAACATGAAGGCAGGCAAGAAATTGGGTCACAGTCATCCATCACTGTGTGCCCCTAACACTTACTTTATCCCCAGGCCGTCAGAGCTCCTGAAGATGAGAGGATCTCTCAGGCCGCCCCGCTGGATGTATTCAACTGTGAAGTCTGGTGCGGGGAGACAAGAAGAGGGAAGGTGTTAAGGGAGATTCCTTCAGAAGACTATAGACAAACTGAAGTTAGAAAGGATCTCTGGAGATCTCTAGTCCAATCCTGCTCCCAGCAAACTGACTTCAGACTCAGATCAGGTTGTTCAGGGCCCTGTGCAGCCGAGACCTGAGAACCTCCTCATATCTCTGTGGCAAGGCTAGCCAGTGAAAGAAAGCCCTGTTTCTCACTATTTCTACACCCCTTCGGAGATGCTGGAACTCCTTTGCAGCAGTTCTGTGAGCAGCATGGTGTGTGCTGCTGACAAGCCTCAGACAGGCCCCCCCAAGGAGGGGGGAGTTTGCTCTAACAGGCTGCACCAGACAGGGGAACAGCACGGTTTTTGGTCCTTATTTCCTTAAGAAGCTCACAGCCAAGCAAGAGACGCCTTGAAGAAATGCTCCTCCCTCACGGTAAATCCTCACGAGGCTTGCACTGGCTGTGCGATGAAAAGACATCCCACTGAGCCGTATGCGTGGTGAAAGAAAGGGGAGAGATCCCACATAGTCTTTGAATTAAGCATCTAGTAGACATGTGGCTGCAATTACAGGTGCTGACCCAGGCGAACCCTCTCGTTCCTGGCTGCCACGTGTCCCAGTAAGCCTGCAGTGCTGCAGACTGGCTCATCGCTCTCCAGATCGAGCGGCTTCCATGCCATTTCCCACACACACTCCCCTGGCCCAAGGCTTGAGCCAGTCCTTCACCAATACGCCTCACGTTGCCTTCAAACTGCTTGGAGACTGCTGCAGGACTTGTAGGGAGGCGGGCAGAAACGTCCCCCGCCTGCTTTGTGCCACTTGGGTTACACAAGTAAAGCGGTTTGCAGCAGAGGAAAGCACAGAAGTAGTGTGAACAGCGGACAGTTTTCTTAACTTTACAGAACGATGGAAAGTAAAAGACAGCAAAACGCAGTGGGAAAATATTTCACTAACACCACAATTGCCTTGTAACCACCCTTCAAGTTGGCAGTCAGGGAGGTTTTGGGCGTAGTCAGATGCGCAAGAGCACATCCAACTGTGATCACTGTTAGCTTTCTACGACAGGCTTGGGGAAGGGCCACCTCACACACCAAGCCTCACTGGAGAAGCGGCCAACCACAGCAGCTGTCTGGTTACTGACAGCAGTAGCACACACTGCAGCACAGAAGCCCCAAGACAAACCTTTGCCTTCCATGAAGACCACGAAGGTGGAGTTAAACTTGTTGGTGGACAGCTTTTCCTCCAGGTCAAATGTCCTCTTCCCTTCAATTTCATCATCGGAGATGCCATCGTCCTCATAACGCCGCCTCATCGTGCCGCGCTGAGGAGAGAACAGACCAGGAAGGTAAGAGTTATGGACCAGGAGGAGCAAGCAGCTTGCTTCCCAGAGCCTCATCTCAACCTAGCGCAGCTCAGGCAGGGCCTCTGGGGGAGCCCTTGCCCTGCAGCAGGCAGTCGCTGGGAAGCCTACGGGCTTCTACTCCCAGAGACAAGAGATCCTGTATTACTGTGTTATATTATCCACTAGGTCTCTTGCTCAAAAAGCACTGTTGGTATCAATTTTCAAGAGAGAAGATCCAGAGATGCCAGAGAAGATCTTTTTAGGCAACATCTGTCCTGGATCCAAAACACACCACCGAAACATCAGATCTGCTCCTCCTACAACCAACAGATTTGTGCAAGTTGGGCTGTATGGGAGACAGATAATTCACTCCTCATGAGTGCTAACACAGAAACATGGGAGGAGGGGAGATAGTTCAGTATAACTGGGGCAAAGGAAAAAGAATCAGTTTCTCACTTTTGCAAGTGCATCAGTATTTTGCTGCGCTGGAGGTAAAGGCACTTGTGAATTTAAATCCCTGCCAGAACACCAAGTGATAAAGGAAGGGTTTTATGCTGAAGACAACTCTTAAGTTTTCATCTTTGGCTATGCTTGTACACAAAAGTTGATTTATTCCCTTGTTTGTGTGGGGGGGAAGTAATCCTTTTCTTAGAGGGTCTCATAAGTACATCTGTACTGGGATTCCTGACAGACATCCTCTTCTAGCATTGCTGGATCTGGAAGAAATTACTGTCCCCAGCTGTTAGCCACCCGTCCAGAGAGCGGCCATGCTCTCGCAGAGCCGTTCGTGGGAATGCTCCCTAAATCACCTCAGATAAAAGTCAACCTGGTTTAAATTAGCCAAGCTGACTTCCCCCGATTAGGGATGCTCCCATTATAAACCATTCACACCGATCGTTGTGCCAGCAGCCAGCCAGGGACAGGATGGGGCAGGAGGTGACACAGCAGCTACTGTCACATCCAGGCCTGGAAGGTGGCACCTGCTTGTAGCAGGGAGGCACAGCGGCATGGCACCACTGGTAGCGACAACACCGGTCCCAGCCACGGACTGTGATGCTGAAATTCACCATCGCTGGTGAGGCGATCGGCGTGCATGTCTGTGCATCACAGTCCCTGCACGACCTCCTGCCACGGCACACCTCCCGCTGCCTGGAACGGAGAGCGTTTGATAGCTCATTTCTTCCTTCTGTTAGGGTCTCCTGGAAAAGATAAGAGTGCTCTTTCCCAAGTGAAGGTACACACCTCAGACTCCCCTCCCTGTGGCAGCAAGCTGCAGATCTCCTCCCCAGAGTTCACCACTGATTTGGACTTCACCCAAAGCCACTCTCCACTCAATTCTGTCTTCTTCACCCAGCCAGCCATGGGTAAGGCAGGGCTTTCTGACCCTGAAGCCTCAGGAGGTACAAGCACACCTCGTGATGGTGAAAGCCCTTGAATGGGCAAGGGTTTATTTTGCCCCGAGCAGCCAGCCCCATCCCTGCCTGGCCTCACTCACCTTCCTGTTAACCCCCGGCCTGCCTGCTCCCCCAGCCCATCACGCACCACAAAGCTGGATCAAAACACCCGGGATATTTTCCAGTGAGTTACAGCCCGGTATTAGCCATCCTTCGGTCTGATCACCACATTGCTTTGCTTGTCCCTCTCTTCTTTTTGGCCTTACCTATTTAAACAGCACTGGTCAAAGAGAAAGGACTCCCTTACTGCTTTAAAGATGCATTTTAAACTAATTAGTTCAATCAGTGCAGGAGCATGTGGGGACACCCGCTTTCGAAAAGGGACCTTTTTCCCCCTCCCCTGTAACATAAGTTTAGCCTCACACTTTCAAGAAGGCTGATCAATTCACAAGTAGTTTTCCTGCCATCAAGGCAGAGAAGCTTACCTCTCTCTCATTAACTTCACTTGGTTTTCCAAAACACCTCCCCCCCCAAGAAATCTGAACACAATAGGGGCACAAACACCTGCAAGGCAGGAACAACAGCCTGCATCTCAAACAGCCCTGAAACCGATGATTAAACAATTTGCAAAAGGGGCTGCATGTTTGCAGTCCTTTGTCTTAAGCCACGCACTAAACAGGGAGAGCAAGCAGGACTGCTTTTTTCACCGTTTCCAACAATACGATGATAAAACTAGTTTTACTTACAGGCTTTTACGGACACACTTAATATAAATGCACAACAATGGATTAAAATAAAAGAGGTGCCACCCGCAGAAGCCAAGCGACACATTCCCAGGGAACACTTTGAATTTCACACTGCTAGGGCCGGGCTGTGCACACCAAGGTGCTGGCTGGGAACAGCCATGGGGTGCTAGGGCCACCCGTCCCACTGCTCCCGGCTCAAATCCAGGGGCTGAAACTCCCAAACTTTCAGTCACTCTGCCTTTAAACCGAGTCCGGCTCTTTCGAGATGCACCAGAGCTTTAAGTTAGAGATGTAGAGGTATTACTGGGGGAAGAGCACATGTCTGTGTTATGTTGGAAGGTGAGCCCACCTTATAAAGCCCTTTCCCTTAAAAAAAAAAAAGTCACTGAATCAGTGAACACTGCTTTTGCTGAAAAGCCCCAGCATTTGGGGAAAGGCCCGTTTCAAGCGCAGCCCCCTCCCCATGAAGGCACACATCCCGGCAGGCCCCAGCACCGGCTGGGCAGGCTTCTGGAAGCGTCACCCCGGCATCCTGCGCTTCCGCTGAAACCCAGGGGCTAACTGGGGCTGGGCAAGGTTTCCAGCTCCCGGGAGGAACAGAGCCTCTCCCCCCCATCTGTAACCCTCTCCCCACGCAAAGCTTCACGTCTCACCTCCGTGCTGGTGGTCTGAAACAGTGCAAAACATCTGCTTGGGAGGGATGGAGCCGGATGGCCCTGGCACAGCCACACCGCAAGATGCCCATGGCGAGAAAGGATGGAGCAGGTATGCTGCTGCTAGCTGAGGACCTTGTTTGGGTGCCTTGGGCGCTCAGCATGGGCAGGCGGAGCATGCTGGCCCCACCTTTGTGGGGCAGGAAGCTGCACAACCAGCTCCCATAGGTCTCAGCTCCTGTTAACCCACGGGAGACCTTGCTGCACTCCCACAGGCAGCACAGCACACACAAACGGACGGCAAGGCGCTCATCTCTGGGTGCCAGAGCACCGAGAGCACCCGCTCTTCTCCCCGCTGCCAATCAGCCCAGCTCAACGCCTGCTTCAGGAAGCGTTTGCCGGAGCTGAGCCGGGGAGGGAGAGCCCTGGCAAAACACACTTGGAGGTCTGCCAGGCAGGATGCAAACACAGGGCTTTCCTGGCCGGCCAGCGCGCAAATCCAACAGAAGAAACCGGCCCAGCGGACTCCAGCTCCACGTACACCCACAGACCCTTCCTCCCCTCCTCTGGAGACAAGGGGGAAGCCCAAACAGCCCCATTCGCTGGACAACCACAATTGCCATCCCGGAACCATTTCAAATCACTTCTGCCCTGAAGAGTGCTGCGTGAGGGTGCGGAAGGCTCAGGTCATATGGGCAAACACACCAAGGAAACCCAATTTGTAGCTTCCCCTTTATATTCCTGCGCTTTCAGAGAAAGAAGCAGAGGTCACAGTGCTTCCTTGTGCTTGTTTGGACCCTTAGCTGTGCAGACCCCGTCCAGCTGAAACACGTCTCAAATCCTGCCCTGTGATGCTGTCAGACATCAGCTGCCCATTGTGGTTCCTGCTGGGAGACCTTTGACTGCTCTTACTGTTGTAAGGACAGCAGCTACAGGAGACTTAAGATTATTTTGCAGGCATCTTATTCCTTACTAAATCACAGCAGGGAAGTTTAAAGCACACATAGTCCAGGTAAGCATGCTAATAACCTTCCAGCATGACCAGCTTTTCACTTATCCCGGTTCCCAGGCAAGCCTAGGAAACAAGACCTAGGACTACTGGACCCAGCAGGCAGTTCTCTATCGTTAAGTTGATTAGAGAATGTGCATAATGAAGCAGAGGATGCTGGGCGCTGTAGTCCTGGGTCTCACCTGCTTTGGGATCAGGTGGGTGGAGGCACACTGCAGGACCAGGCTCCTTTACTCCAGACACTCACTTCTAGTTGGCAGGTTTTGGGAAAAGCAGCTCTCTTGCCTTCGCTGGGTACAAAAGCTCACAAGATGAAAAAGGTTTGGAAGAGGTGGCTATATCCAAACTAGGCTCTTAATAACTTATCATTTATACTTTCAGCTTGGGAGCCAAATATACTTCAGGGCTCCTAGATAAGCTACACAACAGGGGTTACTGCATTGGGCTGAAACTCAGGCATGTCTCATTTGACCACAAACCTCTGACCTTGTGAGACTCAGGCTGGAACGCAGCTCCAGCCAGGGGTGTGATGACCGGCTGCAGCCCCGTTTCAAGCAGATGTCTCTCACAGTAAAGAGCAGCACAGGCCAGTTGACAGCGCTTGCTCAAGGACACCAGCAGCCTGAAAAGCTAGGCAGCAGCAAGGTACAGCAGGAATGCACTGCGCAAGTAGATAACCAACATACTGGGGAAACCCCTCCTCTGCTGTCACCTCGCAGAGACCCTGGAGTCCGGCTGATGTGCTCAGATGTCTTTTTTCCCAGTGGAACGTCAGACGGCATTAGCCGGCTTGCTCCTAGGCACTCTTCTACAGCTACTGCCAGGACAGGAAAGGCAGGGCGACACGCAGAAGTTTTACATGGTTTAAGTATAAGTACGGCATGGCTGAATAAGCGCCCTTGGGAGCCTCCCCCAGACCACGACCGCTGTAGCCACACAACCGAGTACTAACCCAGCGTAAGCTCCGTCTGACAGCTCCCTTGAAGATTTCTTTCTGGAGTGGACACAGTTACTGCCCTGCTAGACTGCATGCCACATCAGGCATTGTCTGTCCTTCTGGAAGTGGCATCAAGCCAGCACCGGCTCTGGATTGTGTAGGCCAGCTAATTTAACAGAAATCTGACCACACGGCCAGGCCTGATCCAAATCCCACTGGTGCCATAAAAGGGTGCTGCACTCATGCTGGGGGTACAGTCCCAGCAAGAAAGCAGTCCCACCAGGACTGAACGACCCGGCTGAGCTAGGGGTAAACTGCCAGAGATGCTACATAGAGGAGCTCCTGCTCCCTTCCCCATCCACCCGCTCCCTCCTCGTGCCCCATCACTGCTGCTGCCCGCGTGGTGCTAGCTCCAGCGCTCGGTCACTCCAGTTTGGCATTTGGGCCACAAGACCGCTTTGTGTTGGTTAACCCTGAGCGCAAATTACAGCTTTGAGGATGGATCCCACTCCCACCCTACGTGAACGCACAGCAAATGATCTGGTTGCTCACTAACAAACTTGGAGGTTTTATGACCAAAGAAACACACCATGTTTCAGAGGATGCCGCTCCATCAGCCCAACCTGCCACGGACTCACATTACACGAAACAGCAGCAATACAATCTTCACCTTACTCCAGCTAGATCCACCCATGAATCTGCACTGTGGGATCAGGGAACCGTTCCGACTCTTTTCCTTGATCTCGTTCACAGCACAGCCTCCGAGGCAAGTGGAAGGCAGCCACACCACAAAGGTGCAAACACGAGGAAATGGGCAGAGGCACCTTAAACTCTAATCCCTTTGCAATGGGGAAATGGGGATGCAGAACACGGAAGGAAAGGATCATCTCCTCCAGCCGAGCAAATTCCAAAGTCTAATGCTCCTGTCATCAGCACAGCATCAGCCACAGAACCCACTCCACACTCCCAGCCTGATCAGCTGCGCTTGTTCCTGTGGGCAGGGAAGAGTCTGGCTTCCTAATTTGCACAGTATGTAGGAGAATAGGATCCCAGTCATGGCTGAGGACGCAAAAGCGCCACCACAATACAAATAGCTCCCATCAGTTATACAACGCCTCTCGTGTACTCGGCCAGGGCCACAGTGCTTTCATGTCATTGTTGTCTTGGGAGGGTGGGGAAAAAACAACATTTCAGTGTGTGCAGAGCAGACAGGAGGGAGGAAAGGGTTCTGCACTTCCAAGTGTCCGTTTTAGGAGAGAGAGCATCTGCTGGGACTCTGGTATAATCTCTGCAGAAGAGTTTTTCCCTCCTGGAGTCTACAGCTTCCTCACAGCACAGTTACACAAACCATGGTTCCCTAGCTCTCAAAATTGGGTCTCCATACGAGGTGGTCAGTGTACAAGCCTAGGGCTTGTGTAGGGACACTCTAAGACCCCTTTCTTCTCTGACATGCTTTGATCCTCACCTGCCATGCAGGGAATTGCTACCTGGTTAAATATCTGGCTACAGGTGATACCTGCAAAGGGCAAAATACATGCGAAGCCATGACACACTAATGCCAATCTCACCTTTCCACTAGCACACACTTTGCGAGAGCTGTGCAAATCCTTCCTTCCTACAGCACAAAGTTTGATCTCTTCCCGGGAGGAGCCAGCTACTTTCGTCCCACAGCCTGTGCCAGGGCTGGGTCTTGGCTGAGTACCCCTGCTCAGCGGATAGCTACAGCCCTCCGAACTCTTCTTTCTGCTTCTTGGTGCAACCCCATCCAGACAGGCCTCACCAGAGCACACCAGCAAGTCACAGCCCTGGGCTCTTAGACTAAGACCGCTTCTTCCTGGGAGTGGCTCAGCTACTGCAAGTTCTTCCAGCGTCAACTGTCAGTTCAGCCAGGGACGTGTGACTTCCAAAAAGGAGATCAGCAGATGCCCCCCAAACTGCCATCCGTGAGAATGTCCCAGATGAAGCTCAGCCCCAGTGAAGCAAGCGATAAGAGTCGGGCACATTACATATGTATCTCTGTCAGACAACCTCAGCGTTCAGCATTAAGCAGCTATATTTAAATGTTGCTTTTTTCCCCGCCCCGCTTTGTGATCTGTTAGGATCCAGGCATTTTTCATCCTGATGAGAGTTTTACTAAGGAAAAACTGACAAGCAGTCCAAAGCCCTTCTCTCTGTGTCAGGCAGGGTCAAGATAAAGGCAGTTTATTCATCCTCCAACACCAGACAGCCAGCAATTCTCATCTAAGATAGCTGTCCTTCACCATTTCTTTCTGGCTCTCTTGGGTACCATTCACTTAATGTAGGAAATAGGAAGCATGAATATTAATCCCGCAGACAGCTCCAGTGCTATCCCTTCTATTCTGATCCTTCCACCTGCAGCCTCCTTCTCCCAGGGATGCCAGGGCAAGTGCCTCATGCAGCTCCATGGTGGTACTCTTCAAAATCCTTCCTCGGACACCTCTCTCCATCAGCAAGCGCTGCCTCGATGGAGCACAGCTACCTCTAACTGCAAAGGAACTGACAGTCGGCTGAAGAGAACCAGAAGACTACTCTCCTGTGGAGTTTTTTTTTTTGAGAGAAGAATGAGTACAAGGTCACATTTGAAAAAAGAACAAGCCGTCCTTTCGCTGAAAGAGCCTCACATTTACAGAGTGAAACCAACAAGCACCATGATATTTTAGTCACTTCCTGTCCTGTCTGCTGCCATTCCCTCCCTGATCTCCCAACATCTCCATCTCCCAGTCCCCAAGAAGCCTCCTCCTGCTGTGCCACAGCTCCTTCCACTTCAGGAGACCAGAGCACCCCTCACTTTTCCTCTCCCTATGCCTCCTCCCCTTTGGCTGCTCTGTTTCCAGAGCAGCTTGCCTGGTTTGAAGCCTCCCACAACCCTCCCTTATTCCTTTAGAGGAAAGATGTTAACATGAAGAACGCAGTCGCATGGCACCGTTTCTGAACTCCCTCCTTCCAAACTCCCCTCGCTGCAGGTATCGTAACTTCTCCCTGGCTCCCAGCGTATGTGTAGAGCAGTGTGTCTTACCAGTGGATCTCGCATTCACCACTGAGCTTCCCTGCCGGGCGCCTCCCAGCCACCCATCCCTTTGTAGGTTTACTTTACTGAAATGCATCCAAGTTGGTAATAAACCAACAAGCTCAACTCTCCTCAGTTTATGAATTTAACTTCTCACGTACTTTTACGGCAAACAACTATGGCTCTTGTCTAGTTAAGTCCAGGACTTCAACATCTAAACTTGTTGACTGGTGTTTTAATTTTGAGCGAGTACCTGCGGCAAACAGCGGTGTTCAGAATTCCGTCTCCAAGACACCGTGCTGAGATCCACCAGCAATTAACAGCCACCCCCACAAAGGCCACGCGAGATCCGTTATATCAGTGGAAAAGGGTCCCATTTCTCTGGGACGGCACAAGGCAAAGGCAACCCTTGGCAGGAGGACGGACAAGCACGCAAGCAGCAAGGCCACCATGGGACAGACCCAGGGCAGAGCAGGTGCCGAAGCCAGAACAGACTATGCAGGGAAGACACTCCCTTGCAAGTATTTTCAGATACAGCGTGAAAAACCAAGGCACAAAGATTATGACATCCAATCAGCAGTCTGTCAGGTTACTGCTTATCTTAAGCACAAGAGCTTTTCCTTTCTATATTCCTCTCCTCCAAGCCTGCACTCCCACCTCAGCTTTGGGTCTAGGCTCCAAGCTCTGGTCCATACAAGCATATTACTTGCGTTTCTCTCTGCCCACAGAAAGGCAGCGGGCTTCTGTCCTCTGTGCCTCCCCACCTTCAATCACTTCAGTTTCTTCTCAGCTCCTCTTCCTCCCAAGTGTGGGAAGCAATAACTAAACCACACCACCTCCTGCCACCAGGTACAAAGGGCCCTACAGAGGTGTCATTCTGTTAATATTTTAGCTCTGCAGAGCCGTTAGCTTTGCCGAACAACTGCCAGCATCCCAGAGATGATCAATAAGGTGGTCCTGGACTCCCTGCTCCCCCAGCTAGAAGGAGGCCCCGCAGCAGGATCTGAAGAGGGGGCCATAATCCCACAAGCAAGAGATCCAGAACAACCTGTCAGTGGCCATATCTCTCTCGGGGCAAGCCTGGAGGCCAGCCCGACGCTAGGACAAGCTAGCAGGTAGCTAATTTTAGCAGCTCTGTGTGCCCTATCCACCAATGATGACTATCTGGACAAGATGGCCATACTAAACTAACTCTTCTGCTGCCTGGTTTCACAAGAGGAACTCAAGAACTAACCCAGCAGGCTTAACCCAGGTTTACTGCCCCTCATCATCTCCTGTCTCTCTCAAAACCTGGAGAGCAGAACTGGTGTATCCCAGGTTGCACATTCCTGGACAAAGACAGACTCAAAGCACCAGGCTGAGGAGTGAACAGGATCTACGCAGAACTGGAGCCCTTCCAGGCTTCACAGCTCCAGGAGGGATTCCTATCACGATCAGGGCTGGCAGCGTTTCAGAGCTAGCAGGGAGAATGCTTTGGTTTGCACTTTTGGGTTACGAAATTGGATATACTCAAGGAGTAATTGGGGAATTGGAGCAAGGCTGAAAGAGGCAGGTGGGGAGACAGCACCAACAGGCCAAGGAGAACTCCAGCAGCTGCCACTAAACCACACACTGGCCAGCCACAGCAGCAAAACCATGAGACAGGGGAACATGCTAGATCAGATCACAGATGGGCAAGTCTGGCAACAGTCCCAATAAGGAAACACTGCTCCTAGGAAAGGACAAGGCTTCTCACTCCAGTCACCTGCAGCGTATTTCATAGGTAGCTACTGTCCCAACTAGCTTTTATGGCACTACTAACCCTCAAACCATCCGTACCCACCACCAGCTGTAGCACCCTGATACCTGGACAAACCCTGCCTGGATTATATGCCAGCTTGAAGAAGCTCATGAAGGCCCATCAAGTCCTCCACCATGCCACATTTCAGGACTGAACACTGATCCTCTGAGCCACACAGACTGTGTTAAAAGCCACTCTTTGATGTTCAGCCTTGCTATCTCTCAAGTGACTGAGCAAACCCCTTTAATTACCTCCCACCCCTTCTAAACCAGAAGAAATCCAAGGAAAAAAAACCTGCTGTGTAGAGCGCTTCCCGTACTGGGGACACCGAGCAGATGTGCTATGCCATCAGGTAGATAAGCATTACCAGCTCTGCTACTCCATTTGCTTTGTATAGGAAAGCAACAGAGCATCCCCAAAATGGAACAAAGTAGACCAAACTTCTCCAAAAAGGCAGGCTTGAAAATTACATGCACTTAACCCATTTTCCCACTGGGGAAAGAGTGGAGCATTTATCTCCAGGCTGCTGAGCCCACACAGACCACCGGGCAGAGACCCAGCAGAGCCGGCACAAGGGACAGACCGAGCCACCTGCATTCGAGGACAGAGGTGCAGCTGATCTAGCACTAGCGGGTCAGCGCTATGTGACTTTGCTCCTTCCTGGGACAGGCAGAGCAGCTCTCTGTCCACAACACGGTGGGAGTTCAGAGGACTAGCTCAGATTTTTCAGTGGGGAACAGCTCACCCTGCACATTTCCCAGTGTCCTAACCCAGCTCTGCAGAAACCTGTTGCCAGTTCTGTCCCATCACACAAACTGAACAAGGCTGGACCACAGGAGTGCTTGAATAGCAAAAGCAAAGGAAGCTTTGGGGTTCGTACTGCAATTCCTGCTAAGCTCACGCTGTCCTTTAAAGAGAATAGCAATGGGCTGCCTGAGCTGCAGACTATAGGGCCTAGGATGCTTATGAAGAAGGAAAACAACCCAGGACCATTGGGAAGAACACGGACAGCATGAGAAACCATCTACTAGGAACAGTATTTCCTCCTTACTCTGCACTGTTACACCATCACTGCACACACTCACTCCCCCTTTGCTCCACAAGAAGCCCAGTACTTGCCCCTTCCTTACTCCAAATGAGGCAAAGGGGCTCAGGAGTTCAATGACACATGGAAATATTTATGCACAGCAAATTAGAAACACTAAGGCAGTCTAACCCTAAAGGAGCACACATTGCCAGTCCTCTCCACGTCCAGCTGCCTCAGCTCAATCCCAAGATTAGAGCTCCTGAGAGCCAGGAGTATACCAGAGAGCGAGGGGAAAGAAGGGCACCCTTGGACTGAACAGCACAGGCCAGCCTTTTTTTTTTTTTAATAAGATACAGGCTTTTCTGCTCTTACGCCTTCCGATTGTTCCTCCAGCATTTGCTTCAGTGCCTCTCCAGGTTCTGCAGCACCTCTTCTCTTCTCTCTCACCCTGCAGACTTTCACTGCTGCCTCATGAAAAGTTAGGCAAGGTAAGAAGCAATGTCAAAAAGGACCATCCCCTCCGCACATCTTGCTTGTAGTTAGAATGCGCCTCACTGGTTGGGATCCACTTCTCTAGGTAACAGTTCTATCAAGCAATGTCCCAATCCTTCCCCCGGTGCCTTTTATCAAGCGACCTCTTCTCCCAAACTCTGTCAGGGCTGGCTAAGACATGACAGCATGATTCTGCAGTCAGATCCCAACCCTGAGGACCAGCACTAACAAAAACCAGAGGTGACGATCACAACCTGGAGCCTCTTCCTTGACAATAAAAGGGTGCAGGGTGTTTGTGGGAGGTGGTTTAATTAAAACTCTTGTTGGTGTACAGTGCAATAACTAAAACATGTAAGATCCAGGGAAAGCCAAAAAGCAGCCAGTGTTTAGTGTACTGTAGGGGGGAAAGTTTACCGCTCCACTCACCACCAATATGAACTTTTCTAATTGACAGCAGTAAAAACTGGCCCTGTCCCCCGCATCAACAGCTCGTTCACGCACATGAGCACATCACACACAGCACCATGAACCACACCTCAGCTCTTCTGGCAGTAAGGATGCCACCCAGATTTGCACCCTTCCAGGCACCCGACCTGGGTGGAAGCGCTACAGAGAGCGCACCTCCCCATCAGACTACCGCATAAGCATAAACCCACCTATCTCTTCATCCCACCCTGCAACCCCAGGCAGATCCCAGCCCCAAAACTCCTCCTGTTCACATTCCTGGAACTTCTACAGGGACTCACAGTCCCTGGACAGCCAGCTCATGCTGTTTACTACCGGTACTGTTTCTACAGCAACAGAGATGCACAAGCATGGAGGTACAGAAACAGAACAGAGAGAAACCCTGTCAAACGGATCCATCTTCTCTCCCCCATCATGGATTTACAGGCTACACTTTGTCACCAGGTTTATCTGAACCATCTCAAGTGCCAGCAAGCAACACCTGCAGACAGCTATGCATCTTCACCTGGTTCCTAGGAGCTGGGAAAAGAGGTAAACAGGGAGGATCAGCAAACAGAAAACTTCTAGTTCATCACATCCCTTCTGGTCTCTCCAGATTAAGCTCCCAGCTGTACGAGCAGAGCTCTTCTAGCATCAGGGACCTACATCAGCTCACACTCATTCTCATTGCGCCATCCTGGCACCTGCGATTTCCCCATCAGATGAGCAAGGACAAGTGAAAATTAGCCAGCACGGTCCAACTGTTAGCATGCAGGCTACCTCTAGCTGGGTGGGGGACACATGGCTTGGAGCATTTCCTAACTGCCTGAGATGCAACACGGAGGTGGCAGAGCATTTGCTCCTAGAGCTGCTACTTGGCAGCACTGACAGGATCTGAGAGATAGTGAGTTAGAGAGGGAGCAGTAGGAACACGCTCTCACTACTCCTTGGCCCTCAAAAACCAAAGTCATTAGTGTCCTTGCCAAGGGAGATCTGCAGGTACCTGCAGGTGGGCAGCACAGGGAGTTCAGACCACTGTGGAAAGGGAAGAACACCAAAGTTCCCTACAGTCCCCAAGTTGCCAACATCCTACCCTAAGCCCTCCAGAAATGAATAGAGCCTGAACCAGCACAAGCACTTGTACAGCAAAGAGTTTGGTCTGCAGCTCAACTAGCTTGAGATCATCCAAGAGGGAAGATATCTGAAACCAGCATCACAGCTTTTATTGACAGGCTTTTTGATGATGCATTTGTACAAGTGCAGTCACAGATAGCTTCTTAGCTTCAGCTGACACTGTCACATGCCATTTTCCAAACGGGGTCATATGCCTATCCACTGCTCCCTCCCAGCGGGAGGGCCCTGCGCTGGTTTGTTCTGTCTGGCCCCTTACCCAAGAACAAACTTAACCGAGATCCCAGGTTCTCCAAGCTGACTGGAGACAAAACTTCCAGTTCTGAGATACATGTTCCCCACCCTTCTTGCCTCCCAGTGCTTTTGACAGCTTAGTATCTTTGATATCTAATTATAGGCCCTGTCATCCTACCCCAGGGTTTGCTCTTCCACTTGGTATTCTTGCTTTTCCCAAGGCAAACAAGCAAGATCCTTCTCTGCTCTCATCTCCCTCTCCACCAGGACCAAGAACGGGCAGGACATCCAGCAAGGCAGATCTGCTCAGTTACAACAGCTCCTGTTCTCCAAGCACGCCGGTACGTGCTTCGGTGCAGCAGCTGGCACAACCAGCTCATGCCACAGGATCACGCTGCAGATCACTGTCCACTGCACGACAACGCTCAATGATTCAGCGTGGTATGTCATGTTCCTCCTCACCTTCCGCTTGCCTTTAACCTCTTCAACCCAAATAAAAGCAGGTCAGGCATTGTATAACAAAGTCTGTGAACTAATAAGTCAACTTCAGCAGCAAATCGAGCTTTCCAGAGCTCAGGCTACTCGCTCAGAGCTCACCCATTGTTTCCGCCTCTGCAATCAGCAACACTCTTCCGTCATCAGCAGCACCAGACATCTCACCCTGAAGACAAGTAATTGCTTTCCCTCATACGTTTTCAGCGGACGGCATTAGCGTACCACCTTCCTTCTCCACCTTCTGAGCATACCACCGCTTCCCCCCATATGTGCCATTTCTCCCCAAAACCCAGCCAGTGACCTGCAGACTCCTGTCTGCGTGGCTCCTGACATAATTAGCCAACAATAAAAAGGTACTGGGGGCATTGGGACTGCTCTCTTAACTTGTTAGTGTCACCTCCAGCTGGGATAACCCCGTGAAAACCTACTCCTGCTTATTAACAGGAGACATAGATGAAACTTGCAGAGATTGTTCGGTAACTCACAAGTAACTTCAAGTGCTCCTGCGCTGTCTCACTGCTCGCTCACTGCAGCTTCCAGGACACGCTCACGACACAGCCAGGCTTGGGACAGTAAGAAACCAGCAAAGATATTTACCTCCTGCGTTCCTCTCTGTTACACAGAACATCACCCAGTTGGTTTCAGGGACATATTCTCCCAGGGACCAGCACACTCTTGCATCTTTCAGGATCTAAACGCTCACAGGGTTTTCTAAAGCTTTCCAAGGATAGCCTTCAGTTGTTGCTAGCTTCCAAAGAGCTGCCCAGATCAAATCTGAACAGTCCCTAAATTATTTAGAGCTCAATTATTATACCTGGGTCATTTGGAATGACTCATTTGTAGTGTCTTCAGTTTGAGGCAGAGGCATGTGGGAGAGATTAATTACCCTACTTGCACAGGTCCTGTCTAGACTAGGAAATTGAGGTGTGTCCAGCAGACCAGCGACATTTGGCCAGACAGGGTTTCACGTAGGGCACATAACAAACTCCTAGCCCTTTCAGGCAACAGGAGGGAGAATTGCTTGACAGGGTAAGGGATCGCCAGCATCAAATTTCAAATGGGGGGACGATGTACAACCACCCAGATTCTCAGCCCAGCGCATGTGGCTTGTCCCACGCTTCAGTGCCCGCGGGAACTACACTGGTAGGCTCACCCAGCACACACGTACGAGTCCCAAGTCAACGGGATCAGCTCTGGGAAAGCCAGTATCCAGCAGGACTGGCCTCTGTCAAGCACACTAAGATCTGAGGATGACAAACGCCAGGAACTGCAAGGGATCATTACCTGGAAGGGAGCAGCATTACAAGGAGCACAAACAAGAAGTCAGGTTGAACCTGATGAGAAGGCATTACTCGTTGCATCTCACTGCTGGGATAGTGTGAGCCATTCAAGATAAAGCAAGGGCAGCCACTTGACCAACACAGGGAGGGCAGGCAGCTGTGTCTTCCTCTTCGCTATCTTACCAGACCTAAGCAGTGTCCTGCCAGCCCACAGCCTGCTCTCCACTGACCTCCCTCCCACAGCTTTGAGGCCATTTATCCCCTTGGTGGTGTGAGGATAAGGGCTGGAACTTTGTCACAAGTGTCACATGAACGCTAACGTGCAAGGGCCTTCCTGGCCCCATGGGTTGTGTCCTGCATTTGACATCACCCCATCCTGCAAAAAAGGATTTGGTACCACCGATACGAACTACTTGGAAACCCCAAGATTAGAGCCGCCGTGACTCTGGGCACCCCTCAGAGCCAGCCTTGCCGTCCCTCAGGCACGAGCAGTGCACACCCGAGCATGCTGGTGCCGCTCCACATCACAGTACACAGGGCTGCAAAAGAAACCTTTTCCTCCACGCTCCCCAAGCTTCATCCCTCAGCTGATGACTCCACATACTGTAAAGCTCATGAGAACTCTCGCCCAGGGGATAGCGTGGACACCAACGTGTAAGGACAGGTTTTCTAACTGCTGTTTACAGGAGAGGCCTCAGTTTTTTGCTGGTAGGGACAGGCAGAGGCCTCCTCTCAAATTTCACGTTAAGGATCTGACCAGAGGGCAGGGCAGGGCAGTGCTAAGGCAGGACACGAACTGCCCCAAGCGATGGGAGAGACAGCATTTCACTCTCTGGCTCCCCCCTCATCTTCCATATGCTCCAGCACCCAGAGCACTTAACAGCGGGTGGGTCTCCCCACCCATTCCCCTGTCACAAGAATCTCCAACAACCAAAACAAGGGTGCCACTGCACCCAGCCAGGGATGGTCACTGGGGGCCCAGGCACCACACCACCTTCAGCAGGAGCTGTGCCCGACCCCAGAGAGCACCGTCTGCCCGGAGGGAGGGTGCGGCTCCACAGCAGGCCCTCTCCAGCAGCAGAGCCAGTTTAAGAGGTTCCTACCCCACCCTGCCTCCCCATCTCAGACCGCCACCTCTCCAGTCTCATCAGGTTTGCTGGTGGGGCAGCTAGCTCACTAGCCCAGCACAGACAACAATTTGGATTAGATGCACCCCCCCCTCGCCAACTTTCATCTAGGGCATGATCCACAACCCCCCCAGAGCAGCATTCAGCTCAGGGGCATCAGCTCCCGAGGCACTAACAGAGGGAGGAAGAAAACCTCTTAAACCAGCTCTGCCACACCAGCAACCCAACTTGGAACCACACCCTGAGATACACACTGCTGACTTGACAGCAGCAGAGAGACCACAACGGGCAGGATTTGTCGTTAGGGTAATGGCACCCTCCCGCTAAGCTCCCCCAAGCCATTCTGAAGCGATCTGACGCTGCTGCCCTTCACCCCTCACCCTGAGTGTTGTCGCTGAAAGCGTACGGCACCGCTTCAGTGATGTGCTAATCCCAACTCGTAGTTCATGGAGTTTTGCTAGTCTTAGTTCACAGCCTGGCAAGATTAGCCCCGGAGCAGACAGAAGGCGAGATTTCTTCACACTTCCAGCACCCAGGAATACTCAGTGACTCCCCTGCAGAAGGGCAGGCAGACACCAGCCCTACGTCCCGCTGAGGAACCCTTTGGCAGCTCCACAGATTCACACAGATCTGGACGGGTAAAGCAGCTTTACGCGCAGTGAAGACTGGAGTAAGAGAGAAACCCCTCCTCAGCGGAGCACCACGCACGCACTCGGTGCTGCGACGGCAAGGCAGGCACACCTCACCTCGAGCACGCCAAGCACACCTTTAGAAAGCGTTGGGTCAAACAGCCCCTCCGGCAGCAGTTTCCAGAGAGGTACTAGCCAGCTTGCTGAACAGCTCCCAAGCACCACCAGAAGATTCCTTCCCTGCAGATGACCCGATACAGATCCAACCTTACCAAAAATTAAAGTTACGTACACGCAACAGTTTCTCCTCAGTCTCAGACCACCTCATGGAGATCCTGGTGAGTGCCAAGGCGGCGCAAGGCAGACAACATACTCTGTGAGGTAACTGTCCGGACAGCCCCAACCAGGCAGAGTACCTGAGCATCGCGGCACCAGACCGCCTGAACTTCTTTTTCTCCAGAGCTGTTAGTCGATAGCCAGAGCTGCTCATGTTGCCGCCCCTGCCTTTAAGAAGTCCAGGCTCCAGCTCCAGGTGCCAGCGTGCCCTTGGCCTCCTCGTGGGGAGCTGAACAGCTTGTTGTGACATGGGCTGGGTGCGACCACCCAGCAACAGTCAGTGGAAGACTTCCAAGTCTCAGAGAGGGACCATCGCATTGTTAGTGCCAGGGCTGGACTGTCACTCAGGGCGCAGGATACAATAGAGCATTTCAGCTCCTCGATTAAGGGCCTGCAAAACATGCATCTACAGCTTATAAAACCAGCACCTCAAACCAATCCCCAAAGTACTGCCTCATTGTAGAGCTGAGGAGCAGAAACATATATGCAGACTTAGTAGAAAACTACTCGGCAGTGCCTGACAAGTCCCATCCTCCACTACTCACGGTGCAGGGAGGCCCAGCTGAATCTCTGGGTGAGGAACACAGATATCCCTTAACCCGCTGCTGTGCGCACTCTCCCCGCTCATGCGGCATTGTCCACAGGCTGCCTTCCCCTAGCTGCGTCAGCCTCCCAGAGCTCCCCGGGACACAGCTTCTTCCACAGTTTAATTGTTTCAGATGGGTGCAAGACATCCTCCCAATGATACCCCTGCGTCCAGATAAACTCACCCAGGCCTTTATAATCTTGGGAGTCACGGATGTAGAGCCTGAACTAGGAAGCAAGCACAGTTAGAGCAGTGCGATCCACCTAATGTAAATGTCATTATACTATACAGGGATGCGTGAACTGGCAGAGAGTTCTTGTAGGAATGCAACTACATCTGAAGCAGAGATGAATTCCTCCTCAAAACCCAGATCTTTCACCAGTACCGACAAATCCATTCAAAAAACATACATAGATCAGACTTTTGTTGAACCAGAAGGTAACAGTATTCCTCGCTAAAAATAACACAAAGTACTCAAGACTTCCTCTACATCCTGATGGAAAGCAGGCTGGTTTTAGGTCAGGGTGATGCACCAACAGATGCTGTCCGTGTAGTTAACCTGGCACACCAGATAGCAAGCTTCTCTTGCCATCTTGTGCCACTGGTACCATCAAACCATGCTACTTGCCCACGCAATTAATTCAGCCCCTTCACCACTGTGAACTCTTCTGGTCAAGGTTGTTTAGCTGGTAGGACTACTATCACACTTGGATTTTTTTTTTTTTAAATATATTTATTCTTTTGCTATCACACCCACATTGATCCTCAGTCACACACAAGAAACACAGCTTACAGCAGCAGAAACGTACTGTACTATCAACTACCTGTTTCCCTACCTAGAAGTTTTAATGTAGGCATATTAAAACCAACTCCCAAGACCAAGGCATACGTAGGAGTAGGATATTCAAATAAGTCACATTCAGCACTTTTGTCTGCCTGGATAATTCACCCGTGATACCTTGTTCTGCAAGGGCCAGAAACACTAGCTAAGAGAACAGCTCCCCGTATTTCAAAGCACACATCTTGAAAAAAATAATCATCTTTTAAAGGTCCTTCAACAAGGGAGCTTCACTGACACAGCAAAAGAGCGTAACGAGCTGGAAGTTCCCAGGAAAAGCGAAGCAAGAGGCATGAACTAAGCCTCACCTACCGCACAGGGGTCATGCCTCCTCCTCTCGGCTGCAGGCCAGCAGAGACAACAACACACGAGGCCACAGAAGCCTAGGTGAGCCTCATCCTCCTCTTGCTGCCCATGTGCCTTCCCAAGCCCCTTAAGCATGCAGCTCATCAGTGCACAGCCATTTATCCAGCTTAGCACATTCTGCGGGAGTCCGGGCCACCTACACTAGGACAGAAACTCTTCCTGATTATTTTTATTTCTGACATTATAAGCATTTTTAAACCGGTAAGGTCCTGGCCGCTAGTCCCCTTCATCTGCCTTGTCTTTGTCCAGCCACTTTGGGTTACTTCAGCTGGTCAAAGTGTAACTAAGATCGCAGTTTAACCAAAACCCAAAGCTGGCATTGCCTCCAAGAGAAGCTCTCCTGCCACCCTCACTGCTGGCCATAGAAATGGGCACTTCCCAGTCAAACCATCACCCTGAGCTGCGTGCTGCACAGTTGCGGGAACAAGTGCGTCAGGACGAGGGAGGAAGTGGGACTGCTGCTTTTGACAGCATCGGCAAATTAAAGCATCCACCAAAGCACTTGGGAGAAACAAGTCATCTTGAAGGGCCCACAGAGGTATTACAGTTTCGGGTTGTTTTTTTTTTTTAAGCACCTTCTCAAAAACAGATAAAAGATTAAAAACCACTTCAAATCAGAGTCACTTTAGGCTCCCGAAGCGGGCTAAGGTGGCTGACTATAAACGTATAGATGCCTGTCACCAACTCATCTAGTATGAGAATCCTCTCTGCAAAAAGTAAACATGCAATAGACACCAAGCAGCACCAGAAAAGAAGCACACCTTCAGTAAATCAGGTGTTCGGACAAACCATGGCCTATGCAGTATCCTCTTCTCCACAGGGGTCAGTGCTAAAGGATTTCCATCCCTAGGCCACCTACAAGGCACGTGCTGGCTACGACTCCCCAGCACCCTTTCTGCGGCCAGGCACCCAGCAGCAACAAGAGAGCAAGAAGAACTGCTCGCTCTTGAGGGCAAAGCCTAATGCCGAGTACCACGCTGCCTCACACCAAATGATTTCAGAGTATTAAAGGATAAGGATTTACCTTTACAGACAGCACCTTGAAGATGAGGGTACATGTACTGCTGTAACTCAGAGAGGAACTCCATCACAGCTTCAGCTATCACAGTGCTGACACTCGCCCTTCCCAGGGAGTTTACAACTGCCTCAAAACAACATGACACCGAACTGCAGGAGACACAGCAGCTTTCCTCCTTCCCCAGGTTCTCCGGGAATATCATCTCAGACTCTCAGAGCAGCTGCTCCCAAACTATTCACAGTTACAGCCCAACTCCCAGACCAGCAGCTTCACGCAGTCCCCTGAACAGCAGCGCAAACATCAGGCAAGCTAGAGCTCCTGACAGGGCCTAACTAGGACCCGACTTTTGGAACAGCTCCCTCCGAAAGAAAACACCAGGAGAAGACGCGATGCACATGTGCGCAGGCACAAGTAAATTCGAGCTTGAAGCTGAAGCTGGTTTTCTCAGATTTCGCAGCACACTCAAATCAAGTCCAGGCCAACATAATGGTACCACACAGTACTTTGGCTTCTCTGCTTGTTAGAAACACATGGAGAAAACCTGCTGTGCCAGAAACTACACCGACACGCATTTCATGTTTCTATCCAGCAGCTTCGCAAAGCATCTTATCCAGACTCAGCCCCCCACCCTCCCCTCTCCCAGAGTTCAGTAGACAAGTGCCCTTCATTAGGGCAAACTTTGTGACACAAACAGGACCCACGAAGCCATCTAATCCTCCGCCAGCTGAGCTAATACCTCTGGGCAGGCTGCAGCGATCCACCATAACGCTTTTTTGGGTTGTTTAAACCTGTTGCCAGTAAAAGCCTTTTCTTCCTGCAGTTGCAACAGAACCAAGAACAGAATATGATTGTTTAGCGCCAATACTGACCAGTCTTTGGCTGTAACGGATCCTTTCTTCCTCAGGCTCCATCTCCGACTCTTCAGAAGAGAGTGAGAAGGACACTCCAGGACTGCTGTCTTCCTCCTCTTCCTCCTTTGAAGTCAGAAGGAAATAGTGAAGCAGGGCACACAGACACGAGATGCCTACATCCCTCATTTCTTTGCTCATTTTGAGGTTGATTCCATACCACTGTGCAGGGCTAAGCGAACACAGTGGATGAGCCCACCTCAACTTTTAACGCTCCCATTCTAACTTTAGGCATGACCTAGGGTAAATGACTTTACCAGCTGTTCTGTAACACGACATGAGTTGCAGGTCTCAGATCAGGAAAAGGCCTCTGCTCTGCACTACTACCAGTGCAATGGCAGCTCAGTTGGCCGACACTGGGATAGAAAACCAGGCGAGCTGCTGTCAAACGCTCGACGGCAGTTGTGGAGCAGCCTTGTTTCCCCAGAGTACGAGATTATGCGTTGGAGAGTCAACTCCTCCAAACAACATGATTGCCGTCCTCTGGATATCCTGTACCGTGGCACTCGGGAGAAGCTACAGAGGTACAGAACATCTCCCGTGAACAGGGGAGGCGTATGGGATCTCTCCTACACACAGCGCTTCAAGCAAGGCTGCAGGTCGGGGACTAACTCCTGTCTTGAGAAGACCTACATGCTCAGATCTCAAAACCTGCCACCTTGTGACACCACACAATAACATGGGAAAACCTCCCAAGGCGTCAGATGGCACCTAAACTTTTTTTTTTTTAAGGAACCGAACGAAACCAAAGCCTAGGTATATTGCAGCTCTTAATCTCCACGACTATGCCAGACCTTCGGGGAAGGAACCTGCCACCCTGTGTAGTGTTACAGAATCGCTACCATAGCGTGGAGAGAACTCGTTTCATCCTGCTCTTCCCCGACCCTCCGAGCACGGTTTGACAGCAGAGCCTTTCAAGTCCTGCTAGCATCTCCCCCACCCCTGCCACCCGCACCGCTCAGGACCCGGCTTCCCAGCTCAGCTAAGGCAGCTGCCCTCCACTCGCTAAACTCTGTTTATAAACACCCGCACAACCGGGAGTGCAACACACCGGCCAAGCCAGCCCGCTCGCAACACCCGCTGCCACAGCGCGGGGCAAACCCCCAGCCCGGCCCGGCCAAGCGCCCGGCCAAGCCTCCGGCCCCATCCCGCTCCCGCGGTGGAGGCCCGGCCCGGCCCGGCCCCGCCGCCGCGGCCTCGCCCCCCCCCCCGCCCCTCGGCCGGGGCAGGAGGGGAGGCAGCCCCGGCCCGGCCGAGCGGTCCGGCAGAACAAAGCGGCGGCGGGGGAAGCCCTGGGACGGCGCTCAGGACGTCAGTCCCCGGGGAGCTGTCAGCCGGCACCCTCCGCCCCCGGGAGCCGCCCGCCCCGCCGCCCCCTGCCCACCAACTTCCCGGCCCGGCCTCCCGGGGGCCGCAAGGAAGGGGAGACCCGCCCGCTCCCTCCCTCCCTCCCGGCCGGGGCAGCGGCCCCGCCGCCCGCGGCGCGACCCGGCGGGGGCGGCGGTCGGCGCCCGCCGCCCGGCCCCTCTCCGGGGACTCGCGGAAACTTAGGGGTCGGCCGGGGGCGGCGGGCCGGCACCGGGGCCCCCCCGCCCCCCCCGCGAGTGGCTCACCAGGTCTCTCCTGCGCCTTTGTCCTCTTCTAGCGCCGAGACGGGGAGAAACAGAAGAGACGGAGGAGGAACCCCCGGGTCAGGCAGCGATCGCGCCCCGGGCCCGGGCCCGGCCCGCCGGCCGCGCCGCCCCGCGCGCCCCCCCCGGCCCCGCTGCAACCCCCCCCCCGCGCTCCGCCGCCCCCGGCGCGGCCGCCGCGGCGAGCGGGCGCTGACAGCCCCGCCGGCCGCCCCGGGCCGCTGCCCGCTCCCGCGGGCCCCGCTCCCCGGCCCGGCGCCGCGTCCGCCCGGCGCCGCGTCCCCCCGCCGCTGCTGCCGCGCCCCGCCGCACCCCCCCGCCGCCGGGTGCCGGGCCGCCGCCGGCCTCGCCGCCCGCCGCCGCCCGCCGCGCCGTGCCCCGCCACCGCCGACCCGCCACCCCCCGGCCGGGACGCGGTTCCCCTCCTCACACAGGAGCCGCCGCCGCCATTTTGAACCCGTCAGAGTCTCACATACACACTGACTCGGCCGCCGCACTGCGCCTGCGCCGCCCGCAACCTCCCCTGACCCCCCCCGCCGCCTCCCCCGCCGCCCGCCGCGCGCATGCGCCGCACACCCCTCCCTCCACCGCCCGGCCCGCCTCGGCGCCGGGGCACCGCGCGGGCGCGCGCACGCACCTCCGCGGCCCCGCCCCGCCGGAGCGAGCGCGCACGCGCGGCCTGGGGACTGGCCCCGCCCCCTTTTTTGCCCCGCCCCGTATGGGCCCGCCTCCCCCCCCTCCGCGCATGCGCCCGGGGGGCGTGCGGGCGCGGCGGGGCGCGGCGGTGGGAGTCCCGGGGCGGCGGCGGGCGGGACCGGGCTGCCGGGGTGCACACGCACCGGCGGCCACCGCTATGGCCGTCTGTGTCCGCCCAGGCGTCACACCCATCCGCAGAGCTGTCCCCACGGGCAGGCCCGCCTACGGGGGTCTGCCGGCACCGGCACGGGGACACGTGCGCGGGGGAGCACGTGTGTACGTGTGCGTAAACATGCACGCGGCTGCGCGTGCCCGCGCCCCTGCACAGGGAACCCGGCACGTGTGTGCGTGCAGAGGTGGAAGCACAGCCGCAGGTGCGCGTGCACAACCCATGCACACACACGTGTGCACACCTGTATACATGCAGCACGTACGCATACACACCTACATGCATGCAGCACACATGCATGCAGACCTACATGCAGGCAGCACGTACGCATACACACCTACATGCATGCAGCACACGTGTATGCAGACCTACATACATGCAGCACGTACGCATACACACCTACATGCACGCAGCATGTACGCACACACACCTACTTACATGCAGCACACATGCATGCAGACCTACATGCATGCAGCACGTACACGTACACGCCTACATGCATGCAGCACACATGCATGCAGACCTACATGCATGCAGCACGTACGCATACACGCCTACATGCATGCAGCACACATGCATGCAGACCTACATGCATGCAGCACACATGCATGCAGACCTACATGCATGCAGCACGTACGCATACACACCTACATGCATGCAGCACACATGCATGCAGACCTACATGCAGGCAGCACGTACGCATACACACCTACATGCATGCAGCACACGTGTATGCAGACCTACATACATGCAGCACGTACGCATACACGCCTACATGCATGCAGCACACATGCATGCAGACCTACATGCAGGCAGCACGTACGCATACACACCTACATGCATGCAGCACATGTGTATGCAGACCTACATACATGCAGCACGTACGCATACACACCTACATACATGCAGCACACATGCATGCAGACCTACATACGTGCAGCACGTACGCATACACACCTACATACATGCAGCACACATGCATGGAGACCTACATGCATGCAGCACGTACGCATACACACCTAGATACATGCAGCACACATGCATGCAGACCTACATACATGCAGCACACACGCATACACGCCTACATACATGCAGCACACATGCATGCAGACCTACACACATGCAGCACGTATGCATAGAAACCTATATAAATGCAGCACACACCTATACACACCTGTAGACATGCAGCACATGCATACACACCTACATACACGCAGCACACACGTATAGACACCCATATACATGCAGCATGTGCATACACACCTGTATACACGCAGCACACACGTGTACACGCCTATATACATGCAGCACGTATGCATACACACCTATATACATGCAGCACACACCTATACACACCTGTAGACATGCAGCACACATGTGTACACACCTATATGCACGCCCCAGCCAGGAAGCAGGAGGGGGATCGTGCCCAGAGGCCGCAGAGGGTCCATGGTGGGACCCCGTCCCCCCGGCACCGTGCCGGGGCTGCCCCTGCCCGCAGGGACCGGGTCGCGCTGACGTGCGTCGAGCTTTAATGGCAGAACGGCCCCGAAATCACCCCGTGTCGCCCCTTCCTCGCTGGCCTGCCAGCGGGAAGGGGAACCCCTCCCCAAAAATCAGTTCTCTGCTCCCAGAGCCCGTCTGCCCGCGGGGTTCGGTGCGGGCAGGCCGGCGGAGGACGCTGGGACGCTGGCTTCCTTGGCGGGACAGTTTCTTCGTGCTCGGTGGGGGCTGCTTTCCGGCTGGCACCCCCGCAGGGGTGGCTTGCGGGGGGACAGGAGGGTGGCAGCGGTGGCAGAGGTCTGGCAGCAACTGGGAGCCGAGGCACTGTCCCCAGCCGGGGGGGACAACACAGCAGCGGGTCCCAACGGTGATGCCACAGGTGGGGGGCTCAGCAGAGCACGCAGCCCCTCCTGCGTCGCCTCCTGCGCTGGCTGCGGCGAGCGGCGCTGAAGGCGGCACCGCAGGCCTCCGCGAAGATGTCCCCGACGTTCTCCTGGTACCTGGCCGAGCATTCCAAGTAGGACACGGCGTGGACCTGTCGGGCCATGGCCTCTCCCTGCGGGAAGCCGGGGGGGTCAAACCGCCTGCCCCATAGCCCCCCGCTCCCCCACCGCCCCGTGCTGGGGGGGCATCCCCGGCCCGTCGGGGGGGTGACGCTTGCCTGCTGGTAGGAGATGGGCTCCAGGCGTCCCTCCTGCAGCTTGCGCAGCACCTCCCGGTCCCGCCGCAGGTCGGTCTTGCAGCCCACCAGCAGCACCGGGACGCCCCTGCAGAAGTGGTTCACCTCCGGGTACCACTGCGGGGGGGGGGGACAAGGACACACACATGTCACCTGGGGGGACAGGGACACAGCTCAGCCCCCCCGCCCCGGGGGCTGCGTTACCTTCGTTAGGATGTTGTCGTAGCTGTTGGGGTTGGTGACGTCAAAGCAGATGAGGACAACGTTGGCGTCCGAGTAGGACAGCGGGCGAAGCCTGTCGTAGTCTTCCTGTCCTGCCAGGCGGAGAAGCAGACCATTACACACCAGTTCCCTACTGGGCTGAGTCCCCCCCCCAGCCTGGGACCGTGTCTGCCCCTCCAGCCGGCTGCGGTGACATCCTTGGGGACGGGTGGCTGGCCGGCTGCGGGTTAACCCCCCCATCTCCCACGGTCAGTGCATGGGGACACCCCTCCAAGGCATGACACATGGGTGTGGGACACCCCGAAACCCATGGGCTTGGGTGGGGGGGGGGGGGTGTCACGACTGCCAGCCCCGTCCCCTCCTGTCCCACCTGCCGTGTCCCAGAGGTGGATCTTCACGGGCTTGCCACCAACATGGAAGGAGGCTGTGTACTTCTCGAACACGGTGGGGACGTAGACCTGGCAGGGGACAAGGGGGGTGTGAGACAGGTCCCGCTTCCCCGGGAGCAGCGGCGGGGGGCAGCGGCGGAGGGGACCCCCGCGGGGATGTGTGCGCAGGACAGGGCACAGGGAGGTACCCGGGGTCGGGAGAGGGAAACGGGGGGGCAGGAGATGGTGGTGCCTCCCCGGGGGCAGGTGGGGTGGGGACGCTCCTTGTCCCCCACAGCGCTGGGATTGGGCCCCCCCCGCCCCAGGCCGGGGCAGCACGGAGCCTCAGGCAGGCGGGATGCCCCAGTGGGACCCGGGGGAGAGGTGCCGGGGTCCGGCACCCCCCCGTGTCCCATACGTGCCCTCTCTGCGGGACAGACCCCACTCCCTGTCCCGTGACCCCCCCGGCAAGGCAGAGGTGCCCATCTGCCCGCAGAGAGGGGGTCACCTCAGACCCCCGCCAGCCCCAACTGGGCCACCCCCAGCCCCCCTGGCCCCACATCCTACTGCAAACGTCCCCACTGCCGCCACCGCCGTGTGCCCGTCCCGTCCTCCCTCTGCCGCCCTTCGCCCCGCGTCGCCGCTCCCCGGGACGTCCCAGGGGACGGGGAGACCGGTACCTTGGGGAAGTCCCCCCTGGCGAAGGCCACCAGCAGAGACGTCTTCCCGCAGCCCCCGTCCCCCACGACCACAGCCTTGACCTCGGCCTCGGGGGGGCCCGGCCTCTGCTCCCCACGCTCCTGCTGCATGGGGGCGGCCGGTGGGGTCACAGAGCCTGCCTGGCCTCGGCGGGGACGGGGACGGGGACAGGGTGGCGGGAGGCACCCGCCTGGCCCAGGGTGCGGCCACCACCCGCCCGCCGGACCCGCCCGCGGCGCCGCTCAGGGCTGGGACCATGCCGGTGACGGCGGATGGGTGCTGGGTGTCCACACGCGTACGGGCACCCTCGCACGCTGACGGCGCCTTGCACGCGCATGGGGCTGCTCCCCGTGACCCTGCTGCATGCGGGGCACACGCTGCTCACCTCCGCCTCCCGCCTGCGCGTGCAACGCTCCCGCTCACGGGCACAGCTGCCTGTTGCACACGCATGACTCTATCCCACCCGCGCAGCTCCTTTGCACACACACGCATACACCTGCTCGCACGCCCGGCGCCTCCTTGCACGCATCCGTGCAGGTTCTCTTGCAGACGTGCACGTACACGCACGCTTGCACAGCTCCCCCTCGCACGCCCACAGCCCCCTCCTACACGCTCCCACGTGCAAACACACGCGTGTGCCCCCCGACTGCTGAGTGTCTGCTGCAGGTGGGGGCCCTCCCCGATGCGCCGGCCCCCCCCTTGAGCCCAGGTTTTACTGCCCTGAGCACCCACGGGAGGCAAAGTCCAGGGTGGAGGGAGGCGCGGGGCGGGGGGTGACTCACAGCTCCAGCCCCCCCCCGCCAGTGCCACCCTTTCCGTCACAGCAGGTGATGTGATGTGCCGTGCCCGGCCGTGCCCTGCCGTGCCATGCTGAGCCATGCCCTGCTGGGAAGCTCTGTCCCTGGCACCCGGCCCAGTGGGACCCGGTTGGCGTGAGCAGTCCCCGGCTCATGGTCTTTTCCCGGTGACCCCGCCACGCTGGCGGGGACGGGTTACAACACCCCGCTTTGCTCAGGGACATGCCAACCCAGCGCTCTTCCCGGGGGGCCCAGATGGTGCCGTGCATGGACCCCACATTGACCGCCCCATATGACCCACAGCGATCCTTACCCACCTCCCCTTGGATGGGGACCTCCATGACCCCGCTCTGGGAGGTGGGAGCTCACAGGATGCTCAGTCACGAGGGACTGGGGACATGGGGTGTCTCAGGGAGCCCTGTGAGTGGGTGCCCTCTCCCACCGGGTCCCCCAGCCCTGCCATGGGTGCACCAGCCGCCCAGGTGAGCTGGGCAGGGGTGTCAGCAGTCCTAGCAGCAATTAGCCGGCTTAACGAGCAGAAGAAGCAGCTTTCTGCCCTTGCTGGAGGAGCAGAGGGCACCCAACGCTGGGGGGGTGCTTTGCCCGCCATCGGGCAGTGTCCCCACACCAGCACAGGAGGGGACACGGAGGACAGCGGGTGCCACTCTGGAGTGGAAGGAGAGACCATGTCCCCCATATCCCAGTTTGGAGGTCTCCAAGAACCCCTCCCCTCGGGTTGGTGCCCTCTTCTGCCACCCCAAGGCCCTGGCGAGGGTGAATGGGTGCTTCTGGTATAGGGGAGCAGGGAGGGATGGGGGGGTCATGTGTGCTGGTCCCTGCCGTTCCCCCCAGCCCCATGGCTGGCTCATCCCCTGCTCTCCTGCCACCGTCCCCCCGGCTCCCTCGGTGGGTTCCAGCCTGGCCGGGAGGGCACTGCAGCCCCCAAACCAGGCGGGGCAAGTCTGAACCGATGGCTCCAACACCAAATTCTCACCTAGGCCTGATGCATGACAAAGATGGAGCAGCAATTCACATGCCGGGAGGTTGGAAGGCAAATGCACACAGTAATGAACAATGTCAGAAGGATGCCAGCATCAGGGCAGGGTAGGGGGGAGGAGACTGGAGCACAATAAAACAATTAGGAAGGTGGTAATTATCAGTCTAATGAGATATCAGGTTGAATCCTAAAAGCATCAAGATTCTTTCACAGCAAGATGTAGCTGCTGCAGTATTTATCCTCTGGGGTATTCTCTCGGACAACACATTTCCTTTCCCACAAGACCAACAGAAATTTGACAGGAGAAGAGGCTTGGTGATGCAGCCTGAGTCTCTGAAACTGCCCAGTGCTCTCTTACCACCTGACCCGTGATCGTGCAGAAACGCCCCGAAGAGCAGCTCTATTTGGAGGAGAGACGGGCTACTCCGGTCTTCTGAGGACATGGAGACCCCAGTTCTCCTCATCTGAGAAGATCGTGGCAAGAAGAGCCGGAGAAAGGGAGCGTGCCCCACTTGGACGCGTGGGCAGGTCGGCCCCAGGCTGCTGCCTGGAAAGGTAAGGGGTCGGGACCGCAGCCCAGCCCGGGGAGCTGCTCGTGTCTCCCTGGAGCTCCCCACAGCCCCTCTCACCGCTCCCATGCGCTTCCTCCCTCGGGGCGCCTGGAGCCCCTCCAACCTCTCCTCCGCACTCACCCCCCCAGCCCATCACTGGTGAGGCAGCCACCTCCCCAGCCCTCCCGTGACCCCCATGCCCCCAGCCCACATCACCAGGACCCCTCTCCCCGACAAATCCTTCGGGGTCCCACTAACTCCCTGTCTGCTCTGACCGCAGCTGGGGACCGCATCCCACCTCCCGCCATGGAGCTGAACCAGACCCCCCCACCTCCCACACCACCTGTGACACCAGCCACCGATGGAGAAGACCTGTGCAGTTTAGAGGTCACCGACGTGGCCATAGACGGTGTCACGCTGCTCATCTGCCTCTGCGGGCTGGTGGGGAACGGGGCCGTCCTCTGGCTCCTTGGCTTCCGCATCCGCAGGAACCCCATCACCGTCTACATCCTCAACCTGGCCGTCGCCGACTTCACCTTCCTCCTCTTCATGGTCACCTCATCAATTCTCTACATGATAGAGAGCATCTCCTGCTCCAGTGCTGTGTCCCTGAGGTACATGAGGTCGCTTTTCCTGCTCTCGCTGTTCTCCTACAACATGGGCCTGTACCTTCTGACGGCCATCAGCATCGAGAGGTGCGTGTCCATCCTCTGCCCACTCTGGTACCGCTGCCGCCGCCCCCAACGCTTGTCGGCCGTGGTGTGTGCCCTGCTCTGGGCCCTCTCCATCACTGTCATTGCTGCAGTGACTTCTCTGTGCCTGTTGCACGAGCAGGAGCACTGCCGGATGGCTCTCATCTCCATGTACGTCCTCAACTTCCTCATCTTTGCACCACCCATGGTCATTTCCAATGTGATCCTGTTCATTAAAGTCCAGTGTGGCTCCAAGCAACGCCAACCCAAACGGCTCTTCATCGTTATCTTCCTCACCATTCTCTTCTTTCTCATCTTTGCGGTTCCCCTCAGCATCTGGAATTTCCTGCAGCAGTTTGGCTACTTCTATGTGCCCTCCCAGGTTGTTTTCCTGCTCGCCTGCATCAACAGCAGCATCAACCCCTTCATCTACTTCTTGGTGGGGAGCTGCCAGAGGCACTGCTCCTTCGTGTCCCTCCAGGTCGCCTTCCGGAGGGTCTTTGAAGAGACGGGGGTCACCACGATCCCAAGCTAAGAGGCTGCTGTGGTCACACCGGCCGTGCTGCCCACCCCAGCTTCATGCTCAGCTGCCCACCCTTGCTCCTGGCTGGACCCGCAGGTCACCTTCCTGTGGCTGTGTGTTGGGATGCATCCCAACCCGCTTCCCATCCCTGTCCCCGTCCCCATCCCCGTACCCGTCCCATCCCCGTCCCCATGTCCCCGTCCCCATCCCCGTCCCTGTCCCATCCCTGTCCCCGTCACCGTCCCCATCCATTCCCATCCCATCCCTGTCCCTGTCCCATCCCCGTCCCCGTCCCATCCCCTCCCCCTCTCCCTCCCCATCCCCGTCCCCGTCCCATCCCCATCCCCATTCCCATCCCCATCCCCGTCCCCGTCCCCATCCCCATCCCCGTCTTCATCCCCATCCCCATCCCCATCCCCGTCCCATCTCCGTCCCTGTCTCCGTCCCTGTCCCCGTCCTATCCCCGTCCCATCCCCATCCCCATCCCCGTCCCCATCCCCATCCCATCCCCATCCCCGTCCCCATCCCCGTCCCCGTCTCCGTCCCTGTCCCCGTCCTATCCCCGTCCCCATCCCCGTCCCCATCCCCGTCCCCATCCCCGTCCCTGTCCCCATCCCGTCCCCGACCCGTCCCCATCCCCATCCCTGTCCCCATCCCGTCCCCGACCCGTCCCCATCCCGTCCCCATCCCGTCCCATCCCCATTCCCATCCCCATCCCCGTCCCCGTCCCCATCCCCATCCCTGTCCCCATCCCGTCCCCGTCCCATCCCCATCCCGTCCCATCCCCATCCCGTCCCCATCCCCATCCCTGTCCCCATCCCTGTCCCCATCCCGTCCCCATCCCGTCCCCATCCCGTCCCCATCCCGGTCCCCATCCCGTCCCCATCCCGGTCCCCATCCCGGTCCCCATCCCGTCCCCATCCCCGTCCCCATCCCCGTCCCCATCCCCATCCCTGTCCCCATCCCGTCCCCGACCCGTCCCCATCCCCATCCCCATCCCCATCCCCATCCCCGTCCCCATCCCGTCCCCATCCCGTCCCATCCCCATCCCCATCCCCGTCCCCATCCCGTCCCCGTCCCATCCCCATCCCGTCCCCATCCCCGTCCCCATCCCCGTCCCCATCCCCATCCCTGTCCCCATCCCGTCCCCGACCCGTCCCCATCCCGTCCCCATCCCGTCCCATCCCCATCCCCATCCCCGTCCCCATCCCCATCCCGTCCCCATCCCGTCCCCATCCCGTCCCATCCCACCCCGGCCCTCGGGCCGCTCCCTCCCGCAGGGCGCCCTCCCGGGCGGCCGCTCCCCTCCCGGGCTCGGAGCGCGGAGCGGCGGCCTTTGCTGCCCTCCAGCGAGGGAAGAGGAGCCGGGAGGCCTCCAGGGACCCTCCCGGGGCCGCCCGCCCCCGCCCCCGGGGAAGCGGCTCTGCGGGGCCCGGGGCGGGGGCGCCGGCGGAGGGTGCCCGGCAGCCCGGCTCCTGCCCGCGCCCCGCCCGCTGCCTGCGCCAAAGCCCGGCGGAGCCCCAATAAAGGCCGCTGGCTCCCTCCGCCGCCTCTCCTTCCTCTCCCGGGGGCGCGGGCGGGGGGGTGCTGCGGGGGGCTGGGAGACCGGCGGTGACCCTCGGCGGAGTGGGGGTCTCCCCGAGAAACGGCTCCCCAGAAACCTTACGGGGCGGCCCGGGGGGAGCAGCCCATAGGGAGGCGGCGGAGCCTCAGGTGTGGGGCGGGCCGGGGTGGGGTGGGGGGGGTGGGACGTGGGGGGGCTGGCCGAGGGGTGCAGGAGATGGTGGGGCTGCGTGGGGGGTGCGGGACGTGGTGGGGTTGGGGTGGGACGTGGTGGGGTTGGGGTGGGATGTGGTGGGGCTGGTGGGAAGGTGCAGGACATGGTGGGGCTGCGTGGGGGGTGCGGGACGTGGTGGGGTTGGGGTGGGATGTGGTGGGGCTGGTGGGGAGGTGCGGGAGATGGTGGGGCTGCGTGGGGCGTGCGGGATGTGGTGGGGTTGGGGTGGGATGTGGTGGGGCTGGTGGGGAGGTGCAGGAGATGGTGGGGCTGGCCGAGGGGTGCAGGACATGGTGGGGCTGCATGGGGGGTGCGGGACGTGGTGGGGTTGGGGTGGGATGTGGTGGGGCTGGTGGGGAGGTGCAGGAGATGGTGGGGCTGCGTGGGGCGTGCGGGATGTGGTGGGGTTGGGGTGGGATGTGGTGGGGCTGGTGGGGAGGTGCAGGAGATGGTGGGGCTGGCCGAGGGGTGCAGGACATGGTGGGGCTGCATGGGGGGTGAGGGACGTGGTAGGGTTGGGGTGGGATGTGGTGGGGCTGGTGGGAAGGTGCAGGACATGGTGGGGCTGTGTGGGGGGTGCGGGATATGGCAGGGTTGGTGTGGGGCATGTGGGATGTGGTGGGGCTGGTGGGGAGGTGCAGGAGATGGTGGGGCTGGCCGAGGGGTGCAGGACATGGTGGGGCTTCGTGGGGCGTGCGGGACGTGGTGGGGTTGGGGTGGGGCATGTGGGATGTGGTGGGGCTGGTGGGAAGGTGCAGGAGATGGTGGGGCTGCGTGGGGGGTGCGGGACGTGGTGGGGTTGGGGTGGGATGTGGTGGGGCTGGTGGGAAGGTGCAGGACATGGTGGGGCTGCGTGGGGGGTGAGGGACGTGGTAGGGTTGGGGTGTGGGGGTGTGGGATGTGGTGGGGTTGGGGTGGGATGTGGTGGGGCTGGTGGGAAGGTGCAGGAGATGGTGGGGCTGGCCGAGGGGTGCAGGACATGGTGGGGCTGCATGGGGGGTGCGGGATGTGGTGGGGTTGGGGTGGGATGTGGTGGGGCTGGTGGGGAGGTGCAGGAGATGGTGGGGCTGGCCGAGGGGTGCAGGACATGGTGGGGCTGCATGGGGGGTGCAGGACGTGGTAGGGTTGGGGTGGGATGTGGTGGGGCTGGTGGGGAGGTGCAGGAGATGGTGGGGCTGCGTGGGGGGTGCGGGATATGGCAGGGTTGGTGTGGGGCATGTGGGATGTGGTGGGGCTGGTGGGGAGGTGCAGGAGATGGTGGGGCTGGCCGAGGGGTGCAGGACATGGTGGGGCTTCGTGGGGCGTGTGGGACGTGGTAGGGTTGGGGTGGGGCGTGTGGGATGTGGTGGGGCTGGTGGGAAGGTGCGGGAGATGGTGGGGCTGCGTGGGGGGTGCGGGAGGTGGTGGGGGTCTGCACTCATCAGGACGGGGGGAGGTCCAGCCCCAGACGTGCCAGTGGGGCAGCACGGGAGGAGGCTGCACCGAGCAGCTCGGTGCGTCCCCGGAGCAGCCCGGGGATGGGCGATGTCCCTTCCTCCTGCCTCCCCCATGGCGCTGGGGGAGACCGAGGCACAGCACGATGGATGGCGTTTGGTCCGGAGCTGTCTGACATACCGCCGCTGGCTCTGGCACCGTCTTTCTGCACACCCACAGCTCTCCCCACCGCTGTGACGGGAGGCTCTGCGACCGGCTGAGACCTTGGCAAAGCCACAGGGAGGTGAGTGATGCCCCGTGGAGCCCGTGGCGACCAACGGATGTGGCATCGTGCTCCTGGAAAGTGGTGGCCGGGCTGGGGACCACGGACTCCCCCTCCCCTTGCTGCTGCACCTTCCTGGCTGAGGAAGGAGAAACGCTCCAGCCTGCTGAAGCCAGGGAAGAGGAAGAATTTCAGAAGCAAAAGAAGAGTCCTTTACACTTAGACCTGGCTTACAAAATTAAAAAAAAAAAAAAAAATATTTGGGGAGATACTTGCTGTGACACTAATAAAACAGTCTGGGGGCACCGCCGTACCCCTGGGCTCACCCTGCCCGCACCGGGTGTACCGGCACAGTCCCAGCTGCGGGCAGTTGGCATCATTTTTGCTCCGGAGAGCACAAGCCGCGTGTGCGTCTCCCCTCCCTCCACCCGCACCCCCGGCCGGCAGCGGGCCCCAGACGAAGCCAGCAAGCGCTGGCACACGGACCGAAGGCAGCTCAGGGTGCGCGATGCTTCTTTATTGATATCAGGCAGCGGTGAGGTACAGGAACCGGGTACCGGTGGGAGCGGAGGGGTCTCAGCAGAGCGTGGCGAGGGGCAGGGTCCCCCCCGTCGGCATTGCAGGAGCTGGACGGGGAGCAGAGCTCGGAGAGGTTGCGCAGGCTGAGACGCGAGACGGGGAGAGGGGCTTAGGACACCGAGTAGGTTTTACCCCCCATACATGAGCCGGAGTTTCCCAAAGGCAATGCTCATCCCAAAAAGCCGACAGCATGCGAGATGGGAATACGATCCTCTGGGGCATGTTCCCCTTAGGGGAATAGTGCCCCCGGAATTTGGGTGGGCTGGCAGGGAGGAGGAAAGCCGGGCTCCAACACGCTCCCCGCAGAGCATCCCTCCCCACATCGACCTTGGCGATGCGCCTGCACTCCTCTTCTGCGGGGGGCAGAATTACACGGCGAGAGGGTGTCGTCGGGGGAAATACTGCGGACGTTTGTTAATCTGGTTACTCAAGGAAACCCTCAGCCACTCTCCCGGGGGTCTTGAGTAGGGTGGTGGAAAGGCTTCAACAGGCTGGGGCCAGCGTGTCCATCGTAGTATCGTTGCTGCATGCCGTGTTGTCTTCTGGCTCCTCAAAGACCCTCCGGAAGGCGACCTGGAGGGACACGAAGGAGCAGTGCCTCCGGCAGCTCCCCACCAAGAAGTAGATGAAGGGGTTGATGCTGCTGTTGATGCAGGCGAGCAGGAAAACAACCTGGGAGGGCACAAGGAAGTAGCCAAACTGCTGCAGGAAATTCCAGATGCTGAGGGGAAGAGCGAAGAGGAGGAAGAAGAGGACGGTGAGGAAGATAACAAGGTAGAGCCTCCCTGGTTGGCGCTGCTGGGAGCCACACTGGACTTTAATGAAGAAGATTGTGCTGGAAATGACCATGGGTGGTGCAAAGATGAGGAAGTTGAGGACGTACATGGAGATGAGAGCCATTTGGCAGTGCTCGTACTTGTGCAACAGGCACAGAGAAGTCACTGCAGCAATGACAGCGATGGAGAGGGCCCAGAGCAGGGCACACACCACGGCCGACAAGTGCTGCGGGCGGCGGATGCTGGAGCAGAGGATGGACACGCACCTCTCGATGCTGATGGCCGTCAGGAGGTACAGGCCCAAGTTGTAGGAGAACAGCGAGAGCAGGAAAAGCGACCTCATGTACCTCAGGGACACAGCACTGGAGCAGGAGATGCTCTCTATCATGTAGAGAATTGATGAGGTGACCATGAAGAGGAGGAAGGTGAAGTCGGCGACGGCCAGGTTGAGGATGTAGACGGTGATGGGGTTCCTGCGGATGCGGAAGCCGAGGAGCCAGAGGACGGCCCCGTTCCCCACCAGCCCGCAGAGGCAGATGAGCAGCGTGACACCGTCTATGGCCACGTCGGTGACCTCTAAACTGCACAGGTCTTCTCCATCGGTGGTTGGTGTTGGTGGTGTGGGAGTTGGGGACATGTAGTTCACCTCCATGGATGGACGCTGGGCACCTGGTGGGATGTGGTCCCCGGCTGCGGTCAAAGTGGATGGGGAGTTAGCGGCTTGGAGAAGCTGGGGCTGAGCCATGTGGCCCCTCGCCAGCTCCGTGCGCTGGGAAGGCATCGGTGGAGAGCAAGCAGGACGTGCTGGGGAGGAGAGAGGTGGACATTGTGGGGTGGGAGAAGGAGACGGGAGGGGGGGAGAGGGACATTCACCAGGAAATGCAGAAGGCAAGCACAGGGCAGCGGGGAGAGGACCTGCGGAGAGCGCTGCTGGTCACCGGGAGAGGGTTGGAGGAGTGTAGCTGCTGGCAGTGGACGCTGGAGGAAAAGGAAGGTGGGGTAGGAATGAAGGAAAAGATCGCACTTAACTGTTAGCTTTGGTGAAGCAGCAGGCAAGGGCCGTCTTTCCAGCCGGGCTCGGGCAGGTCGGCGTCAGTGTCTTGGCATCTCACGCTCCCTTCGGATCCATATCCTGAAGCGGATCCTCCCAGGACAGTTGCATGAAGAAGAAAGTCCTGGGAGGTCCCTGCTCTCGTCCCACCGGCTCCTCTCTGTGCCCTGTCCCCGGTGCGCCCCTCGGCAGCGGTGCCGCTCCCCCAGCCGCAGTGGGGTCGCGGGGGAGTTGGGAATGGTTTTGTAACTGCGGCTACGTCAGAGCTTCACTTCCTTGGTTTTATTTGTCTTGCTCTTTTTTTGCCACAAAGGAAGTGGCCTTTGCCAGAAGCTCCCGCAAGCGGCATTTTGTGAATGGCTCCTCGTTTACTCCTGATTAGAAACACTCCTCCCCAGACAACCACCCACTTGCTGACTGTCTTCTCTCTCCTGGCAGGTTTCTGCCATTCTTCGTTTCTCCGCTGCCTGTCGCAGGGCTCCCCGGACCTCAGCATCCCCCTCCAGCAGCAGAACATGATGCTGGTGCTGCCGGCGGTGCTGGTAGTGCCGGCGATGCCGGCGGTGCTGGCAAGGCGGCTGTGTGCTTCCCAAAAGCGACTCCCCTTCTGGGAAGAGCAGGAGGATCGTTGCCAAAACCTCCCCTGGGCTCAAGGGAGCACACCTTCAAACGGGAGCCAAGAATTAGCATTTCTTCTCAGTCTAATGCGGGCTTTGACAGCCCCATTGAAGGACCACAAACAGTTGTTTTCAGCCAGGTTACAACCATACCAGCACTTAGAGCCCAGATTAATTATTGCTAATACCCCTTAGTAATGCAATGAGAGCTATCAGAGACCAGCTTTCGGGGTGCGGTGCTGTGCTCCCCCTCCCAGCAGGCCGTTACAGTGAGCTGCAGCCCTCCCAGCTCTTCGTCAGCGGCACATCCTCCTCCTCAGTCTTGTTTTTACATGATTCCACCCCTTTGGTAGACCAAGCACCCCGGGCTGCGGCTCCTGAGCTCGGCCTGGATGTTGTTAAACCCTCCTGTGGCTCACGGCTCCTGCTCAGGGCTAAGCAGAGCATCTCCTTGGAGGCACTCACCCCCACGCCTGGTCTGGCCGCACTGTCCCCTGGAGAGGTCCACGGGGACCCCAAACTCTTCACAACCCCTGCAGGGCCCGCAAAGGGCTTAATGTTATAGCCAACGTGTTTTGCGCAGTTAACATCCTTGCCGTGATGATTAAAAGGACAATGACGGGCTGTCAAGCGAAGCTCACGGTTGCCTTGGCTTTGGAAGAGCTTCTCTGGAGGGATCCACCGCTCCGAGGAGTGCCCTGCCTCTCCCGCGCCACGGTGCCCTTGCAATTGGGAGGCACTTTTGGCTTCTCTCCCGGCTGCCTGGCCAGCTACCTGGTTCTTTGCTGCAGTGTGAGCCAGCAGTGTGCCCAGGTGGCCAAGAAGGCCAACGGCATCCTGACCTGTATCAGAAATGGTGTGGGCAGCAGGAGCAGGGAGGGGATCGTGCCCCTGTACTCGGCGCTGGTGAGGCCGCACCTCGAATGCTGTGTTCAGTTTTGGGCCCCTCACACCAAGAAGGACATGGAGGTGCTGGAGCGTGTCCAGAGAAGGGCGACGGAGCTGGTGAGGGGTCTGGAGCACAAGTCTGATGAGGAGCGGCTGAGGGAGCTGGGGTTGTTCAGTCTGGAGAAGAGGAGGCTGAGGGGAGACCTCATCGCTCTCTACAACTACGTGAAAGGGGGTTGTGGGGAGGTGGGTGTTGGTCTCTTCTCCCAAGTGACTGGTGATAGGACAAGAGGAAATGGCCTCAAGTTGCACCAGGGGAGGTTCAGGCTGGATATTAGGAAAAATTCCTTTCCTGAGAGAGCGGTGAAGCACTGGCAGAGGCTGCCCAGGGAGGTGGTGGAGTCACCATCCCTGGAGGTGTTCAAGGAACGTGTGGACGTGGCACTGCGGGACATGGTTTAGTGGGCATGGTGGGGTTGGGTTGGTGGTTGGACTTGATGATCGCACAGGTATTTTCCAACCGTAGTGATTCTGAGTAGCCTTTAGCTGCTCTAAAACATACTGCGAATGCTTAAAATTGACTCCCAAAGGCACTGGATTTATCCTACCAACAATTCCGGTTTCAGCACTTTCGGTAAGGGCAGAGCTGTTTCCAAGGGTTTCATGTCAAAGTCCCTTCCTTCAGCTGGGGGCCGTATTACGAAAGCAGACCCTATCACCCATGTTTTGTGCGAGAAGAAGGACAAAGCTGCACAGGCAGAGCCCATCGCTGAGCCACAAGCCCTGGGGATGCTGGCAGGAGCTGCGGGATTCTCCCCACTCCCTTCTCCTCCTGCATCCTCCAGATAAATTCATCAGCCGCATCCCAGTTTCCTGAAGACGGGCAAAACGACCGCGGTCCCCGCAGCCACCCCCGTTAGCCTTTGACGGAACTGCTTTCCAGTTTGCAGAGTCAGAAGGGAAAAAGCATCTTTACTGCGGCGCTCCCGGGCTTTGGACTCGAGGTGGGAGGGACGGGGACAGCCCGCGAGCAGGCAGATACACGCGGGCGTCTGTAGCACCGTGCATCAGCAGCGCCCGGAGGATTTGTGAACGAAACCTCCCACTTATTCTTCAGGTATCTCACGCATCCAGAAATGAACTACTCCAGCTGTCTTACCAAATTGTTGTGTGCGCATATATCTGATTTCTTAGAAGTTACATGTTTGTTCCCGTAGAGATTATTGCGTGCTGACTTCAAGGTTCTTTTTTGCGGGGGGGGGTGTCTGTTTGTTTGCTTTGGTTTTAAGGTTAAATATGGCATTTTGAGTCTTTATGAGTTGCACTGGAGTGCTTCACAGTACCGACCTATGGGAGTGGGGAGGAATCCCTCTATTCCATGGCCATTAATTACCCGGGCAGGCTGGCTGCACCCGAGCCGTCCTCAACCCCACTTCCAGCTCAGCGGCGCTTCCATCCACCTCCCTCCAGCCACTCAGCTGGGAAATATAGACAAATATATCACAACTGGCCAGAGACTGGGAATTCCCTGCTAGACATGAGGAGGGCAGCTGAAAACATCACTGTCTTTTCAAATCAGTACATGGAGTTCATAATGAAACGGGCATTTTTTTCCCAATGAGGTTTAGTGAAGCAGACGGAGACATGAGTCTGGGGATGGTAGGAGTCTGTTTTCTGCCTTCTGGTTTTTGCTGAGTCTCTTCATTTACCTGATAAAGCGCATACAAAGTGGAAATCTGATTAGGCTGAATCTTTGGTGTGCTGGCATTCTCTGTAGAGTCTTTTTTTACAATAAAGGACGGGATTTTGCTAAATTAACTTCAAAAACCCCAAAGCTCCCCAAGCCACAGGCGGAGGAGCCCTGCGCAGCCGCACTGCTGTGCATCACTCTTTCCCTCTTGATTTTCTTATTTTTGGAGGGGAGGCTTGGTTTTTTGGTTTTTTTTTTTTTTAGTTATAGGGAAAAGAAGAATGTGATTTTATCTTACACGCATTTAACCTCCCCACGGAAACGGTACTGTCGCTGCAGGCGGTGAGAGGGATGATTCATCTGAAGACGGGACAGCTCCGGCGAGAGGTCACTGGCCTCTGCATGATCCTCACGGCCACTTCTTTCGGAAAGGGGAATTCTCTTTGTCTTAAACCTCTTGTAACGAAGGCAGCCTAGTGCAGAATGGCACGTACTGTAACTAGCCTTTTACAAAGTTTACAAAAGACAGCAAAATTAAATCTGAATATCATAACCTGCAACTGTTTAACAAGCTCGTACGCCTTAGGGAACAATCCTTTCCACAAAACGACAAATCCTCTCATTTCGTGCTATTCAAGCCACTTCTTGATTACCAGCGTTACATCCTCTGAGCTCGAGGGAGCGGCTCCCTTCTCTCGTGACTTAGTGGGTTTGGATTTTTCTTTTCTCCCTGGGCGAATGCTTACGGATCTGTGCCGTTTCTTTTCAATCAAGGCTGTGCCATGCGTGTGAACTACGAAGTATTATTAGTAAAAAAACTCAGGGGAGGAGTCATCTAGAAGGCTCCTTATCGCTCATATCAGTAGGCACCTTCTCTCCTACAAGTGCAGACATCGGTGCTTGCAGGAGCAGAGACGGCTCATTAACACTGATTGGTAAGATTTTGCAGCTGACGTAGAGTTTTTCTCCAGATGTCTATTTTTATCCTAAGAAAACAGACCTTAAGCAGGCAGCATCACCCCTCAGTCGCACGGAAAGGTTTTCAGCCTTTTGTTGAAATCGATGCGTGCTACGTCCCTGCAAACGGACCTCGGGAGCGCACACCAGGGTTTTCTCAGCCCCCAAGTGCCGGCACAGCTCACATCTCCCCAGTTGCTTCCATGAATTGCTGCCCAGCGCCAGGGGCTGCTCAGGGCGGAGGGTTCAGATGCTCACCCCTGCAAGGTTCCTACCCTGGGGAAAGCCGAAACAAAAGCCGAACCGTATTCGGCCAAGTTTCAGTGAGAAAAAACACCTGGGAAATGAGAGCCGTTGGGATGCCGTCGTGCCGATCACGGCTATGGATGCTGCGACGGGTCTCACCCGTAGCTGGGCAGAGCTCCGGTGCCTGCGGGCTCTGCCTTCCCGGGAGGAGGAGGATGGAGGGTGAAGCACACCCTGCGGCCGCAGAAGCCGGGAGGTACCATTCTGCAGACCCGTGCCCATTCACGCTGGCTGAAAATGGATTAAGCAAGTAGAGGGGCATGCTTTCCCTCCGGCCCGTGGAGATCTGACTGAACAGAAGCTTTGGGAGCAATGGGGAGACGGCGCTGCCGTACAGCCGCATTGCATTTAACACAGCCTGTTACCGCCGGGGCAGGACATTTTGAGCTAATCTAACATTGCTTTAGCATGAAAAAGCTACCTTTGGATGGATTTTTGCAGGGGCTGAAGGCGAAGCCCCGCAGCAGCGCTGGCTCGGAGCTGGCAGGGTGTATTGCCCGCGGTCCTGCGCTGGGTGACTATTCCCAGCCAGCCCAGCACATTCCTCCGGCGGGCGGGGGCTTCCCGAAGGACGCAGTGCCGGGACACCCTGCCCGCTCCTCCACGGCAGGAGCAGATGCTGGGAGTGTGCCACGGAGGAATTTGGAGCAAGCCGGCCCACAGGACTCGTGGTTGGAGGGACACTGGGGACAAAGGCAGTGAGAACTGGAGATGGCAGCGGTAATGATTGCAAGCTTCGGCAGCGTCGTTATTCACTGGGACACTTGGAAGCTCATCACTAGAATTTTTCTTAGGCTATTTAAACAATCCTGGGTGAAAAGATTGCCCTTTGTTATCGATCGTATATTTTTGGTACTATCCCCTTGGAATTGTTCATAGTTTTGTTCTAATTTCTTATAATTGTATGGGTTCTCTGATTGCTGGGTGGGTTGTGAGAAGACCTTTCTGCTGGGAAATGAGTGTCTCCTCTCGAGCCCTCCCCAGCGGCGCAGCGGGAGCTGCAGGCTGAGGAATGCCGATTAATTAAGTTCAGTTCACACATATGTCCCTGTGGTTTGGTGTTTTGTCCAGCTGGCCCTGGATACGGCAGAGATGGGAGAAAACCATCTCCAACTCCGCTTTCTGCTTTTTTTTTTTTTTCCTGGGATCGTAGTGATCTAAAAGGGGGTACAAAGCAAATCAGAGAGTTTTCCAGGAAGAAGTCGATCAAGTCTTTTCCACAGTGCTTCTGGGAAGGAGGGGGAGCTGCGCGGACGAGATGCTGTGAGGCGATGGCCCGTGCTGTCCGGTGAAACCCAGCCCAAAAGAAACTCATCGGTTCCCTGTGACGGCAACCGGGCAAAACCCGCGTGTTTGTAAGAAGAGCTCACCCGCGGGTCTGCCACGGGGGTTATTTCTGAGCACCGTGCCACTTCGGAGCGGGCAAAACTCCAGGTTTAATTAAAGACTGTGAGTTTGTTTCTTAAAATTGCCCCTTCCACCCCATTTTTACCATAGAGAGAAGCAGCTCAAACATTTTAAATGACGCCAAAAGGTGCCTTTAGCAACAACGGCGTGTGGCAACTTGTCACCCTTGTCCCCAGCGCGGCTGTCACCACATCAGTGGGAGTTACTAACTGCCAGCCTGACGAAGAATCAGAGACTTTGCTGCCTAAGTGGCTGCCACAAGGTGAAATACATGGGCACCCAGTCCAATAATCATCGTCGTCGCTGCGCTGGTTGTCCTGGGGTGCGCCAGGACCCCCGGGCCAGGAGCTGCCCTCGGGAACCACGTCCCCCGGCCTCATGCACGCCCCTGCCCAATGCCCACCCAGCTGGGCGCGCGACCGCTCGCAGGAGGGACCTTCCCCAAGCAGCAGCTGCCAACATTATTTGTCACGTTAATACTAATAACAACGATTAATTAATAATATTAATTAATATTATTAATATTAATAAAAAGATTATTTATTATTTATTTGTAGCTTAATTTATCTATTTTATTTGTATTTATTTGCTATTTGTTATTTATATTTATTATTTGTTACTTGTTACTTATTGTTCATCATTTATTCTTTACTATTTACTCACTAATTTACTATTTACTGCTTATTATCTAGCACCCACAGTTTATTACTTACCATCCACAGTTTATTATTTACCATCGGTGCTTTATGATTTACTACTTACTACTAGTAGCATTCATTATTTACTATCTGCTATTTACCTATCACATTCACATCATTTAACATTTAACAAATATTTAACACTATTTACAAACAATTGGGACACGTAGCCAAATAGCTGCCGGCTGCACTTCTCCACCGGCTAAGCAACCCCTCAGGAGGAACCGTCCCCACGGCAGCCTCTGCCTTACGCTGGGGTGGGCTCTCACCGTCCCGCTTACGGGCTCTGTTACTCCCTCTTTAATCTCATTTTCTGTTGAACCCTGCCTTTAAATATAAAAAGAAGTGCGACGGTGCGGCCGCTTTCCTGGCGATGCCGGGAGCCCGTGATCCCCGGGGGAGATGAAGCCGCTCTCGAAACCAGCGGGTGGCTGGAGCAGCTCGGGGGCTTTGGAGGTGCTGAAGAGCCGGTGCCGGACGGGGCAGATTAATGCACCAAAGCTCTTCTTCTGTCCAGCTTATTTCTCATTTAAATAAATGTTATTTATTAAGGAATTTGGAGGAGCCCGGGTACCCCACCTGCACGCCGCATCCCCCCCACCCCTCTGCCTGCAGCCGGGCAGGAGTTGGGATGGAGATGCAGGCAGCCCGGGGCCGGACGGGATGCTCTCCCAGCCATTTGCATTTGCTTCCCTTTGCTCTGGCTGTCTCCCATGATTTCTTCCCAGCTATTTGTTTAGATTTGCTGTACAGGAGGCAAGAAAGCAGGATAGATCTCCCTGGCCCTGAAAAAGATGCTCGGAGCAGGGCAAAGGGATGGAGGCTCCTGCCCTGCAGAGATCACTCATGAGCAACAGTCCCCTCCGAGGGCTCATGCCGTGTCCTGCAACCTCAGCAGGGTGAAACGCGAGGACGGGGCACGAAGCAGCCGTCCACCCGCCGGCGTCAGAGGAGGGCCGGTCCAGTGGTCTGCGTCGTCCCCGGGGCGCGGCGGCTGGGTGCGTCACACCGCCCCGCTTCCCTCCCGCCCTCCCCGCGGCACGGGGTGATGGAGGCGTCCAGCTCAGCTCTTGCAAGCGGGGATGTGACAGCGGGCGCTGTGACGAGCATCATCTCCCCAGGGTTGATGGCGAGCTGGTGGCTTCTGGGTGACAGCAAAGAGTGGACATTGACACAGATGGGAACCGCGACATCTCGGGGATGTTGCAGCCGGGCGCAGAAGAGAAGAAGCGAACGAGAAGGAAGATGGTAATTTCATGCTCAACACAACAGCAGGTTTGCAAAGAGGAAGCGTCTGAAGCAACCAGCAGATCGGTCTGCAACGCCCATCCTGTGAGGGTGACTCTTTGGCAAGCCGCTTCCGCTGCTCTCAGAAGTGATGACCAAGCCCTGGCACGTCCGCGTGCCCGCAGCCACCCGCCCCTCGGCAGAAACCCGGGACCGTGGTCCCAGGGCCCATTTGGCCTCAAGCTGAGGAAGAGGCAAGGTAGCAGGCACACGCGGGCCATCGGAGGAACCTCGTCATGGAGTTACCTTGTTCCTGAGGGCCAGACGTCATCTGGGAGAATTTTGGCATGGCAGCTTTGTAAAATTTCACATGCAAGTCTGACAGAGAGGACTGGTGTTTGCAGCTCTGGGATACCAAGGCTGTGAAAGGACTCTGCCCTCATCGGACCCCCCCTGCGCCTGGTGAGAGGGGTCTGGGGCTCACCTCCGCTCCTGCCGCTGGGGCATGCAGCATTGCTCTTCCTCGGTCTTTCCATTCTTCCCATTCACCTCCTCAACCCTTTTTAGTCCTTAAATGGCCAATGGCTCTGCATGCCTTTTCTTTCTCCCTCCACTCCTCTTCCAGCTCTCTGTCTGTCTCCTGCTACCCTGGGCCCAAGCTTTTCCCTCCTATTCCTATTTCTCTTGATGTCTTCTCTTCTCTTCTCTTCTCTTCTCTTCTCTTCTCTTCTCTTCTCTTCTCTTCTCTTCTCTTCTCTTCTCTTCTCTTCTCTTCTCTTCTCTTCTCTTCTCTTCTCTTCTCTTCTCTTCTCTTCTCTTCTCTTCTCTTCTCTTCTCTTCTCTTCTCTTCTCTTCCCTTCCCTTCCCTTCCCTTCCCTTCCCTTCCCTTCCCTTCCCTTCCCTTCCCTTCCCTTCCCTTCCCTTCCCTTCCCTTCCCTTCCCTTCCCGTCCCTCCTCTCCTCTCCTCTCCTCTCCTCTCCTCTCCTCTCCTCTCCTCTCCTCTCCTCTCCTCTCCTCTCCTCTCCTCTCCTCTCCTCTCCTCTCCTCTCCTCTCCTCTCCTCTCCTCTCCTCTCCTCTCCTCTCCTCTCCTCTCCTCTCCTTTCTTTTTTTCTCTGCTCATCTCTTACGTTCTCTGGGTTGCAGATGATGTAGCTCGTAGAGGAGGGGAGAAGACTGAATGACCAGAGGACATTCACAGTACTGGGGACCTGAGGGTCGCTAATTTTGCCTTCATCTCTTGCCTTTCCCCAGGCGAGCACAAGAGAGAAAGGAGGACGATGGACCGACACCCCAACAACACAATCTGTGACTGGCGTACAGTGTCCCCAGTGCCTACGGAGAGCATGGTCTATGGGGGTGGACACAATGGGACCAGGTGCTTTGCAGAACACATCCCTGAAATTGTCACCGGTAGCATCACGCTGCTCATCTGCCTGTGTGGGCTGGTGGGGAACGGGGCCATCCTCTGGCTCCTCGGCTTCCGCATCAGGAAGAACCCCTTCACCGCCTACCTCCTGAACCTGGCCGTCGCCGACACCTGCTTCCTCCTCTGCACATCGGCTTTCCTTGTAATATATCATATGCCCATGCTCAGCTGCTTTCAGCCAGAGCTTTTGCGGGTGCTGCCGCTATTTCACTCCATGGTTCTGCTCATGTACAGCACCAGCCTTTACCTCCTCACGGCCATCAGTGTGGAGAGGTGTGTGGGTGTCCTCTGGCCCTTCTGGTGCCGATGCCACCGGCCGAAGCTCCTGTCAGCCGTCATGTGCAGCCTGCTCTGGGCCCTCGCCTGTGTCCTTGCCGGGCTGGTGTACTTTGTGTGTGACCTGGGTCACTCTGAACACTGCTGGATGGTTCTTGGAACCTTGTGCTTTCTCAATTTCTGCTTTTTCACTCCCTTGATGGTTCTTTCCAACGTGATCCTCTTCATCAAGCTTAGGCGTAGCTCTTGGCAACACCACCCGGCGAGGCTGTACACTGTCATCTTCCTCACTGTTTTCTTCTTCCTCCTCTTTGGCATCCCTCTCAGTGTCCAGATCTTCCTCAACTTCTTTGTCTACATTAATTTTGTCTTTGAGATCTGCCTGTTGCTGGCCTCTTTCAACAGCAGCGTCAATCCGGTTATTTACGTCCTGGTTGGGAGCTACGGAAAGCCCAGGTTCAGGGGATCAGTCCAAGTGGCTCTTCGGAGGGTCTTTGAAGAGAGGGCAGATTCCCAAGAGGTGGGTGAGACCTCTGTGATGGGAATTGCTGCCTAAACCCCTACGGCTGCAGACTGGCACCTGGAGAGGGGCAGCCCTGCCTCTGCACCCGGGGCCAGCACCCACAGGAGCAGAGTCCTTGCCCGGCTGGGTGAGTGGGACTGGCGGTGAATAGTCGTGTGTCCCCCAGGACACGGCCACGCTCGACGAGATTTCCAGGGGCAGGGCTGGTTCCCACCTCAAACTAATTTTTAAGTTATTTTAATAAAAGTGTCTTTGACGTAACTTAGTGGTGATTGTAGTTTCTTCCCTTGCTGGCTCCATGGGGTGCCCTTGCTTGTTCTCAAAATTGCAGTTGTGACAGTCCCCTCATGCTGCTCGCTAGTTTATAACGCTGAAATGATGTCGTCTAGGAAGTCCTGCATCGTTTTTTCTCCAGGGTTCACATTTATCGTTTATAAAGCTGAAATGATGTGGTCTACAAAGTCCTGCACTGTTTTTTCTCCAGGGTTCACATTTTTCGTTTATAAAGCTGAAATGATGTGGTCTAGAAAGTCCTGCATCGTTTTTTCTCCAGGGTTAACACGGCCACGCTCCCGAGCCCCAACCCGTACCTTGTCTGCTCCCCGGCGTGGGGATGTCCCAACTCTTCCTGCCTCTATGCTCTTCTGGGACATGATACTAAAGCACTGACCACTCACTACCTTGGTCCTCAAAAGCCCCCAGACCAGAGGTGATGATGGTGAGGGACAGTAATGACATTTTCAGCTCCCTCTGGCTTGATGCCCTCCCGTGCCACAGTCCGACAGCGACAATCCGTCTCAATCTGGCCGATGGAGCTGGCAGCATCAGTCAGCAGCCAAACCTTGACCCTGCCAAGGGGGTTTAACGGGGGAGGCAGGAAGGGACAGGCAAAGAGGCAAGTGCTGCCGGTGATCAGCGCTGTGCCAGCTTGGACGGAGGACGGACAGACAGACAGCTAGGGCCTGATGGCTGTTGGAAAGTGCAATTCTGCGCGGCGGGTGGAGAAGCCCATGGAGCAGACCCAGGAAAAGAGACAGAAATCAAGGCAGAGAAGATTCTCGCAGGTAATAGCTCGAGGAGGTCGAGCTCTGCCTGCCGGATGGTTTTGTTAGCTTTCCCGACACACAGAAACAACTGCTACCAGAGCCATAATATTTAGAGAACGCAGCTTCCTTTGGAGGCTTGTACATACAAGCCTAACCCCGATACAAACAAATAACTGACATCTGTAAATCTCATGTTGGAAATCAAAATTTTCAGTGAACATGCTCAGGAGGTTGCCCACGAAAGCAGAAGCTGAGGAACCTTGGGTAACTCTTTTGCAGAGCACACGGGTAGATGGGGCAGTGAGTGTTGTGTTGCACGGCATCATGCTGGTGTACCTTGATGTTTTCTTTATCATGACCTGTTGGCACTTGAAAGGGTTGGCTTGGTGAGGGGATGTGAGATTCTGTAGCTGGGGACACAAATGCAGCGTCAGCGAGGGAGAGAGGAGGCGGTTTTGGACCTGAGGTCTCCACGCGTGCCAGCTCCCGGCAGGAGCGCCCCTTGCTCCCAGATGCAACAGGAGCTGTTTGCATTTCACCTTCACCGCAGTCAGGCTGGGTAGGAATCATCTCGCCTAACTTCAGCTCTCCAGAAATTACATGGGCCTGTCTGAGAAAACCATTGTCGGCTGCTGGCTGGCTGCAAAGGGAGTGTAGAAGACAACTCAGATGAAACCCTTAACTTTTAGATGGCTAAAGCCACCTGAGCAGCATTGATTCATCTCTCCCTAGGAAAAAAATATTTTCCTGAAATCCTAAGTCATCTCTCCGCCGTCTGCCTGTGCTCTGGTTCATGCACAGATCTCATTATTCAGTTAGCTCTTTGATGCACATAGTCGCATGTTCTTGGAAACTGTGTATTTGAAGGTCACAAGCATCACTGTGAAATTGTGGTATCCAAGCGGCAAACGAAGATCTGAATCAGAAAGAAAAGTTTTGGAGCTACGTGAAGCTTGTAGGGCAGGGTCCTAAAGATACACCCGTGGAATAATAGGAGGAAAGTTCAGCCAGTTCAAAGATATGAATATTTTGGGATTGGGGTTGCTTTAAAATGAAATGAAAGAGGAACCTGACACGGAGACAATCTGCTTTTCCCATAGGTCTAGTTTCTGAGACTCTTTTTTGTTAGTCATTTCCTGTACAAAGCCAAGAATAGATTATAATCAGAACCCTGATACTGCCAACTGCAATGAAATAGTTCCCTGTTTGCAAGAACCCTTGAGAACATGACCTGCTTGGCTAACACCGAGAAAAGTGGTTTGTGAAAGGACCTGAGAAAGACCCCATGCTGGACGCTGCACGGGCTCACCAAGGCAGGCTTCGGTCCAGTTTTCCAAGTGATAATTTCAGGAAACCTCACGAAGATCCCATCATGGGGGCGGCAGCTGGCGAGGGCGAGGTGATGTGAGTCTGCAGCGCGTCTGCTCCAGTGAAGTTCTCCAGGCTGCGAGAGGAAAGAAGGTCAGACTTTTCTGGGTGGGTTTTTTTTCCAGCCTAATCACTGCCTCCCTTCATTGGTTTTGAACCTGTTGGTCAATTTGCACCAAACCTGACTGGGGAATAGTGGTCTCTAGGATTTTAAGACCTATAAATATTGTGGAAAAAGGTGATAGGGGAATAATGAAATGAGCGTCCCACTTGGTAATATCAATTGTAATATTAGACACCTGAGAATCCGCATCAGATCCACCCTCAAACCCACTTTGACATCTCCAAGGACAATCCTTTCATCTTATCATTTCCCTCCTCCAGATCTGTCCTGTCCAAAGCCAGGAAGGATTCAGCCCCCTAGCTTTTGCTACACCTCTGTCCATGCTCTTGCGCTAGGCATGGCATATCCATCTCCCCACATCATGTCTTCCACCTCTCCTGTCCCTCGTTTCTCTCTGTGCTCCTCCACGTGGAAGCTGGGGCATGGCTGCAAAGATCCAAAGGGTGTAGTGTGGGGGACAGCAGAGTTGCTAACATGTCTCTGTTTCATCTCATCCCTCCAGCTGTGTGAGGGGGAAGGAGAAGCGGCGGAGGTTTCGTAATGAGCACATTGTTCCCTGCCATGGAAAGAGCCAGCCCGGCTTGCTGGAGCCAGCCCGGTGGGACGGCATATAACTGGAGTTGGCATCACGGGCTGCTGAGGCATGAGGACAATCGCTACAACTGGACGGACTGTGAAGCCGGTCACTTGAGCAAAGTCCCTGTCACGCTGCTCATCTGCCTCTGCGGGCTGGTGGGGAACGGGGCCGTCCTCTGGTTCCTCGGCTCCCGCGTCCGCAGGAACCCCATCACCGTCTACGTCCTCAACCTGGCCGTCGCCGACTTCACCTTCCTCCTCTCCGTCGCCATTGCCCTTGTGATATTTTACGGCCCAGAGAGCCTTTGTCACAGGCTGGGTTCACGGGACATGACAACTGTGTTGAACATCACCATCGTCTTCACTTTCACCGCCAGCGTCTACCTCCTGACAGCCTTCAGTGCCATGACGTCTCTGTCCGTCCTCCCCCCGTCCCGCTGCCCCTGCCACCGCTCCCCGCGCTTGCCAGTGCTCGTGCATGCCCTGCTCTGGGCCCTCTCCTTCCTGCTCACCATGACCCTCTACTTCTGCCCTGCGGCGCTCATTGCCTTCGTCCTGAGCTACCTCTTGTCGGTGCTTACCCTGATTTTTTCTGCTCTAACCCTGCTTGCCAGGGTCTTGTGCTGTTCATGGCAATATCCCCCGAGGAAGCTCTGTGTTGTGGTCCTGCTACCGGCTGTCTTCTTCCCCTTCCTCACTGCTGACTTCGTTTACTGGCTCTTGCTAAGACTGTTTGATTTTTCTGTTTTTGTCTTTGACGCCTCTCTCCTGTTCGCCTGCGTCAACAGCGGTATCAACCCTGTTATTTACTTCTTGGCTGGGAGCTGTGCGAAGAAGTTCACGCTCTCTGTTAGGATTGCTTTCCAGAGGGTTTTTGAAGATGTAACAGAGCCCCAAAATAGAGGCGAAACTCCCACAGAAAACACAGTGGACACAACGGTTTAAGCCTCTGCAGCCCCTCCCCGAGAGAAGATGCTCCAGGGACGGAGACGTCCCGTGAGCCGGGGCGAGACAAGGAAGGCGGCTTTGGTGTGGGTCTGGCTGCAGCTGAACGGAATTAGCGGCAGCACAACAAAAGGTGCTGGGTGGCACGGGAGTTCCTGCCTGGCCTGAACACCGGGCAGCGTGGTGAAATATTCATCGACACCTTTTCCTTTGAAACCTTTGCTTTGAATCTGTCCTAGCCAACAGGTCTGAGCTTTCCCTGCCTCAAAAGTGAGCTTGCTCTACCCTGTGCACTATTAGAACAGAGCCGCGGAGGCTCTTAGCTCCTGCCAGTGCTTTTTTTTTGGTGTGCCTACTGAAGAGCGGAGTGTGGGTGGATAAGAAAGCTTGGCACAGCAGGGCAGAACAATTCCCAGGCAAATCCTCCTGTCTGCGTCTCCAGCGGGTGCCGACACGTGTGAAGAATACGCGGAGACTTCACATTCAGCTTTGTTAGCAGGCAAGCAGGCATGTGTTTGGGATCGTCCCTGGAAGGCTTTCCCCAAAATGCATCGCTCCTGCTGCAAATTGAGTTTTGTCCGCACGTCACGTGGGCTGTCTGCACGCAAGGGTTTTGGACTGGAACTGCCTCTCGGGTTTCCTCCCACTTTTCTAAGGGCTGCCTGGACGGTTGGCCCGAGAAACTGCCGTTTCGCAACCATGACCTGAGGTCTGTATTCATTTCTGGTGTGTCTGTTCCTCATCTAGAAAAACAAGAGGAGTAGGGTTAAAATGAAACAACCCAAAAAGCACAGCCCTGCCTGAAGACTCTGTAAAGGCTGGGTTTTCCATCTGAAAGGGGATACGGGGAGAGGGAAGGAAAACAGTGGACTTCTTATGGAAAAGACCCTGTTGAAGCCATGAGGATGACTCCCTGTAGCCTGGCGCAGGCAAGCCCTGGGTAATAGGGGTAGTGGCAGCGTTTTCTCTGCTCCTCTCTCCCCTCCGTGTCTGTCAGCCCTTGCTATCAAGGAGCTGGGAGGTACCCAGCTTGTGAACTAAGCCACCACACCATTGCTTTTGAGCTGGTTTTGTTTCCTGGTGCAACTCCCCACCAGGCTGCACTCATTTCAGTGCGAGCCCAAGGGAAAGGTTGGGAAGATGCAGCTGGCAGGGAGGGGTGGAGGGAGAAAAGGCATCAGCAGAGCAGACCCGGGAACTGCTGATGCCATGGCCTCTGGGACCTGGGATGGTGACAGAAGTTCCTCTGCCCTTTGGCTTGTCCCTCAGCCCAGCGCTACATGTCACCGGACGGGCTGGAATGAAAATGGATCACTTGGCGCAGTACAGGTCCAGAGCCATGATAACTAAACCCATAAAACTCTCTGGTAAAAACAAGACGCTCGGATAGGTGGTGGCCTGGGTGACTCTGCAGGCAAGGGAGATCCTGGGAAGCAGGGAAAGCACATGGGAGGATCGTGATCCTTCTGCACCTGCCTTGGGAGACACTCCCTGGATGATGGGAGCCCTTTCCTGGACAACAGGTTGTAACTTGGAACGTTTTTACTTTCCAAAGGACGGAAAAGCGGGAGAGAGGGAGAAAAAACCCCCTTTCAACTATGGAAGACTCCTGCCTTCTTCTGCAATCTATTAATAAATGCTTCTTAGATATTTAATCTCATCATGTGTCTTCAAAGCATGACTCACCACCCATGGGTTATACTCTCGCTTCTCTTCCTAAAAGCAGTGGCATGTTAGTTACCCTTGGATTTAAGGCAGTGGGAAAAGGACGGAAAACTGCCTGCTGTGTGAGAGGCAGGGAACTGGGTGGGTGCGCACAGGCATCCCTGCCACCTGCAAGTGGGATGATCTCCCCTGCCAGGCTGTGTGCCTCCTCCCCACTTTTTCCAGCAGTCTCCCAGGTGCTGGGATGCTGCGAGGTCCGTTCCTTCTGGTCTTTCCTCCGCCCTTCCGCCTCTGCCTGTCTCAGCCGGCCTCAGCCCTCCACCCTACGAGGAGGTGCTCTCCGGGTGTGCTCAGCTGTTCCCGAGGAAAGCTTTCAGCACGGATGGGCAGCCCCACTGCCGTGGTTTGGCTCAGCTGGAGGCTCCTTACAGTGAGATAACATCTCTACTAACTGCAAACATCCCAGAGAGATGTCGTCTGCTGCCCAGGTCCCTCCCAGGAGAAACGAGGAGGTCTTGGCACTGTCAACAGATGGCTTATCCCAACTATTGCAGGCACCTGCCTTAGGATGAGGTGCACCATGCTCTGGAGGTACCTGGCCTCCTCATAGACAAGACGGAGGCTTTAGAATGAGAGGAAATGAGCCATTTTCTGACAGAGTTGAGTCAGCCTCGCTCTGTTCACCAGTGACAAGCCGTGCGGTGAAGCCCAGTTGTTGTTCAGTCAACAAACTTTGGGGTCAGAGTTACCACGTCGGATACAAAAAAAGAAATCCAAATTTAATTTAGGAGTAGTAACAATATGATGCCTTAGGTAGGTAACTAGAAAAAGGTAAGTACAATCAGGACTGCGGAGTGTATGGTTAGGCATTGAAACAGCTGTGCAGAGGAGCTGCTCAGCTCCTCCTGAGGATGGCCAAGTTCGGGATGGAGGCAGAGAAGGGCTCCCTCGTGATGCTGAAGCTGGGGAACCAAAGGATGGCCCCACTCCCCGCCAGCCCGCACAGGCAGATGAGCATGTGATGCTCCCAATTTCTATACAATTAAGTGGCCCATACGTCTGGTTATGTTACTTTCCGTATTTCAGGCTCTTTTTGGTCATGGGCGCAGAGGTGCATTCAGTGGAGTCACCATGAAATCTTTGCTGCGAGCAAAAAGAGTACAGGAATTAGTGTCTCTGACTTGCCAAGACCATCTGATCGGATAATCCCCTGCCTTGCTTCACGGCATGGCTTGGAGCCGTGTCTGGGGAGTGTTTCGTGAGCTGTGCCAGAGCAGGTTCCCGTCTCAGCCTCTGCAGCTGACATTTGCCTGCTGTGCTTCTCCCTGGCATCAAAGAGGTGATCTTTGGCACCAGGCATCCTGAGTTGCGCTGTGTCATCTCACTCTTCACCTTGAAATATTTCCTTTCCAAACTTGGTGCCTTTTTTGGAGGCATACCTCCCTGCATCTCCCCTTCCAAGTTCGGAGGACAGGGTACCATAGCCTTGGCTGAAGTAAGGCAAAAGAGTCTGAAGCCTCCTTTGGGATGCTTTTGTCCCTGTGGACAAAACTTTTATGGAGATATTGAAAAGTGAAAGATGTCTTAAAACCCTCTCTTGGTTTTTCTGTAGGGACTGATAGGAGCAGGGCTGGCGCAGATTCCCTGCCCCCTTGTAGGAATGCTTACTGGGCTGTCTGGTCCCTGAGAGACCCCAGCAAGGAGGTGACGACCTCCAGAATACGATGTCTCGTCAGCCAGCTGTAGTCTATTGCAACAAGCCGGAAAGCAGCACCTTCTTGGCATGAACATGAGCACCGGGAACGCGCTACTCGTAATCCCCCGGCACTATCGAATCCATACTTTTCTCAGAACTATTCAACCCTGGAATTAAATAGTGTGACAAATTCCCACTTAAAGTACAAGGGAATGCTCTTGTTTCTTCCCCAGCTCTGCAGCCCTACCTGATGTTGGTTTGTTTCTCTTCCCATCGGCTGGCTCTGCTCTTTAGACAGAAGAGCAAGGATGCTCCGTGCGATCCGTACCCCTCTCCTGCCATCTAGAGGCATCAACCCCGCAGATATTTGTGAAATCACTGCCAGCCCACTGCTGGACGCGTCCCCGCAACCCTCTGAGCTCGGGGTGTGGGTGAGCAGTGGGGCCTGGGGCTCCCGCTCCTGCTCGGGGGAGTCCGCACAGCCCCGGAGGAGGCGGCGGGGTTCAGCTGGGCTGGGAGGGGGATTTTGGTGGGGCTGAGTTGCCAGCTAGCCTCTCCTCACGAGGATATACTGCTTGGCTTCCAGGAGCAAGTGGCTCTCCCGGGAGTCCTCACCCTCCACCTCCCATCGCGGCGGCAGCAGGCGCAGAGGCACGGCCAGCTCTGTGGTCGCAGTTTCTCCGAGCAGAGGGAACCAGGGGCAGGAGGGGCTGCACTACCCCGCGGATGAGCCACACGGCTGCTTCCCACGGCAGCAATTGCCTCTACTCCTTGCTCAGCCTTCCACTTCAGCACGGGTGCAGCCGTGCCGGCAAGATGCCCGCACGACCCCCTCGGCTTGTCCATTTTTGCAACCCTTTTTTGCAGAGCCCTGCCTTGCTTGGACAACAGAGATGGCCAGAGCTCCCCCAGCGCCTAATGCGTCAGCCTTTCCCCAGGCAAGAGATCCCCCAAACACCACAAAACTCCTCTGCTGAGCCAAAGGAGAGAGTTTATTCACTGGGGCCAGGGCAGTGAGGGTCAATGCAATGGGGAAGGTGGTCCGTGCACCGGGACCGAGCCTGGCTGAGCAGAGCTGCGCCGGGTCTGTGCTACGAGCCCCCACGCCTCCATCCCCCGGGCTGTCTGCGAGGCTCCGCGTCTCCAGTCCTGCTCGCCAGCAGCACCTTACAGAGAGGTCTCCACCGCAGTGTCCCCAGGCACGTGGCTCCCCTCCTCGCTCCTCGCTTTCTCTTCGAACACTCGGCGAAGGGCGGCTTTCACGGAGCCCCGGAGCCGGCGCTGCCGGCAGCTCCCCACCAGAAAGTAAATGACTGGGTTGATGCTGCTGTTCAGCGATGCCAGCAGGTAAGAAATATGAAGGTAACACAGCTCTACATAAAAAGGACCAAGGAACATCACCACACTGAAAGGAATCCCAAAGATGAACAAGAAGATCACGTTGAGCAAGAGAGCAACGTAGAGCCTCCCTGGGTGTCGTCTCTGTGAGCCACATTGGAGTTTGATGAACAGGGAAAGGTTGGAAAGGAATGGGAATAAACAGAAAATGAGACCATTCACAATGCTTATATCTTGTAATAGTTGTTCACAGGTTATACCCAAAAAACAACTAATCAAAGCCAAAGAAACAAGAAGTCCGGCAAGAGCCCAGAGCATCCCACAGGTGATGCCTGACAAGTGCTTTGGGCGGCGACACCGGTACCAGATTGGGAACAAAACAGACAGGCACCTCTCCACGCTCATTGCTGTCAGGAGATACATGCTGGCTAAATACCAAAACAGAAACACAACGATCAGGATATTCTTGGAGAAATAATATTGAAATGGGAAAATACAATAGACTTCTGAAATAATGTACAATGTACATATAACAAGAACAAACAGGAGCAGAGAGAAGTCAGCGACGGCCAGGTTCAGGACGTAGACAGTGAAGGGGTTCTTCTTCATGTGGAAGCCCAGGAACCACATGACCACCATATTCCCCACAAGTCCACACAGGCAAATACTAATACAGACACCTGAAATTATCAACAGCCTATGATCTAGTATGCACCAAGATTTATCAACCACCTGAGAGTCTTTATATCCAGAAGTCACGTAGTTCAGAGAGAGATTTGTTGTGTTGGTCTCCTCCATGGCAAATGACCCTGCTCTGGGTGGCCGCCTTCTCCCTCTCCCACCACCTCCTAGGAGAGACGAGGAAGGAGAAGGAAACGAGGGCATCGGCATTCCCAGCACTCGCCATCTTTCCCCACGGCTCCACGCCAGCCCTGGGATGCGCCAGCAAGGACCCCATCCCCTGCCATGCCCAGGACAGGCTCCCACCCCTCCAGCCCTCTTCCTGGCCAGGAGGCATCTCCCACCTGCCCGTCCCCGGGCTCCTACCTCCTGGTGCTCCTGGGAACAGTGCTGCTGCAGGAGCTCCAGCGCACGGGGCCTCCAGGCTTGCCAGGAGGAAGAGGGTGGCGATGGCTGCCGGGGCCACCCGCTTTGCTTCGGTCTCCTCCCACATGCCTGAGGAGCAGACCTTTGCCCAGAGATCACATCCCATGGTCAGGAGACTCCCCTCACAATCTCATCACATCGGTGACAGCTTCCCCTCACATGTCCCATGCACGGCGATCTTGTCAGTAGAAGTTGGCCGCATCACCCCCTTCTTCTCCTCCCGCCGTCCTCCAGTGTCATCCCACCATGCGAGAGGCTTCTGGCTTTCGCTGTGTGTACCTGGTGGTCCAAGACTTCCCCCTGCTCTCCCTGGGGGCACTTTGCCCCCAGTACAGGGGCTTCGCCATAATGTGTGGCAAAACCTGGAACGTACTGCAAGTACCTCAGCTATAGCCCCAAACCATAGGAGACAACGCCTGCAGAGCCAAGGGCAAGCAAGATCTTCTGCTTGGAGGTGAAGGAAGAGAGAGGAGCACCATGCCAATAAGAGATGATGCTGGCTGGACGGTTCATGTACAAAGTGGGAGGTGTGTGAAGGGCGTATTGTCCCAGACCAGGAAGCTTTGGGGAAAGTTTGTCGGAGTGACGTGCTCTCCTGTTACTTCCCAGCAGCACCACTTGGCTGCAAGGGGAAAGCTCCGTTTGTCAACACTGGAGGGTACATAAATCATTCCCAGGGACAGAGGATGGCAGAAAGGTGAGAGTGAGAGAGATGAGCCAGGGACCTGGACTTGATGATCTTACAGGTCTTTTCCAACCTTAGTGATTCTGTGATCCTCAACAGTGGGAAATCACTGATGTGCGGACGAGCAACAGCAGAAGGGCTTTGCTCGGTGCCTCTAATGACATGGAAACTGGTGCTCGAGGGCTTCTCCCAACTTTCTTCTGGGAGACATTGCCATCAGATAGAGGCTTTACTTTAATGTGTCAAAGCATGGAACATAATCCTTGTGAGAAATTTGATGCTAGAAAGCCACGGAAGAAATCGATCAAGGGAAATGTTTTTTGCGGTGGAGGTGAAGAAAGAAAAACACACGCTGTCATTGAAGGACAACGATGAGCTGATTCTTATAGGCCTAAAACGGTGGGAAAGGGGAATAAAGGGACTTAATCCCATGGATCATGACTGAACAACATAGCACACTAAGCTGTCCTTGTGAGGCACTCTGATTCTCAATTCCAGGGTCCTGAAGGCAACAGCAGACCTTATCTGCCCTGAGCCCACCCATTCATCCCCTGCCCATGGACCAGGGGCTCCAGTTAAGGTCAGGCCTGAGCAACCAGACTTTGCCTGAGCTATGCAGGAGTTGCACCTGTCTGAAGACCTGTCTCCATCCCTCTCTCACGGAGAGACCTTGAGCCTATGTTCTAGCCTTGTTTCAAGTCTATCTCTGGCCCCAACTCCTGCAGCTCCAGGCTGGACCCCCTGGAGAGACTGTGGACCTTGTTCATTACCATGTGTTCACCACACGAAATCAAAGGACGTCCTTGGAGGACATCAGTCTTGGGGATGACAAGCATAGGCAATAACTCCCAAGAAGAGGTATTCGAAAGATGGGAAACACATGAAAGAGGGAGAGAAAATAAGCAATGAAAATGCCAGTCCCTGTGGTGCTAAAGGATGAGATTGCACGACAGGAACCACTTGTAGATAAAAGCACATTTGCAGCACTACGCACCCCACAAAACGTAATCTCAGAGGAGACACATGCATGTCAGGGATGTGATTAGAGGCAGTGGGCAAAGCCCTCATGCTGTTCTGTATCTGAATACTGGTGATCTCTCACGGCAAGCTGAGACAAGGCCAGTGCTCTGCCTCATTGCTGCTGGCGAGGGGACTCTGTTGGCATCCCAGGTGCAGGGAGTGGGTGTATGATGAGGTCTGGGGGGGCAGAGGAAGGGATGGGCATGACCAGGAGTGGTTCTGCACCTGAGGAATGATGGCAAGAGGAAGGAGCGTTAAGGCCATGGGAATGTCAGGGACTTCCAAGGGGTTTCTGCTGGTTCATCCCCGTTGTTGATGGTCCCTGGCTCATCTCACTCATTCTCATCTTTCTGCCTTCCTCTTGCCTGGCCAAATCTCTTCTGCACCATCCCCTTGGCGATGCAGGCTGTAAGGATAGCGAAGGAACAGCTAGAGAGCTAGAGGAAGTCTTTCACCACCAGCTTCGCACAGCAAAACCCAGGAGACCCCGGCATGGCAAGCTGAAGCTGGAGGAAGGGGGTGTGGAGATCATAACCAGAAGACCGTTATACATCATGGAGTTAGTGATCCACAAAACACTCAACCTGACTGGTCCCAGGCCTGTGCTGTGCCATGCTGCGCTGTGCCATGCTGTGCATCTCCCTTGGCCATGGGATAAACCTTGTCGGTTGACGGTAAGGGAGGAGCTTGCAGGCAGCTCCCACCAGGTGCTGGTGATTATGACCTGCATGTCCTTGCCTTTATCTAGGACTGCTGCAACAGTTCTTATGTGAACATCCTTTTTGTTTGACAGCAAAATGAGTTGTTTTCTTTTTTAAGGAAATCCTGTAACAGCTCAAATGACCATAATGGGGTAACCTTTCCATGTACAGGATCTGCCTTGATCAGAGGTCTCTTTGATGCTGCAAGACCTGGGGTTCCCAGCACCTGAAGGGACATAAGGTTTTCTGTGCTATCCTCTCCCTCTTCATAGTTTTAGATCTAGTAAACGGTGTTTAACATGATACTTTACAGAGTCTAAGTGTCTTTCTTAACGGGACCATAACAGAACAGGACCTCCTGGTGAAAAACTGGGGGGAGGAGATGAAGGGGGTGATGCGGCCAACTTCTACTGACAAGATCGCCGTGCATGGGACATGTGAGGGGAAGCTGTCACCGATGTGATGAGATTGTGAGGGGAGTCTCCTGACCATGGGATGTGATCTCTGGGCAAAGGTCTGCTCCTCAGGCATGTGGGAGGAGACCGAAGCAAAGCGGGTGGCCCCGGCAGCCATCGCCACCCTCTTCCTCCTGGAAAGCCTGGAGGCCCCGTGCGCTGGAGCTCCTGCAGCAGCACTGTTCCCAGGAGCACCAGGAGGTAGGAGCCCGGGGACGGGCAGGTGGGAGATGCCTCCTGGCCAGGGAGAGGGCTGGAGGGGTGGGAGCCTGTCCCGGGCATGGCAGGGGATGGGGTCCTTGCTGGCGCATCCCAGGGCTGGCGTGGAGCCGTGGGGAAAGATGGCGAGTGCTGGGAATGCCGATGCCCTCGTTTCCTTCTCCTTCCTCGTCTCTCCTAGGAGGTGGTGGGAGAGGGAGAAGGCGGCCACCCAGAGCAGGATCATTTGCCATGGAGGAGACCAACACAACAAATCTCTCTCTGAACTACGTGACTTCTGGATATGTGGACTACGGGGAAAATATTGGATATGAATGCTCAAGACTACCTTATGGATTGATGGTATTTGCAGGTGTCTGTACAGGGATTTCTCTCTGTGGAATTGCGGGGAATGGCATAGTCATGTGGTTCCTGGGCTTCCACATGAAGCAGAACCCCTTCACTGTCTACATCCTAAATCTAGCTGTAGCTGACTTCTCTCTGCTCCTCCTATTTTTTCTGCTCCTATTGGCAATTTTGACCTTAACAGCAATTTGCTCTTATCTGTATAATTTCATTTCTTTCTACATAGATTTTGTATTTGTAGTTGAATTTCTGGGGCACTCCTTTGACCTTAGCAGCCTGGGTCTCCTGACAGCCATCAGCGTGGAGCGGTGTATCTCTGTCCTCTTCCCAATCTGGTATCGCTGCCACCGCCCAAAGCACTTATCAGGCGTTGTGAGTGGGGTGCTCTGGGCTCTTTCTGGACTTTTTGTTTCCTCAATGTATCTTAGCTTTAACTTTGCTGAAAGATACGAGACAGAATTTGCAGGTGTAGCCATTGCAATTTGCATTATTTTGTCATCAATGATGTTGATTTCCAACCTGTCCCTATTCATCAAACTCCAATGTGGCTCACAGAGACGACACCCAGGGAGGCTCTACGTTGCTCTCCTGCTCAACGTGATCTTCTTCTTTGGCTTTGGTATTCCTTTCAGTGTAGAGGTTTTCCTCAACCTTCCAAGTTCACATGAATTGTTTCCTGATAATACATGTTTTCTGCTGGCATTGCTGAACAGCAGCATCAACCCAGTCATTTACTTTCTGGTGGGGAGCTGCCGGCAGCGCCGGCTCCGGGGCTCCGTGAAAGCCGCCCTCCGCCGAGTGTTCGAAGAGAAAGTGAGGAGCGAGGAGGGGAGCCACGTGCCTGGGGACACTGCGGTGGAGACCTCTCTGTAAGGTGCTGCTGGCGAGCAGGACTGGAGACGCGGAGCCTCGCAGACAGCCCGGGGGATGGAGGCGTGGGGGCTCGTAGCACAGACCCGGCGCAGCTCTGCTCAGCCAGGCTCGGTCCCGGTGCACGGACCGCCTTCCCCATTGCATTGACCCTCACTGCCCTGGCCCCAGCGAATAAACTCTCTCCTTTGGCTCAGCAGAGGAGTTTTGTGGTGTTTGGGGGATCTCTTGCCTGGGGAAAGGCTGGCGCATTAGGCGCTGGGGGAGCTCTGGCCATCTCTGTTGTCCAAGCAAGGCAGGGCTCTGCAAAAAAGGGTTGCAAAAATGGACAAGCCGAGGGGGTCGTGCGGGCATCTCGCCGGCACGGCTGCACCCGTGCTGAAGTGGAAGGCTGAGCAAGGAGTAGAGGCAATTGCTGCCGTGGGAAGCAGCCGTGTGGCTCATCCGCGGGGTAGTGCAGCCCCTCCTGCCCCTGGTTCCCTCTGCTCGGAGAAACTGCGACCACAGAGCTGGCCGTGCCTCTGCGCCTGCTGCCGCCGCGATGGGAGGTGGAGGGTGAGGACTCCCGGGAGAGCCACTTGCTCCTGGAAGCCAAGCAGTATATCCTCGTGAGGAGAGGCTAGCTGGCAACTCAGCCCATTTTTACCTAACATCTGTCTCTGGCAACATATTCAGAGGTGCACACCTTCCGAGTTCCCTCATATTCTCCACCCTGCCCCTGCTGTCAAAGGCAGTGCTATTTATCAAACTCCAGTGTTGCTTGCCGAGGTGTCCCCGGGGGAGGCGGCTGCGGAGATGGCTCTTTGAATCCCTGCCGGCTCTGGGAAGGAGGCCGGGGCTGCTTCCGTGGGGCAGAGCGGAGGGGCAAGTGGTTGGGCTGGTGACGCGCCTCCTCTGCCTGGGACTTTGGTGGGGACAGGCACCGTGGGAGCATCCTCGGGTTTCCTCGAGGCTGGTGCCTCTCCTCATTCCCGGTATGAGGCGACACTGTGCTAGGGGCACAGACCAGGTAGAGCAGAGGAGGAGAAGCGACCCTGGACATTGGCCAGGTCTGGACCCCGCATGCCAACTTCTCCCTCGCTTTGACTTGAGGCCAAACCTGGAGGGCTCCAGTGCAGTGTGGCAGCCCATCTCCCAGCAGAGACGGGTTTGGTTGCGGCTACCTCAGGCTCATACAGAGACACGGAGTGGTGCAAATGCCATGTGCTGGTGGGAGTGGGGAGAGCCCAGGCAGGGGAACGCGGTGGGTCAGCAGGGGCTGAAGGTGCTCAGCCCGGGGTGAAAGAGGGACCCCATGCCCTGGACCCAACCTAATAAACTCTTGCTCCCTTTGGTGAGTGAATGAGTCATTGTGGTCTTTTGGGGGATCTAAATCTTCTTTTTGGAAGCTAGGTCTAAGTCAAAGAAAGAAGGGAATATGTTCTGATCAGAACATTCAAAGAAATACCAGGGGGTCATAGCCTTTCTTTTCTGTTTGTGTTTCTTTTTAGAGGGCAGCACTTTCTCTGAAGCCATTTCATGTTAGTTAGCAAGATTTGGAGAACTTTTGATGATGGATTACAATATTTTTCAGCAGAGATTTCACTAGAAACCATGATACCTCCCTACTGTCTTCTCCCCTTACCTAGCTACGCTCTCAGCTCCACTGATTGTGTTTACGGGATCTCTGTCTTTATAGCAGGGTCACCCAGCACAGCATTGCAGTAATCCCTCCCACCCCAAATACTTTACATTTATTTTATTTCTAACTGAAGTTTTCTTCAACAAGAAAAGAGAAAAGTAAATCACCATAACAATAGAAGTATTGCTGTTTCTTATGATAGTCTTGGGACATAACTGAGGGAGGATTTGTAGGTGTAGGCAATATCTCTGGACCTTGCTGGTGTTCACTTTCACATAAATGCAGCTCCCATGAAAGCTTTGCACGTTCACGACCCAGAAACAGCCTGAAGAAGCTGTGAACAACAGCCAAAGTGTTTACACAAGTGTAAATGTCTGATGCAATGGCAGAGGAGGAGCGCCTGAGCCCTGGAGCTTGCTAAGCATGGGATGCTGGTACGGTAAAGACGGCACAGGAACGCTTACCTTGGGATGCAGATCAAAGAGGTGCCGGGGTGGCTAGAGGTACAGGTGGAACTGGGGAACAGGAATAGTGTAAAGTGTTTGCATGACAAAGGATTTGCTTGGACAGGAGAGATGAAGAAGAATATCCCCAGAGTGCTAAACCCTTGTGTGTAGTTGGGTGAATCACACAGGGGCTCGTCCTGCTCCCTCTGGAATCACTGGAAAAAGTGTTATTCACCTACCAAAGAGCAAGCACAGCTGTGAAGTGCCAGACTAACAGCTGGGATTAGCTGCTTTAAAAGAAACTTGGCTTTTCTGTCCTTTTTCAGCACACGCTGACTTGAACGTTCTTCCTCTGTCTTAAAAAAAAATTATTTATCTGGTCCAGTCCCCATTTTCTGTCTTAATTTTCCCCTTTGCTTATTTTCATTATGATTTACCTCATACTTAGTGCTGTCTTCGACAGTAATTCAAGTATTATTTCTTCTACCATACACTGTGCAATGAGTATTCCTGGTTCTTCTCCGATCCCTCTTTTTTGTCAGGAACTTCCCATAAAATGGGTGATGCATATATTGCTGCTCTAATGCAAAGCACAGCTATGATGGAAACACATCCTAAGGAAGCTCGGGAATAGGCATAATGGACTGAGATAACAAGATGTATTTTAAGATGGAGAAAATCATATTGCCAAATATCCACGAGATTCATCAATTAAGATAGAGAACAATCAAACCAAAACAATTAGGTAGATTCTAATATTCATATAATCACCAGGACAGACACAATCTATATAAAATAGGAATACCTTTCAGGGAAAAAGGATGTTTTCTATACCGCTTATCTTCCAAAGTTTCTTTCCATTCATCATTTCCTCTACTCAGAGAAGATTAGAAGACATGAGCATCACTGAGTGCCCTAAAACTTGGTCCGTGTTCAGAAGAAATTGGAGCTCATGAGCTCATTCCTCCTTCGGTTTGAGGTGATGTAAAGACAACCTCTTTGTGAAAGGTCCCGAGAGATTGTAAATCATGACAAAACACCCCAAATCAAATACGTCTCTCCTTTCTGTTTCTCTTGGGATCAGAGAAGAGATCGAGGGCATTTAGTGATCGACACATTGCTTTTATCCTTACAGCTTTGTGGCTTGGGACAGATTCGTTTCGAGGGGCATGCATGGTTACTCTCTGCGTAGGTAACAGCTAGCGAGAGGCAAAATGTTGAGGAAAGGGCAAAATCATGCGGGAATTTGGAGAGGTGGAGATCGGCTAAGTGTGGCATCCATGCAGAAGAGGAAAGAACGAGACCGTTCAACAGAGGAAAGAAAACGAAGCAGAAGAAAACGTTCCTACGTACAGACAGAGCAGGAGGAGATGGGGAGGGCCTGACTACGCAGTGACTGCCTGTGCATGTGCCTGTGAGAGAGGACTGGAAAATGGCTCAGCAGAGACAAAGAACACCGCAAAACCTGCGGATGGCGAGGCATCTCTGAACCCGGGCCTCGAATCCCTGCCTTCTGCCCCTGTGCAGCTGAATTGAGCTCTCAGAGGAGCTGGGATCTGGCAGCAGCTCTAGAGCATCTTTCTCTTGGTTTCTAATTCATTCCATTGGATCTTCTGGGAAATGCTTTCTCTGGAAAAGGCGGGGAAGGTGTTTCAGTCTGCAGATTCTGTTTGCGTCTTCGGTCATGTAATGACGCGGGTGCTGTCGGGAATGAGTGTTTTCACTGTGCAGAGGAGGATGACGAGATGGAGTCAGCACCAGATGAGAATGGGTTTCTTCTACGTTGTGAGGCAATTTCACGTTTCTGCTCCACTTCTCCGGTTGCTCCTACAGTAGGTGAGGAGAAAATTACCTGTCAGGGATTCCATTGCCGGCGATGCTCTGGCATATTGCTTGCAGCTGTGAAAGGCTCTTTGTGAATTTGTACCGGGGCCAAATGCTGCTATGCTAGGGATGTATAAATGAGTGGTTGGTAGAGATTGTGGGAAGTTCTCAGAGGAATGGTATTCTATTTTGTTTTGTCTTTCTTGGAAGATCAGACTTGGTTTAGACTGGATTAGTCTGAGGGACAGTATCCCTTTCCCCAATGTTTCCCCCAAATTTCACTTCCTGTGCAATGCCTTACCCCAAATCCAGCCAAGACCCCAAGAAGAAAAATGGCTTGTCCAATGTGCCTGGGGTGAGGGAGACACATCAACGAGGCCTTCATCCCCTGAGTGCTAGGCATCAGTAACTCTTTCTGGACATGATCAAGCCCTCACCTTCCACCCTGCAATGCTTCTGAGCCTTCTTTCTTTCACAGTACGTGTAAAAAGGTGTCTATTTCTTTCTCCTGCTGATAGGCGGGAGCCTCTCCAAACTGCACGAGCTTCTTACAGCTCCTTAATGAGTCATTGCTCACCTCTGATCCCGGAGAAATAAAGTATTTTAAAAGATCGAGCTGAAAGGGACTTTAGAAGGATAGTAACCACAGCAATTTATTCATAGCAATTAACAGAAATACTGCAGACAGAAGAGATACTTGCTGTGTGCCACTTGTAAAACGGACAGGAAGAAAGGACCGCGTTGAGGAGCACACTCAACGCTTACGGTCTGGGCTGTCCGTCTCCTTTCAGCTGTCCCCAAGGAAGGGGAAGAAAGCCCAACTGTGGGCTTTTTTCAGGGTGCCGGTGGCCCCTGAAGAATGTGCCCTTCTCATGGGTGACCACTGATCTTCTGGACGCCTTGGCATCTTTGCAGAGAGATACCGAGCAATTCAGAGGAGAAACTTAGTTCAGATGCTGAGGACGTTCTCCCTGGCAGGCTGGGCTGATTATCTTAGTGTTAGTTCAGGGTGGAAAAGCCTGCAGATGGTCCCTGTCTCCTTCCAGATCCTATCACTGACTTCTTTTGGACCACAGGAGATAGATACCCTGCAAATATCCGGCAGGTGCCACCCCTGAGAACGCCTGTCTTTTACCACGGATGATTGAGGGTTTATAGGCAGGCATCACCTTTTAAATGTCCAAGGTTGGATGTAAAGTGTTCACATTAATGTGATGTGTAAAATGTGTTCACATTAAACGCCGCATGTCTTCATGATGGGTATGTTTAAGGACAAACTCTCAGGATGGGAAGTTTTTCAGAGTTTATACTCTGTGTGTTTTTATCAGTTGATGGTTGCTTCCGAGCACAATAATGTTTTTAAATACAATTTGATTTCCTTTTAAAAAGAAGGCTTTTGACATTTTTAATAATAACGGAAATGTTTCGGTTCTCCCAATGACAAAATCATTACAGATATTAAAAGGAAAACATTTTTAACATGTTTTCTGATAAATGGATGCTCTCTTCCCCTCAGCGGTAGAAGAAAAAAAACCTTACTAAAAATAATTGATGACATAGACCTAACCTGAATCAACTATATGTATATTGCAGAACAATAGCATTAAAAATTAAAGGATAGCAGAAATGGAACTCAAATTTCAGCTTTCAGGAACTGTAAACAGGAAGCAAAAAGCAACTACAGACATTGGGGTGAACCACTATTTTTTTTAAGTAAGTGTTGTGTTTAAAAATTAATAAAAAGACAAATGAACAGAAAAAACATAATAGACAATAGAAGAATGCAGCTTCCCTTTAGGAAAATTTTTGCAGGTGAAGACATGGAAAGGAAATCTGTAAGGTTTCTGAAAGAAAATTGCCACTGTTGCCCTTTTCTATCAATTTAGAGCAAATGTTATGTAGTCTGATAGTACACCACTTCAAATAATCACATCTTGCATCTCTAGGGATTGGGTCTAGAGAATAATTTGTTGCCAGCTGTGGTATTTATTTACCTTTCTTCTGCTTCCTATTTTTTCCCTATCCTTGAATTTATTTCTATCGGTAGGGGAGATGTTAGAAGCCATGGGCTCTTAGCACCTGTCCTTCTCAAAGGAAGAAATCACAACCCAATGCATGCTGTAGTTACATGCAGATACTCTGTCCTGGACTGGAGAAAGCTAAAATAATATGCAACTCCAGCCCTGTATTTCTTTGAAACAGAAGAAACGGGAGCATACAACTCAGTGCATAAAGTTGTAAGGCAAGTTGGTAGGGTTGGAGCCCTTTTCTGCTACATCACACCTCTATGGGGTGGAAACCTCCCCCGTTAATAGAAGAAAGGGACTTCTAGGGCAGGAATCATGTCACTATTTGAAATGCTCACATTGGGAAGCAAAGAACCGTGTACTCTGTGAGCCGCAAAAGGTTGCATGTGTTGCTGAGATACAGGTGTTTAAAATCAGGTGAGATAGATAGACTCTCCTTCCAGGAATTTTGTGGCTGATTTCAACCGGAGGAGGATTCGTTCCTATCTCATCTTCCCAGACCTGAGTAAAATGTGACTGAGAATTTATGATTTTGATACTGCTATGCTCTGAAAGACAGAGATTTATTGAGTGAGCTGCACATTCTGAGTGGCACTCCTTTGATGAAATGCAGACATCAGGACATTTCACCTTATCAAACTGAAATCATTTAATGGCCACTGAAAAGAAATAGGCACTTTCAATGTGGTCCTAATACAGCTCAGATAAATTCTGTGGTTCAGGTGCTCATGAGTTTTCACCGACCACAGATGGAGCTTAAAATAACTAGCTAAAGGGTAGAGTTCTACAGTGAGGATCCTGAAGGTTAAGTGAGATAAACCTTCCCCAATACCTCAGAGTTCTTCAATTCTGGAAACTATCGGTCCTCAGCTCCAGAGAGTGTTATTGCATTAGGCACAGCAGGGTATTAGGAAGACATAGTTATTGTGTCACGGGTTTCCCGTTCATCCTTGTCATCAGCTGAATCTTCAAAGGCCCTCTGGAACGCCAGCCTGAGGGTGAACTTGATTCTCCGATCCCTGTAGCTCCCCACAAGGAAGTAAATGACGGGGTTGAGACTGCTATTCACACAGGACAGCACAAAGCCGATCTCCGGGGAGTAGAGAAATTTGTAGCCCAAGAAGTCAAAGAGGATCAGGACGCTCAGAGGCACAGCGAAAATGAGGAAGAAGAGGACGGTGAGCATGATGACGGTGAAGAGCCTGCCTGTTCGGAGGTGTTGGGAGCTGCACTTGACTCTAAGGAAGAGGGTCAGGCTGAAGAGCAGCATGAGGGGCGTGCAGAAGAGGAAGTCCAAGGTTCCGATGCTGATGAGCAGAAGCTGGCAGCTCCTAGCAGAGGGGCGAAGAGTACACAAAACATACCCGAGCGTGTTCAGCAGCAGGGAGAGACCCCAGAGCAGGCCGGAGATGATGCCGGACAAGTGCTTTGGGCGGTGGCTTCGGCACCAGATTGGACAAAGGACAGACAGGCACCTCTCAATGCTGATGGCGGTCAAGAGATACAAGCCGGTCCCATACATGAAAAGATCCAGGAAGAGGAATATCCCAAACTGCACCCCCACATTGAACTGCATCAGGTACTGAACCGTCTCAATGGCGATGCAGAGGAGATAGCCGAAGTCGGCAGCGGCCAGATTCAGGATGTAGACAGTGAAGTGGTTTCTCCGGATGCGGAATCCAAGGTACCATAGGACCATGCCATTTCCCACCATCCCACAGGCAGCGCTGATGAGGCAGAAGCTCTCCATGAACTTGAGGACAGTGTATGATGGCTCTGTCTTTCCCACAGCCCCGCTCTGATTAGTCCCGTGAGCGTAGGTGGTTGCAGTTGGAAGGAAGATTGATGTAGTTGAAGCACTCATAGTGAGTGATTTCAGACAGACCTGCAAGCAGAGAGGAGAGAGGTGGTGACGCCAGTGTGACTTTCCCTCATGGTGACCTGGTGGTGTTTCTGGATTTGTTCCAGCTCTTTGTAGCCAGAGCTTGATCTAGGGAGGGACTGCTGTGTTTGGACTTAGAGCCCAGAGAGTTGTTCAAAGCGCTGTATCTAAGGCCAAATTCTATACGACATGTAGGAAAAGTTAGATTGCCGTGTATTTCTTCCTTTTTAAAATTCATTTCTTCAGGGTCCTCTTTGCAGTTAGTATTGGGAAACAAATACCTGAAAAAAGCAACGATAGCTCAGATTAATCATGTCTGAAAAGTACCTCTTTTACTTGCCTGAATAAAAAGAGAATCCCGTGTTAACAACTCTGGGATAATTGTCTTTGCTTCATGTGGCTAGGATTAGGTGAGACAAATCTTGCCAAAAGTGTGTGAAAGTTCTAGGCGATCCACATACGAGTTTAATCAGCATGAAATCTGAATGAGTTTTGTCCTATGCATATGCCCAGAAAACATGGCAGAGACTACTCGAAATAGCTGGTAGTTTTTTATGCTGATAACTGATTTCTATTTTAATAAAGTGTAGTTTAATGTGGTTGGTCTGTTGTCCTGAGCCCTATGTACAGACAATAAACAAATCAATCTGACAGAGTCAGCCCTTAATAACTTTCTTCTCAGATAGAAACTGTAAGAGCCGTATGTGGGACAAAACATCTGACCTTCACAGGACATTGCAATTACGGCTCAAATAATTATTTCACCCCGTTCCCTGAGGCAGCTCACCCTACTTCTTCCCCCATGACACTGGGACCTGAATGAGAATCTTGGGGAAAAAAAAAGACAAAAAATAGAATTCACACCTTTTTTTTTGTCTGATGAGGTCGAACAGCATGACTCTTTTCCTCTTTCCCCCCCAGCTATTGATTTTGACATGGGAAGGTAGAGAAGTGTCTTGAAAGACAGCAAGAGATAGTTAAAAAGGAGAGAGGAACAAGTCCAAATGGGGAGAGCTAGGAAGATGTGAATCATTGAAGAGTCTAACCAGCGTGAAGTCTGTTGGAGACAGACTTCCGTAAACAAGAGGAATACGACAAATTGAATCATTATTGTTTCATCTCAGCACCACAGACGCACTGTCTTCAGTGCCACATGGATAGAGGCAAGATAAATGCATGTTGCAGGTAATTTCCTCGCCCAGCTGATGGCCTGGAGCAGTGGAGACAATCTTGCCGCATTAGCCCGTGGAAGGCACACGCACCAGCAGTGCTTGGTTGGGAATCCAGCTGGGACCGTTACACCTAACTTTCACCATTAAAAATGCAAATGTCTTATTTAATATCACCTTTAAAGCTGCCATTTGAATTAGTGGAGGTTGATGAGCCCCTCCAACGGTAATGTATTTTCCCCTAAGATAGGTGTAGGTAGGTGTGCAGTCACCTGCCTGTCTTTGCTGACCGCAGATGCGTTGCAGAGCGCCAGCTTCAGCGAGAGGATTAGTGTGTGGACAGATGAAGTTAGCTGAGGTGAATTCCACCCTTAACTTCACCAGGGTTTGCAGGATGTGAAACCTCTAGGGTTGACTGAAACCAGGGAACTTCTGGCACTGCACCATACTCTTATATAAGAAGCTGGATGATGCCATCCTCAGCTGTTACGGGACCTCGAGTGCTTCTAATACTAAGACGTTAGAGATCAGCGGTCTCTGAAGAAAGAGTTTTAGTACATACTGAAAGGGACTATGGAAAAGAAAAAACATCATCTCCTTCAGAATGCACAGAATCTCTGTGGTAGCACAGTTTCACAACAGGAACATCCCTGAGTTCAAACTCACCTTCTCTTTCCTAGCTGGGGAGAGCAGCATACTGCCTGAACAACATCTCTAGCAAGGCTACCTCTTCCCTGAACATCTGTAGCAAGCAAATGGAAAAGATACAGCCTTATGACTGTTCACTTCCTCGCTACCTGCTTTTGGGGTGGTGGCGAATTATCAGACCTTGATACACAGTAGAAAGCAGCTGAAGCAGCCTCTAATTCTGTGAACCAAGTTTGCTGTGAGGAGAAAGGAAGACCCAGTGGTTAAGTGATTTCCTAGCCCTTAGAAGACCAATTGCATCAGTATCCTCTGCCACAAGCTATCCGTGTAACCTGAAGCAAATTTCCAATTGATTTGAAGAGGACATGAAAATTTGAGTGTCACTTAAGCTCTGTCTAAGCCCACTCCAGCCTTCTGACCAGGTGCTCATTTTAGGAAAGCGGCTCTTCTACCTCCCTGCTGCAGTCATCTCCAGAAGGCAACTGACCCCATCCTCCAGAAATGCGTTTCTCTCCGCTGGGCATTCAGGGAATGACAGGTGATTAGCTGTCTAACTTAAGCTTGTCAAGCATATTTCCTAATGTTAAATGACATTGCCCTGTGCCATTGATCATATATGCCAGGTACAGATATGGCCGTAATGGATGCCCAGCGGGTAAACAACAAAACAGCACTAATTTTGCCTTCTGCTGTAATGGAAGTGAAGGAATCCTCTGACTTCTGTAGACCATGGAAAAGAATACCAAAAAAGTCGCTCACAGTTCTCATATATTTATTGTATGGCCCTGGAACGACTGATTTCTCGTTGTCTCCAAGACATGTTCAAGATGTGAGCCTACTTCCTTAACAAAACTAGTTAATGAAAGCTTGCATCCAACAGTAGCAGACTGAGTCTAGGTGGCCTTTTTCTCTCTTGAGATTAAACATCCTTCCTGTGATTTGCATGCTGAGTACCATGTAGTTCTTGTGGCAGACGTCAGTCTGAACAACCTTGACACCACAAAGACATTTTAGACTATGGACACAAAGTTATGATGTTGTATTTTCTTGGCTAATCTTAAGTCATCATTTAAGACCGAAACTGCTAATGCTAGGTCTCCGAATAATGGCATCTTGTATTACAGAGGTGTATTTAGAGCAATTCAATAGCACTTGTTCATGGAAAAGGGTCCCCAGAATGAAGCTCTCCTTACCTTGAAAATGATCAAGACAATTGCTTACCTATAGCCAATTTCTAACCATCAGGAGAAGAAAACATCTGACCTCCTTTCCTCCATCTTTTCTTCCTCCTCCCTTCCCCTCACCATCTCTCCAAAAGCAGGACAGAAAGCATTAGACAGAGTGCAATGGCAAAGATACCGTCTAGGAATTTCTCACCTTTTTGTGGGTTCCTTGGAATTTCAGTGACCGATTTGCAGCAGCTGCCTGGTATGGATCTGCTGGGTAAAATTGCCACCTGAATTCTGTGACATACAGTCCGGATAAAATCCTTGTGTCATACTGTGGTCCTGGGCTAGCTAGACACTGTTTAAAAAGCCTTGGTCTTTTCAACGTGACATCTGACAGCCAGCCAATCATCTCTTGGGGAAATATCTAGTTTGGTGTGTGTGTGGTCATTTAGATTTGAATCACTTCCCCCTTTGTACGGAACCTGTCACTGTCATGGCTCTGGAAATGCTTTTTTACCACTTCTCCCTTCGTCAGCCAGTCTCACAATACAAAGAAAGCAAGAACCATCTGTACAAAATTATACCTTGCCTCTGGCACTGATGCTTTGTTTCCTACCCGTGTCCCTGAGATGCTCTAGTTTCACAGTCCTGGAAGAGGATGCCTTAGTGCTGCTCAGGGTCACAGATTGAGAAATTGTTAGTCCTCTTCCATTACGCCTGCTGATGATTTCACAACCTCCCTCAGCACAACTTCTTATTCCCCAAGGACCTGTTGTCCCTGCCAAACCAGCCTTAACACACCCATCACCACAAAGTGTTCTTGTCTGACCCACAGCCTCTCCCAACGCAAGGTAGACCCTACTTAGTCGCCACTGCTTCACACAACCTTTCCAGGAGTAGGGTCCCCCCACACTCCATAGCCTTACCACACCTCAGCAGCTACAACTGCACAACCTCTGCTTGTGCTGCCTTCAATACGCAATGCCCGCTTCTCATGTCAGGAGCCCTTTCAATGCAACTTCACACCCCCCAGTATTACCTGCCCCTTCATACTGTCTTTCAGCACAGTCCTTCACCACACCTCGCGCACTTCCGATTTCACAAAATCCCTCAAGACAGCCTCCAGCCTCGTGCCTTCCCTTTCCAGTTTCACAACTTCCCCCCCAAACAGTGCCTCAGCCCCATCCTGCCCACCATCAGATTCACACCTCTTCACCACCTCATGTCTCTACCAAGACAGCCCCTTGACAGCATTCAGTACCCACCCACAACACCTCACTCATCTTCTCACCATGCACAGTCCCTCCATGTGCACGAGCTGCCACCACCGTGCTGTCCAGACCCACGTGCCAAAGCCAGTGGAGTGAAAAACGGAGAAGACACCTTTCTCCTTTCCTGGCAGTAAGCACATCTTTATACGGAACTATTTTGCAACAGGAGATATCAGCAACTCTTGGTTTGGGCTTGTGCATTAAGTCACTTTTGCTAGTCCCTTTGGCTATGGAAACAAACGGAGATGAACATGACGCTAGCCAAATTGCTGCCCTGTGTGTCAGTGGGTACAGAAACTGGCAGATCTGGCCCAAATTAGCTTAGTCGGCCAGATATGCAATGGTTCACCTTTAGCTTCTTCTGTCATTTGTTGTTCCTCTTCCTTTCCCAAAGATTGTACGACTATATTTACATTCTTACCCAATACTCTGTTTCCTATAGTGACTACTGTTAACCCTTATTAACCTGGCCAGGACGCCGGGCTACAGTGTAAGATGATATTTAAGTTAGAGGACTATTTTCACCCAGAGCAGTATTTAACCTCCTCATTAATTTGGGGATTTCCATTTTCACTGCATGGATCGCTGGCATTCTGTGTCGGGAGACGGTTACATTACTTTGGTTGTTATTGGGGCATTCTAAATTTCAAGAAATGTGAACAAAACAAAGTAAGGTGCAGTGGATGGAACAATTTATTTATTGACACCCGTAAGTCAGAAGCTAGAAATACACAGTAGACTTCAGAGCAGTGATGAGTTCGAGTTGAACAGATGCATGAATTGGCATATCCGTTTGCTTTATTTGGTTTCATTTCATAGGTTCACCTTTGGCTGCAGAAGTTTTAAGTTAAGAAAGATGAGGCTCTTCTGGACAGCAAGATCACATAGAATCACAGAATGGTTGGGGTTGGAAGGGACCTTTAAAGACCACCTAGTCCAACCCCCCTGCAATAAGCTGGGATATCTTTCACCAGATCATGTTGCTCAAAGCCCCATCCAACCTGACCTTGAACACTTCCAGTGACGGGACATCCACAACTTCTCTGGGCAACCTGTTCCCGTGTCTCGTCACCCTCATCATAAAAAATGACTTCCTTGTGTCCAATCTACATCTACTCTCTTTCAGTTTAAAATTGTTGCCCCTTGTCCTGCCACCACAGACAGGCCTTGTTGAAAAGCCTTCCTCTGTCCTTCTTATGAGCCCCCTTTATATGTTGAAAGGCCAGAAGAAGGTCTGGAGGAGCCTTCCATTCTGCAGGCTGAAGTCTCTCAGCCTTTCTTCATAGCGGAAGTGTTCCAGCCCTCGGATCATTTTCATGGCCCTCCTCTGGACCCACTCTAACGGGTCCATGTCTGTCTTGTACTGAGGACCCCAGAGGTGGATGCAGTACTCCAGGTGGGGTCTCACCAGAGTGGAGCAGAGGGGAAGAATCAGCTCCCTCGACCTGCTGGTCAGACCTCTTTTTATGGAGCCCAGGATACGGTTGGCTTTCTGGGCTGCAAGTGCACATTGCTGGGTCATGTTCAATTTTTCATCCACCAGTATCCCCAAGTCCTTGTCTGCAAGGCTGCTCTCAATCCCTTCATCCTCCAGTCTGTACTGATAGCGGGGATTGCCCCAACCCATGTGCAGGACCTTGCACTTGGCCTTGCTGAACTTCATGAGGTTCTTATGGGCCCTCTCCTCAAGCCTGTCAAGGTCGCTCTGGATGGCACCCCTTCCCTCAAAGCGTATCGACTGCACCACTCAGCTTGGTGTCATCTGCAACCTTCCTGAGGGTGCGCTCAATCCCACTGTCTATATCAATGATGAAGATATTAAATAGCATTTGTCCCAGTACGGACCCTTGAGGGACACCACTCGTTGCTGGTTTCTACTTGGACATTGAGCCATTGACTGTAACTCTTTGGACGTGGCCTTTGTCTGCCCTAAGTAATTTTGTTCAAAATCTAGATGTCTGTTTCAGACCTAATCCCATCCTAAAATCAGGTCTGAGGTAGATCAGGTGAGTCAATTGCTGGAGAGATGTATTTCTTCCCGCAGGAAAGCCTAGAGTGACAAAGACTTGACTCAGCTGACTTCCATAGGCATAAAAGAGCTGACTTCCTCCCTCGGTTTCCCCATTTGTAAAAGAAGGATTTTTTTTTACTTTCTCTGCAATTTGCTGACCTTTGCTAAAACATGCATGTTCTTGCAAGAGGCTTTATTCACCGGGTTGCTGGTGATGAAATTTCATGCAAAATAGGACTTGAAGAGTCATCAAGAGGTAACCCAGGCTATCTTTCTCTGTGAAAACTTAACTTAATCATAACCACTACTGAGAGAAGTGTGCCGAACCTGCCTGTTAAAAGACTACTGTGACAGGTAACTCTTTACCACCCCCAGAGCATGGCACCTCTCTCTTTACTCCTAGAAATCTCTCCAGCTTTTTTTTTTTAATGAAGATTTGTGGTTTATGTGTTTTCTTTTTGGAATACAGAAAGATGCAAAGTACTGTTTTGTTACTCGCAATGCTGTAAAGCCAAAGCAGTGGATCTAATGGACCTCTACCCTTGGGAAAACCATAAAGCATGGCTTAATGAAGGACTCTGGAAAGGGTTAACCGGACTAGGTCGCTGCACATGCTTGTCCAGCTTAATATTCAGCTAATCCATTGGCTGTTATTTCTACCAGAGGAATCCTGAAATGCCTTAATTATATATCGCTGACTGACGGCTATTTCTTTAAAATACGCTTGCTTAAACTTTTCAGTCAGGACAGAATTAATTTCTCCTCCCTTGCCTTTCATGCCTTCCCTTCATTAAGCCTCCTCCAGCCCCAAGAGCCCTTCAGGTGGGAGATTTCCTTGGGGAGGGTTCAAGAGTGCTACTTAAACAGTTCTCTTGCTGCTGCTGGGTTGTGAATGCATCATCCGGCGCACGGAGGCCAGGCCACACTATCCAGGCAGTTCGCACGTAGCCAGAAAATACTGAGATACAGGAAAGCAAGAAATTAAATTAGGTGGGATTATACAGTAAAAGGCACCTCCTAAGCAAGTGTTGGAAGCTTTCCAGAAGCAACCTATGTTCTTTAAAGTCTCTGTGCTCTAACACATTCCTACCAGGGAAGGCAGGTATTGAGGAGATAAAACCGTACAGCCCGTACACAAAATTTACTCAGATCTCCAAACACAGAGGAGGTAAGTTTTTCGGGTCCTCTGGATTCTTTATTTTCTCTTTTTGTTTTCTTTCTTCTTTTCTTTTCCTGATTTCCTTTCCTCTTTCGCTTCCCTTCTTCTTGCACAAATGTGAAAATACAAAAAGAATTTTTCACTAAAGTTATCAGCTGTCTATGGCCATCTTTGGCTGGAACCATGCACAGAGCTAGTTCTGTAGTCCCAGATTAGGTTATTTTGTTATTTTGTTTGCCATTAACCACCTGAGATTTTCAGGAAGAATGCTTGCAATGATGGTATGCTGCAATTTCTCATTCTTTTTGAAATGTTAGCAGTCCACGTTGTATTTATTTTATTTTGCAATTGATTGCATTATATGATATACCTCTAGTGCCTCCCTGAAAAGATACTTCTAGTGGTAAGACATAACTTGTGGGAATCCTCTATTGAATTAGTCATTCTAGTCATCCTCTCAGAGTCAACAGAAAAAAATAGGCACCTTCATCGTGTAATTCATCACATCTTTAAGCAGACACCTTAGGCTGGTCATTAATTGCCCTGCAAAGGCAGAAAAAAGAGTGCATACAACTGGCTCAGATGTAGGTGCCTACATGATGTAAGTCAATGAGATGGGATGAGGCACATGAATATATTGTACAACACGATTTGGTGGTGGTGACAGGGGCCCTACCAAGAGGGACACACAGTAAAGCTGTCTGTTGCGAATGGGTCATGTCTTTACAATCTTTTCAAAAATATACACCTTGTTTTAGCTTAGGAGTTTCCCATCTGCTGTTATTCAGGAATATAGTTTCCCTTGATCAAGGGAGGTTTAGGCTGGATATTAGGAAAAATGTCTTTCCTGAGAGAGTGGTGAAGCACTGGAAGAGGCTGCCCAGGGAGGTGGTGGAGTCACCATCCCTGGAGGTTTTCAAGGAACGTGTGGAGGTGGCACTGCGGGACATGGTTTAGTGGGCATGGTGGGGTTGGGTTGGTGGTTGGATTTGATGATCTCACAGGTCTTTTCCAACCTTAGTGATTCTGTGATTCTGTGATTTATCTCTTGGTCACTCCTTTCTGAACCACTGATTGCCTAAACGTGACACTGAGACTGGTGGGGTTTGCTTCCAGCTCTGCTCTGGCTTAGATGGAGCCCAGTTCTTCCTCTTCCACCGGGCGCTGCACGGCCGTAAATACGTATCCATTCTGGCCTTTTTTTTTTCTGTAGAAAACTATGTCAGTGCTAAGTGAAAAGAGGAGGGATGGAAATGATCACAACTTGCTAAGACTAGGTAGAAATCGATATCACATTGTTCTTACTGATCTTTTTTTCTTGGAGATATATCAGAAAAGGAATTATCCATGTAAATTCTACCCCCCTTCTTGACTATCTTTTACCTACTTCTTGACTATCTTTTTACCTACTGTTAGTACAGCTGTAGTAAGCACAGGAAAAGTCCCTAACTTTCCCAACTTCCTCTCTAGGCTTTACTTTGTGGGTTTGAGAGCAATTTTGGTTTTTCACCATTTCTGTCTTTCCTGTAGATGCTTGATCAGTTTTTCCCTGCACAAAAGTTTCTGATTTTACTGTAATTTTAAATAGGTGCTCGATAACTTGAATGAACTGAATGATTCCGCAGATTGGCTCATCACAGAGGGAGAACTGCTTGTGTTTTTGTTGGGCAGGACTTGCAATGGTGGTTTTTAACAGCAGTTGACTGGGAATGTTTTGATACTAGGATGAATCCCACACGGCTGATAATTTGTTTCTAAGAGGTGCCTGGTTTTGGTTAAACTCTGTAAAGAGTTTAATCTAGTGGTTTCCAGGCTTCTTTGACCAAAGCAACTCTGATATCTGGGTGCATAATGGCAAGTTGGTAATGTTAAGGACTAAGTCTTTTTAAAGATGTAGATTATTTATTTACCAGTGGCATGTACTGTTCCGGGGGCTATAGCTGGAACAGGCCAAACCAAAGAAGCCCGAAATTCACACTGGAATGTGACCATGTCTGAAAAGAGAAACTGTAGAGGTGTAGAAATGCTTAGAGATAAGGAGTTCAGCCATAGCACAAAAAACCAAAAAAAATACAGGGATGGCATTACGGAAAGCTCTGAGCTACTTTCAGGGGACAAAAAGGATTATTCTCTGAAGTTAACTTGACTGTGGTGGTGTTGATTTAGTCAGGCTCTTCCTAGTCAATGGAAAAGGAAAGGGTTCTGTAAAGGACCTTAGTTTAGCTGTTCTGCCTATAGAGACACTTTGACCACCAGCTAGACTGGCTTCAGTAAAGTGAAATTAACCCTTGAGAATATCCCCCGGAGTCTATCACAAATCAGTAGAAAGTAAAATTCATACAGTGCTGGGACAGAAGATCTGAAAAGATCCTTTCATTCTTCCTTCTTCTCAAAGGAACATTGCTGAGATTTAGAGCAAGCTAAATGCTAGGGCAAGTTACATGTGAAATTGTTTGCTGCTTTCACCATGAAAGATAACTTCCCCAGAACTCGTTGTTCAGCCCTTGAAGCTGCAAATTTATGTTTCAAAATGTATATACACAAGAGCTTTTTTTTTTTCTGTGGGTAGTTTCATTTCCCCTCTGAACAACAATTTAAAGATCATTTTTACTTATAAAATAAATCAGCATTCCAAGGAATATTTCCAGGTATTCTTAAAGGCACTATTTTTACAAACATTGTTTTCACGGATTTGGTCTACACTGAGGGCAAACATGCTTTTAAACATTGGTAGCCACTGTAGTGCTCGAAGTGAACACTCTGGCCTTGTCCTTAGCATGCCAGCCATAGATCCAGTCCTTCAAAATCCTGGAGGACCAGGACGGAGGAACACATCACAAAGTACAGCTGTCTCAGTGCGGTACCAGGCATGGCTGAAGGCTCATGAGAGGAGAATTAAATATATTGGGGGGGGGGGGGGAGAGAAAAAAAAAGCAATAAAACCCCCATTTCATAAACTTAATACTAATCCATTTCTGCTAAAGAATTCATTATTAATAATGAAAAAAACTGACGAAGCATTTGTCTTTATTTTTCCATGTGCCTAGGCTGTACATTGCATATCGCCGCCCGACTGATTAACATGGAGAATGCAAGCAGTGTGAAGGAATTCATTCTTCTGGGCCTCTCAGAGAATCAAAGGGTGCAGAAAATATGTTTTGTGATGTTTCTGTTGTTCTATATGATTATTGTGGCAGGAAATCTGCTCATTGTTATCACTGTAATTAGCAGTCAACATCTGAACTCCCCCATGTATTTCTTCCTTTCTTACCTGTCCTTTGTAGACATCTGTTACTCTTCCATCACAGCTCCTAAAATGATTGCAGACTTCCTTGTTGAAAATAAAACCATCTCCTTTGTGGGTTGCATAGCACAGCTGTTTGGGGTACATTTCTTTGGCTGCACAGAGATCTTCATCCTCACAGTGATGGCCTACGATCGCTACATTGCCATCTGCAGACCTCTCCACTACACCACCCTCATGACCAGGCGTACGTGTGGCCGGATGGTGATGGGCTCGTGGGTAGGAGGCTTTGTGCACTCCATAGTGCAGACTCTTCTGACCACTCAGCTCCCATTCTGTGGCCCAAACAAGATTGACCACTACTTCTGTGATGTCCACCCCCTACTACAACTGGCCTGTACCGACACCTACGCTGTGGGCATCATTGTCGTTGCCAACAGCGGAATGATAACTCTGAGCTGTTTCTTCATCCTTGTCGTGTCCTATGTTGTCATCCTGGGTTCCTTGAAAAGTCAAACATCCGAAGGGCGGCACAAGGCCCTCTCCACCTGTGGGTCCCACATCACTGTGGTGATTCTGTTCTTTGGGCCATGCACGTTCATCTACATACGTCCATCCAGCAATCTGTCGGAGGACAAGAGCGTGGCAGTGTTTTACACGCTCATCACACCCATGCTGAACCCACTCATCTACACGCTAAGAAATGAGGAGGTGAAGAGTGCCATGAGAAAACTGTGGAGTAGGAAAGTGGGAAATGAAAACGGAAAGGTGTAGAACTGTGGTAACATTTCCAAAGGATCGGAGAAAATCAAGCAGCTTTCACTATAATTTCTTTTGTGAAATTTCCCCTTTCAAGGAAAAGCTTGCTGTTAGCTCCTCTTGTAATTAGGAAGACAGTGAAGGTTCATATTTTGATTTGAAAGACATTGTGAACTCTGTGACAAGCAGGCATTCCCTTTCTATTCTCTTGTCAACTAGCGCAGGCTCAGGCCTGGGGCTCCTGAGCACTAACTGAAACACCAGGGTTTAAATAAATACTATAAAAAAATACTGAAAATATTGTCCAGGTAGAGCATCCCATTACTCAGGTATAAACTTTTGGACTAAATCCATCTGCTCTGTAATACATCCCGCTGGGAAAGAGAGGACTGTGCTCACCTGCTGCTGGGAACAGAGGCCCCTTTCTGCTTGAAGTAAATGCCTTTCTATGAGAACCACATCGTGGTATCTTGAATCCATGGGTTATCAATTAAAAACCTGATATTAGTTGCTAGTTGGGTCATTTGCTGATGCAGGTAACAGGAGGGGGAGCTTCTCCCCTCTCCCTGCCAGTGCAACAAATCCTTTCTCCAGTGTTCAAGGTCAGGTTGGACGGGGCTTTGAGCAACCTGATCTAGTGAAGGATGTCCCTGCCCACGGCAGGGGGGTTTGGACTAGATGATCTTCAAAGGTTCCTTCAAACCCAAACTGTTCTATAATTCTATCTCCTTCACCTATCACTGATGCTATAGAATCATAGAATGACAGAATCGTAGAATCATTGAGGTTGGAAAAGACCTTTAAGATCTCAAGTCCAACCGTAAACCTAACCCTGCCAAGTCTACCACTAAACCATGTCCCTAAGCGCCTCATCCACATGTCTTTTAAATCCCTCCAGCGGTGGTGACTCCACCACCTCCCTGGGCAGCCTGTTCCAGTGTCTGACAACCTTTTCAGTGAAGAAATTTTTCCTAATATCCAACCTAAGCCTCCCCTGGAGCAACTTGAGGCCATTTCTTCTTGTCCTGTCACTTGTCACTTGGGAGAAGAGACCAACACGCACCTCTCTGCAACCCCCTTTCAACCTCCTTCCAACCATCCCCTCTCTCCTTCAGTTCTGACTTCAGGTTTTTTATTTTAATGTTTAAACCAATACAGAATCATAGATCTTATGAAAGACACCTTGCTGACTGTAAGAAATTAAGTAGTCACCAAAGAAGGCATTTGGAGGCACAATTTTGGGTGTCAATGGAAAAAAAAAAGAGTAATTTAGGAACTATTCCAGTATGCAGGACAACTCCTAGCCCAACAGAGCACGTTTACACACCCACACAAGGGAAGGCGCGTCTTTTCCATGGGAGCAGCTGGTACGCCTGCTATTGGAGGAGGGAAGAGAAGAACCATGAAGATGAAAGGCTGAACCATTTCAGTGCCTGACAAAGCTCTCACAGGGTGATAAGCTACAGCAGCTCGGGGTCTCCACCTGCGGAGCCACAATGAGACAAGAGACCCCAGCCCCTACCTTGCCAGCAGAAAACTGCCAAATCAGCTGAGGGAGGAAGGAAAAGACCTGCTTGGTGCTATCCAAAAGTAATTGAAGCACTTTTGTTTTGTCACTTACATTCCCTATAAACACCTCCACCTGTGCTACACCTTAATGTGACTTAAGTAGGATTCAAGGTTACAAGGTGTTTCCAGCCCAAGCTAGGGCTTATGACTTCATATATGTATACACAAAACTATATATATACATATATATATAAAAAATAGATTATTTTTAATGCTTTGGGGGTGAACACCAGTTTTTTTTCTGGAGGTCTCACTTCTGGGTGCTGCTGGGCAAATATTTCACCATAGATTATGGAAGGTGTCACTAAAAACAACATTAGGATCCTCTACGCTTCGATAAGAATACTTATAAGAACTTAAGACCTGGGCTAAAGAGTTGCTTCTGTGTTTTGCATTGTCTCAGTAAAAATACCTGATAAGCGGTGAGGACTAACCACAAACCCTTCTAAATTTTTGAAGTAATTTTCTGTTTTACTTCTTGTTTCAAATTTGTACAGCAGATGTCTAAGGGGTAACAGTCTATAGCACAGTTGTGATATTTTTTGTGCTGTCAACATGCAATGGTAAGAACACATTAGTAAGAAATAAGAATGCATATGAGAAATATCAGCTTAGGATAGAAAACAAAATTTATATAAATGTCCTGTGTAAGAGATATCTTTACTTAAAGAATATTTGATTGCAAAGGTAAGGTGAATACAAACCTTGCAAATGGCCAAGTGTGATGTTTATGTGAACCAGAAATGCTTCCAGAACAAATTAATGTCCAGTAGTAATGAAAGTCTATTTACCTGGACAGCATTAAAAAGCCAGCCAGCAAACAAACAAGTAAGCAAGCAAAGCCATGTGCGCTGTAACAGTCTAGATGACCACAATCCAACATCAGTCTCCAGAGACCACCCTAAGAGCCACCCAAAGTAAATGTTCAACTCCGTGTCCGCTGATGATTTCTGACAAAGCTTCGTATGCCTCTGGGATCTCATTGCTCCTCATAGTCTTGTGCTTCTGCTGTGTGATTTACTTTAAATATTTCTGCTACAATTTCCCCATCTTGTGAGAGATAATTGTTCTTGTAGATGCTCTGGGAAGTTGTTTTTTTGCAGAATGAGAACTGCAGATAGAGGGTCAGGCTGCTCTTTTCAGCCACTATAGGTTTCAGAATTTGCCGAGATGTGGACTGCTTTCACAACATCTAAGCAGCAACCTCCAGCTGAGACGTTTTGATGAAACCACCTAAAGTGGTCAGAGGAGGTCATCAGCGGAGCAATAGCAAGCGAACTCTTGGAGACTGGCAAATACGAACTGTGTACGTTTTCTGATATTGTTCCTTTGTTTTGCTCAAGCATGACTCAAATCCCACCTCTGAAAACGGGCATTTCTGGTGAGTGACTTTTGTGTGGTCCATTTTATGAATTAGGAAAAAACCAATTACAGATTTTTCACCCTTTGTTGGTGTCTTATTTGCTTTTTTTCCCCAGTTATATGCCTTTTCCAGACAGATCTGTCAAAAGGATGTTGTCAGTGTTACAGACAGGACTCGGGAGCTGATGACAGCACTTCCCATGTGCTCAGTCTTACATTATCCAGCAACAATGGTCATGACACACACGCTTTGGTCTTCCCCACTGTGCTTTCCCTCTGCTCATGGAGGGGCATGGAGATAGGGATGGAGACACTAAAGAGCTTTTGCTCTGCTGCCCTAGTGGGGTGTAGCCGGGAGGTGAGGCAGAGAGCTCAGGAGAAAGAACCGAGTGTCCTGTGATTGTCAAATAGAATTCAGACCCCAAAGGGCTTGCTGATATCACAGACAAGGTCATTACACATTTGCCACCTCTGTCTTCATGTACAAATTGAATACCAGTGATACTTGTGTACTCCATGGGCATGCCGCGAAGGTGAATTCATGGGTGTCTGTGAGTGAAGAAGGGTCACCAGTGGTGCATTCATTGCCCCAGTGTCACTACAGGTGTATTGACGAGATGTTCCACACTATGTCCAGGACCTGGGTGAGGTATACAAACCCCTGCTAATGCACCACTAATGCGAATTAGCTCCAGATTAGTTCATTCATGTACTGTAAGGAAGGCAGTCCAAGAAAACACTGGCCAGCTCTTTCTGTGACTGAACTTATTCAGGTCTCTCACAGTCAGCGAGATAATAAAGAGTAGTTCTGTTGCATTCTTTTAGAGGACTGAAAAGGAAAGTACAGTCACTGCTTATGCAAGGACTTTTCTCAGGCCATAATCAAAGTGTTGAGACTTGAATTACAGCCGTGCTGTCTCTTTTAGTCAACTTTTATTTCCAAATCAACATTGTAGGGTAAAGTGGGTCTTGAGGGGACCTGGTAATTAGTCTTCTTTTTTAAAAGAGGCAAAGGTGAGAACTAGGATTCTTGAGGGTATTATTTCCATCACCCTCCTCAAATAAATAATCTGAGCTTGTTATTATATATGTGAATATTACATTCTGATTTGGATATCATCTGTTATTCCTTGAGGGAAGCGTTGACTTTAACTGGAAACTGTCCTAAAAAGACAGCAAAGGAAATATGCTTAATATTTAACATATCAGTGGTCAGTATGTACATGTACTGCTAATGTCCCATGTCTAATGCCATAGCCGGTGTCTCTTTTCTGTGCTTCAGGTCCTGTCTACATGGTGTCTGTGGAGAACAAATCCAATGTGACGGAGTTCATCCTGCGTGGACTGACACAAGATAAGACAGTAGCAAAAGTGTGCTTCTCGTTATTCTTAGTCTTCTATGCCACTATAATTCTTGGAAACCTGCTTGTCATCGTTACTATAAAGACAAGTGAAGAGCTGAACTCTCCCATGTACTTCTTCCTGAGCTACTTGTCTTTTGTAGACATCAGTTACTCTACTGTCACAGCTCCCAAACTCATTTATGACCTTCTTGTTGAGAAGAAGATAATCTCTTTTGTGGGCTGCATAACTCAACTGTTTGCGGGCCATTTCTTCGGGTGCACTGAGATCTTCCTTCTCACAGTGATGGCTTATGATCGTTACATTGCTATATGCAAACCGCTTCATTACACAAATATTGTGAATAGGCGTGTCTGTGGCTGGCTGGTGGCAGCTTCTTGGGTGGGAGCCTTTGTACACTCAGCGGTGCAGACCCTCCTGGCCATTCAGCTACCGTTTTGTGGGCCCAATGAGATTGACCACTACTTCTGTGATGTTCACCCTTTACTGAAGCTGGCCTGCACTGACGCCTACATCATTGGTGTCAGCGTGGCTGCCAACAGTGGTGTGATTTCCCTGAGCTGTTTTGTTGTTCTTGTTGTGTCCTATGCTGCCATCTCGGTTTCTTTGAGGACACGCTCTTCTGAAGGGCGTCTCAAAGCACTCTATACCTGCACTTCCCACATCACTGTTGTAGTTTTGTTCTTTGGGCCGTGTGTTTTCATCTATATGCGCCCTTCCACCACCTTCTCAGCAGACAAGATGGTGTCTGTGTTCTACACCATCATCACGCCTATGCTCAACCCCTTGATCTACACCCTCCGAAATGAAGAGGTGAAAAATGCCATGAAAAAGTTGTGGAGCAGAAAAGTGAAGAGGAGTGAGAAATGAAACAACACAGTGCGTGTTTGTAAGATGATGTGAGCTTAAGAAACCATGGGGAGGGAAAGAGAAGTGTTCAGGAGAGACTTTCCAGTAATGTTGCTCTGTTTTTAGCACAGCTGTTCAGAATAGGGCTGACACTAAATTCGAGGTTTTATGCAACTCATCTTCTTTGGAAACTGTCGGTCAAAAGGATGTGAGGTTATTTGTCAGCTACCAAACCTGAGCATTAGGGGTGGTATTGTGGCATTTACCTTCATCGCTGTATCTTGGGTATTTGTCTAGTCTTCTCCCGGCATGAGGAGAAACAACCAAGTGTCTTGAGATACTTGGTATCTAGTTCTTTCCTACTAGCTCCTAAAAGCTTTGGAGAGTAGCATCTCCTTACATTTCTGCACAAAGGAATGATGGTGGTACCCAGCTTCCAAGAGCAAATAAACCTTTCAGTAGGGCACAGCACTGGCAGCTTTTATCTAACATATTTTGATGTGCTACCATGAGGTGTCAACAACTCAGCAAGCTGCTGAGGCAAGTCAGCAGCCTTTGGGCGGACAGGACTCATTTCATGGTAAAATAGGAGCATGAGAGAAGTAGGAGGCTCTATTAGGTCTCTGCATGACAGGGAGAGGTGGCAGATGGTACTGAAACACCAGCAAATAAATAAACACCAATATGTAAATATTAAAAATGTTTTCCAGGCAGAGCATCCTATTAGCTAGAGTGTGAACTGTCAGTCAGACAACCTGCCTCTCCTCTGTAGCCCGTTCAGCTGGGAAATGGTGGCCCAAGGTGTTTGCAAAATTGATCGTTGCTTGCTGCTGGAAGCAATCGTACCACTGGTGTTCCCCTTCTGCTCATGGTAAATGCCTTGTTATGAACAGCACATTGTCATACGCTGAATCCATGAGTTAGCTATGAAAAAGCTGGTATTAGGTGCAAGTTCGGTCATTTCCTGATGCCGATCACAGGAGGGGAATCTTCCCTCCTTCCCCTGCCAGTGCAACTTCCAGTAATAATAATCACTATTATTACAGCTCACTGTCAGTACCATGGTTCAAAAGCTCACCAGGGTAATAGCTAAAAGCTTTCCTGCCATGGTGAGTCTAAATGTTTCAGTTTTTTTGTATTTGGTACTTTCTGGTGAACGTGCTATCTGCTTCAGTTTTGTTCTCCCTCCTGCCCCTGGCTTCTCAAACACTCATAATCTAACCTGTCCAATGACAACAAAGGTAAGACATCATAAAAATTGATCCCCAGGTCCAAAAAAACCTCCTGTACTATAAACCTAAAATTATGGCTGTTCTTGCTTGGATCAATTTCATTTAAAGGAGCCCTGCCGTCTCACACCTTTCCGAGACCTTGAGTTTATGTCATAGGTGACCTTTATAATCTATCAGCGCAGCAATCCAAGCATGGTTAAAGACCATGGACACTGACTGATCCACAGTCCAGCGGAATTATGGGGATAGTTTTCATAGCTTTATTTAGACACTGAATGAAATTTCATGTTTTGGCACCCTGGAGTTTTTACGCTAGCGTTATCTAAAGGATAGGTATGTCAGTGGAAATACAAGAATTAAATATTTCTCCATACTGAAATACAACCAAGTTCCTAGTTGAACACGGAAAACATTCCTCATCTTCTCCCTAAGAACATTATTGTTTGGTTGACATTTTCCTTAGCCATTTCCAGTACAGAAATGTAGAAATGCCCCTAGAATCTCATGTCTCTGGGCAATGCTCTTCTACTGCAAATTGGCTGACTGTAGTTGAGGCACGAATTTTCTCAAAAACTTCTATTGGCACTCATATTTCGGGAAGGGAAGCAGAGGAACAGGATGTCCTTAAAATAGTTGACAACTCACTCATTCGCCTCAGGGTAATCAGTGACACATGGAGATGGAATACAGCAAAAAGTCCTTGTTACTTTACAATGGTAGTAAAAGTAGAAGTAAAACATCACTACTCGGACAAAGAATTTTTATAATTTCTCCATATTTCCAGACCGAATAGGAAGAGAAAGAAGTAGCAATGACTGACAGAAGAGGAAGGTTTATCTTCCGTGCTGTTAGGACATAAAACCAGTTGGGTAGTCACCAAGATTTGCTTTTGTGCTGGTTTTGGCTGGGGTAGAGTTAATTTTCTTCATAGTAGCTCATATGGGGCTGTGTTTTGGATTTGTGCTGGAAACAGTGTTGATAATACAGGGATGTTTTAGTTACTGCTGAGCGGTGCTTACACAGAGTCAAGGCCTTTTCTGCTCCTCACCCCACCCCACCAGTGAGTGGTCTGGGGGTGCACAAGAAGTTGGGAGGGGACACAGCCGGGACAGCTGACCCCACTGACCAAAGGGATATCCCATACCATATGACATCATGCTCAGCACATAAAACTGGGGGAAGAAGGAGGAACGGGGGGACGTTTGGAGTGATGGCATTTGTCTTCCTGAGTACCCGTTCCGTGTGATGTAGCCCTGCTTTCCTGGAGGTGGCTGAACACCTGCCTGCCGACGGGATGTCGTGAATGAATTCTTCGTTTTGCTTTGCTTGTGTGCATGGCTTTTGCTTTACCTATTAAACTGTCTTTATCTCAACCCATGAGTTTTCTCACTTTTACTCTTCCAATTGTCTCCCCCATCCCACCTGGGGGGAGCGAGCGAGCGGCTGGGTGGTGCTTAGTTGCCGGCTGGGGTTAGACCATGACACCTTCTAGATTTCCAGGTTCTTCCTCACTGGAAGAGGCTACTCCTTTCACCTCCTGAAGACGTAGTAGAAATGGCCATAAAATTCAGTAATCACATTTCTTCTTTTTCTAGATTGCATGCTTTCACAGACCAGTTTCCAGTCTTTAAAGTTCATGCCATGTGTTTGGTTTACCTTGGCTAGCTGCTGAATACCCACCCAGCCCCTCTCTCAGTCACCTTACTCAGCAGGACAGGGGGAGAAAATGAGATAAAAAAGCTTGTGGGTTGAGATAAAGACAGGGCGATCTCTTATCAATTAACATCATGGGCAGAACAATCAGTTCAAGCTGATTTGAACTTGAGCCAGAGTAGTCAGTGGCATATCACCACTGACATCTTTGGTCTGCTCAGACCTTCCTTTGTCTTGGGGAAAGAACATTCACATTAGTTTATCTTTCTATCTCATCCTGATGAGGCATTGATCCAGTCTATCCCTGAGTGACTGCACTTTCCCACCCATGCTACCTGTCCCAGCTCTGCAGCTTCTCTGCTCTTAAGCAACATTTCCTGGTGCCCAACACTGTCTCAACGTGGGAATTGGTAGTACAACCCTACAATTAAGTTTTTATTGCTAGAGTCTTGGGTTTTTTCATACAAAGGGCTTCTGAGTGCTTAGAAGTGTGCGGTGTCATATCCTCTCTTTATCAACCTTCAGGACTCCAGGCACAGAAGGTCATTGAGCAAATTGGTGTGCTGTTGCACACCAAGGGACCCAGCCGTCAAAACTGTTTAATAAGGCCCTCGGGTAGCTGCTTGGAGTTTGGTAATGACGTAGTTCTCACAGGTCCAACTCTGCTAGCAGAAAACTATCTTTTGCCTGTGTTTAGTACCCAGTATGTTACAGGAGTATTTATACGTTGTGCTGGGATGGGATGACTTTGGGGAGAAGGAAGATGCAGGAAATACAGAGGTCAGTTCAGAAAGCCGTGGAGGTGTTGCCTCATTGGATCTTTCTGTCTAAATGATAGATGGAAAATGGGACACTGATACCATCACAGTAAAATTTGTCTGTAACCTGTCAGGAAAAGAAAAATTGCTTGAAAACCTCCTGAAACAAATTTCTTTGCAACAAGAAACTTAAGCAAGGGCAAGGATATGGCAATTACACGCAGGAGGAAGTAGACAACTTGAAAGAGATTTGGAGTGAATGATTTAAAATGTTTTCAGACAATGCTGTGGAGTTCAGACTTGAAAGTTCATGTTGTATCAACATTCAGTAACTGGGTACAGTAGTAACCATTATTTCCTCTCCTTTGCTTATGGTCTTCGTATCAGCCGTGGCATATTAAAGCACATGTGTGTGGTTGTATTTGTTTATGTGAAAGGCAGAGAGAAATGCTTGGTAATCTGTTGAAAAATCTACAGAAAAATTTAAATACTACTGTGACATTTTGGTGGTTTGGATCCTTCAAGGCAGCTTCATTTGAAGTTGATCGCATCGTAGACATCTAGCATGGGGCAGGTATCTGCTCTCCATTTATACTCAAGGACAGATGTGCTATCTTCTGTGGTGTCATCTCATGGTAGTGTAATGATCTAAACAAGGTAAACTGAGTCATGCCTTTAAGGTGTTTATTCCTCTTCATTGACTATACAGGGAGCCAGAGCTGTTACACTCAAAGTGTGATGCCTGTTCTGCAGGTCTCTGTCTAGTACAAGGTCAGGGATCGCTACAGACAGTTCACCCTCCCTGCAGCTGTGTTAGCTCTGGAAGATGACAGAGCCCTTGGGAGAGGCAGAGAGGAAAAAGTGGGGTCATTTCTAAACTAGCGCTGTGATTTGCAGACATATATTCTGACTTACGCATGAAGGAAACCTGTTTGATGGGAAAGAAGAACAGTCTTTGAGAACTACCAGAAAGTGATAGAGAATAGAGCAGGACCTGAGGAACGTGCTCGGATATAAGCAAAAGGCAAGAGGCGTATATGAAAAACAGACACTGCTTTCTGAGCAGTAATCTCCTGCTTCCTGACTTATAAACTCTTAGGCAGAAACGAGCAGCTAAAGAATTTTCTGGTGTGATTGTAAATGAAAATGAGCATTTCTCTGCTGGTCACGTTTTAACCTCCACAAGACAGTGAGTGTATTTGTGCACCGAAGAACTTTAAAAATTACTTGGAGCGACAAAGAGGTAGAGAAACTGTGCAGAGTTTTGCAGCTTCTGCTATGTTAGAAAATACAGTTTCTTAAGAAGAGTATATTCTGTTAATGGCAGGTCTGACAGAGCACTCAAGCTACTAAACAGCTGCTAGCTCAATGGAGAGGAATACAGGTGAAGAACCTCCCAGACCTGGTTTCTGTGCATGTATTTCTAGTTTCAGAGTGGACAAGCTAACTGGAGAGCCCTTTTGCCAATTTAGAGGAATGCAATTGGGGTAGAACATGGAACAGCTCATGGCTGAGCCATATATCGTAGACACAATGCTTGAGCATGGCAAGTGTTCACTTTCCATCATGGCACTTTAAATGCCCAGTAGGTAAAAGGACAGTGTCGCATTTTTCCAGCATTCGTGGCTCTTGTCCTGTGAGAGTGGGATGTGATTCCCACTCAGAGTGATTCCCACTCAGAGCAGGAGCACACACTTTGTCACATCAACTACAATGCAGAAAAATAGTGGTTGGAGTGAGCTGGGGGGTGTGAGTCAGTGTGAAGGGACCACAAACCTGAAAAAGGAGTGGGAAGGCAGGAGAAGAGAGACGGACAGTGCTCTTTGCAAACACTGCTCACCATAATTTATGATGTGACACTGTGCTTTCTGTAGCAGGCAGAAGAGCAGTAAATGCATCCTGCTCTCATCATCCACAAGCCTTGGAGCTGTAGCACATCCTCTTCTTGTCCTGGTCAGCCCACGACTTCACCCCCCATGCCTGTCCTATGGGAGCCTGAGCTGAAGCAATGGCACTAGGCAACTTCTCACGGGTGACTGAATTCATCCTCCTGGGGCTTTCCGATAGAAGGGAGCTGCAAGTCCTCTTCTTCACCTTCTTCTTCCTGGGCTATGTCATGGTTCTGCTGGCGAACCTTCTCATCATTGTGACAGTCAGGACTGACCCCAAGCTGTCCTCACCCATGTACTTTCTCCTCTGCAATTTGTCCTTCATAGATATCTGCTGCACCTCTGTCACTTCTCCCAGGATGCTGGTGGACCTGCTCTCCCAGAGGAAGGCCATTGCGTTTGAAGACTGTATAGCCCAACTGTTTTTTCTGCACTTTGTTGGGGCATCAGAGATGTTCCTCCTGACTGTGATGGCATATGACCGCTACACCGCCATCTGCAAGCCCCTGCACTACATGGCCATCATGAGCAGGCAGGTGTGCTGGCTCCTGGTGTCTGCCTGCTGGGCAGGGGGCTTCCTCCACTCCATTGTCCAGACGCTGCTCACGATCCAGCTCCCCTTCTGTGGCCCCAACACTATCGACAACTACTTCTGTGATGTGCATCCTGTCATTCGGCTTGCCTGCACAGACACCAATGTCACCGAGTGGCTCATGGCTTCCAACAGCGGCTTAATATCCCTGGTTTGCTTCCTGGTGCTGGTCACATCTTACACGTTCATCCTGGTCACAATCAGGGTCCGCTTCACCGAGGGGTACTGGAAGGCGCTCTCTACCTGTGCCTCACACGTGATGGTCGTCACCCTCTTCTTCGTACCCTGCATCTTCATCTACCTCCGTCCCTTTTCTACCTTCCCCTCCGACAAGCACGTCTGTGTGATCTACACTGTCTTCTCCCCGGTGATGAACCCCCTCATCTATACCCTGAGGAATAACGAGGTGAAGGCATCCATGTGGAAATTGTGGAAGCGCTGCAGAGTCTTCTGAGACAAGCAGGGTTTGCAGCAAACCTGGAGTTACTTTCCTACAGACTAATGGCAGATCGGGGCATGAGAACGGGGTTGGAATCCAACGTGTAGGGCAATATCTGAAATCCAAAGGAGATCTAGTTCCAGTTACAGAATTTATCTAACATTGGTTTCTTCAGAGCCATAGATTTCATTGGTATTCTTATCTGTTTTGTGGGCTTTAGGTCCCCTTAGTCTACCTATGGACTTTTCACTGCTGCAGGAGAGATGGGACTTTTTTAAGGTTTTTACTTTTCACATAGCATTGCAGTTATAATTGCAGTTTCTGCTGACAATGAGAACATCCCTCTCTGCAGCCTCAAAGGGAATTCAGGAGGACCAGACTCTTGAGTACAGAGTGACAGCATTATGCAGTGAGCCTTGTGACGCAGTGAGTGAATTAGAAGTTTCGCTTGTGGCAGAGCTCATCCGTTTGGGATGAAATTCTAAGGGAAAAGGAATTATGCTGCAGGAGATAGTGGAGTCTATATAACAACCCTTTGAGCGCTGGATCTGCACGAGTGGGAAACGTCAAGCAGACTCTGAACATTGCTTGGAAAGAGTAAACCACCGTTACACAACAGAACTTGCACTAACGTTGTCACTGTTTATTAAGAAACATGGAGAAATTTTTAAGGCATAGATAATTCTTTTCCCTGAACTACAAATCAGAAAGATCTGAACAACTGTGTTCTTTGTCAGTGTCTTTTTTTCCCCTGTTGTCTTGTCTTTGCTTTTCTGTGTTTGTTTCCATGACGTTCCTCTGTTTCTTGTAAAAATGGACTCTTCCCATCACCACAGCCATTTCTCTGCCATGGCAAGTGATTACAACCTGTTCAAAACCATTTCAGATCCCTTCTTAAGATATTACCTACTGTAACCACAAAAATCTGGTTAGAAAGATGTTCTGGGGCCTGAGCGACTCCTCTTTCCACATCATTGGTGAAAGTAATTTCCTCTACTTCAGCTCCGAAACCATTAGGTGTGTGGAAAAAAAGATTGCACTGTCCACAGCTTTAGGCCTCTTAATTCAGCAAATACCTATAAGAAGCAGTCCAAAAACCAAGAAGCAGTCTAAAAATTATCTGAAATAATAGAGACAAAGTCAGTTTATATTTAAAACTGGGCTTACATTTAGCAAAGCATCATTTCAGGACAATGTGGAACTAGAACATTACAGTCTAGGAATCCCAGAATAGTCTTATTCCAGTTTTGGTAACTCCCAGCATGGTAACAATAAAAAAAAAAGCTCCAAAAAGTATTGCATCACATTAACAATGGAACTTTCATGTGCATGTATAGACATCAGGAGATCAAAGGTCTATAGGGAAATTGGGCAAGTAACCCAGTCCTTTCCAGAGAGACTTGAAAGCAGTTACACAGCAGCTTCTGCTTGGGTCATACAAGAACTGCTGAAACACACATCGAGGTTATTGCCCAATTCAGAAAGCAAGCAACCCTGCCCGTGTTGAAATCCGCTGTTCTAACAGAATTGAACAGTAGCTATGACAGAATGGTTGGCCTTCTGTCATCAAGAAGAAACTGGAAATGGGAAACAGGTCTTTCACCACTAATTTCTAAGACCTGAAGAACACAAGTTTCACACTAACCAGTGTAACTGCTGAATTCCCTCCCACAAGAAGCAAGAATTACTCTTTTTATTTACCTTAGTATGTATTAGAGAATCACAGAATCACTAAGGTTGGAAAAGACCTGTAAGATCATCACGTCCAACCACCAACCCAACCCCACCATGCCCACTAAACCATGTCCCGCAGTGCCACGTCCACACGTTCCTTGAACACCTCCAGTGATGGTGACTCCACCACCTCCCTGGGCAGCCTCTTCCAGTGCTTCACCACCCTCTCAGTAAAGAAATTTTTCCTAATATCCAATTATGTGTTATGTGTCAAAGGCCTTTCTTACCTTAACCCAACAGGGTAGCATGGCTATACCTGACACCATCAATATTTCCGGATACATGAGAGAGTAATGGGGTTATACGTTTACATTCAGTCACTTGGATTCTCCAATCTGAAGGCCAAGGGGTGAGTTTTTGCTTTCTACACTTCAGCTGCCTCTGATGTAAGCTATGTGATCTCAGAAGTAATCAGCTGTGTTGCTCATCTGATCTTCTTTTCAGCTAACAACAAAGATCTGTGGATCCTAGGGGGTGAACATGTCTATTCTAAGAGAAGATGAACAGTGCCCGAGAAGTGCTTTTTTCATTGGCCATGAAGGAAGCTTAGACTGATGAGATCAGATGGACTCACTTCTGGTGCAGATTTGGGTGAGATAAATCAATGTGCTTATCCATACTTGGAATAACTTGGGACAGCCTGTTGCTGAAGCTTATAGCTTGTGTGGGATCATAATTTTCAAAGAAATAAATCCAGCAGAACTTTCTCCCTCTCCGACATGCCATTACTGTGCTTTGTCACCAGATGGCAGGGGCACTTACGCTAAGTGTATCTAAACCCATACACCAATACTGATGTTTACAGGTAAGTTAAAGAAGGTGGAGATTTTGTTTGTAGGATTTTCTTTAGACATATAAGGATGCGATTTTTTTTAACCTTTCAGAGCATAGTCATAATTCTCTCACACAAGTGAATTAGTAGAACCGTACAAGGGACAATATATAGAGGAAGAAGTGACACAATCCAGCATTATATCTGGGGAGATAGCAACAGCATTTGGGGAAGAAGACTAAAGAAAAGACAATAGGATTTTGCTGTGTGAGGAGTTTTTAATAACTGAAATTTCCACCTTTTAGTAACTAAGTCTCTGTATTCCTTCAGCAAACTTTATCCTTTATGAGGGTAGCAATGACAGCACCCATTCCGTCAGCAGTTCAGCACCTGCCAACACGCAGAAAATTTCTTTGTGCTGGAATGACTGAGGATTGGATGCACACCACCTAAATTTGGGCATCCCACCGAAGCACCTCATTCTGGAGCCTACGTGGTTCAAGGTCTCTCAATAGAGAAAAGGATACCTTTAAAGGGAAAAAAAATAGAGGGTTGAGCATGAAAAAGTTGGTGCCATCTACCAATAAGCACGTGCAAGTGTTGTCTGAGTCTGATCTAGTCACCCAAGCTCCCTCTGTACTCAGTGGAGAGAGGCCGTTCCTAGAAATGATTCATCCCATCCTCAGGAAGACCCACTCTTTGAAAATGCTGGTTTCTTTCTCCGTGATGAATATAGAGGGAACCTGATCAAACAGGTCACTTACATACAGCTGAAGTCTGGTGAGGAAATCTTCCTGTAGGTTAAAATATTCATAGATCAGGATCACTTAAGCCATTGGGAGAAATGTCTCATCTGGTGCAAAATGCCTTATCTAAACCAAGGACAAACCACCAGATTTTCAGCTGATATGAGTGAAAGTAGCTCCTGCAAAGACCACGTAGCCAAGGTGTAGGTTAGAGAAAATAACCCTGTAACACACAGAGGCTGGACACCCAGAGTTGGGGTAAATGTGCTGTTTTCCACTGACGTTTCCCAGCTCTGGTGAATCACTGCCACCTCTAATAAAATCCCTGAGCTAAACACTACTCTATTACAGTAAATCTTCCAGAACTTCACAAAATCACAGAATCACTACAGTTGGAAAAGACCTGTGAGATCATCAAGTCCAACCACCACCCCAACCCCACCATGCCCACTAAACCATGTCCCGCAGTGCCACGTCCACACGTTCCTTGAACACCTCCAGCGATGGTGACTCCACCACCTCCCTGGGCAGCCTCTTCCACTGCTTCACCACTCTCTCAGGAAAGAATTTTTTCCTAATATCCAGCCTGAACCTCCCCTGGCGCAACTTGAGGCCATTTCCTCTAGTCCTGTCACTCGTCACTTGGGAGAAGAGACCAACACCCACCTCCCCACAACCCCCTTTCAGGCAGTTGTAGAGAGCGATGAGGTCTCCCCTCAGCCTCCTCTTCTCCAGACTGAACAACCCCAGTTCCCTCAGCCGCTCCTCATCAGACTTGTGCTCTAGGCCCTTCACCAGCTTCGTTGCCCTTCTCTGGACATGCTCCAGCACCTCCATGTCCTTTTTGTAGTGAAGGGCCAACTTCTTGTGTTGTAGAGTACTAACACCTCCACTGAAGATACTGGGTAAAAACATTTGGGATAAAAACAAGTTTTGCACCACTGAAGCCTATAAACCAAACCCTCAAAGCAGTGTAAGCACAGTTATGGGAAGCAGGTGGAAAAGTCTTCAGCTGTTGTAAATCAATGCAAATCTAATCAGAGCCCGCGGTCCAGTAATTCAGCTGATGTTGATTTGGTTTGCTTCATTTGTTCAGCAGGTATAAATCAGGGGCATCAAGAGGTCAGAGCTGACCTGAGTTGCTGGAGTAAGTTTGTGTTGTAGTAATGAAGAACTGCCTCTAGAAAAAGGGCAGAGCTTCTGCTGGCTGGAGGATTATGGTCAGAATGTGAGTGAGTAATATCATGGGGATGGCCCTTGGTCAAGTGTCTCAGAGCTTGGGGAGGGCTCTGTACCTTTGGAATGCTGCTTGCGTGCAGCTACTGCAGACTAGCAGTGGCTCTTTTGTCAGCTCAGGGGCCTATTTTCCCATTTGCAATGAGTCTCTGTAACTAAAAAAACCCCCAGATCGCTCCTATGATCGTTCAGTCTCTCAAGAAGCCTGTGGGTTTTAGCAGCTTGTGTTTAAGTTAAAACTGTTGCTTCAGGATCAGTGGATTTTGAATTGGGCTGACTGGCCCTGGGTGTTTTTTTCTAGGTGAGTTTAAGAAAACAGGTTGGGCAGCAGAATCAGAGGAGACTGGGGTGGGAGACAGAGTCCTTCTGCTCAGAGGCAGGAGGGATATAACCAGCTATCTTCACTGTTTCTGTTGCTTACTGTTATCCATGAACCTATTCACAAATTCAGGTTTAGATATTTATGGTCTCTTCAATTAGTTTTAAGCTCTTCTGCTGTATAGTGTCAGCCCCTGTTACCTGCCTTCTCAGCAAAATTGTGCTGCAAAGTGCTCATTGGCCTCCCCAAAGACATAGAAACTTGGCATATCCACTCTAAGTCGTTTCTCAGTGCTAGTATTGCTTTGTGCTGAACTTGCCACTGGGTGCTACAGTAGAAGTAGTAAATCCAGGAATATTTTTTAAAAGAGGAAGAACCATGGCAAATGCAAAAGGGGAAAGAAAAAGTGAAATTTAGGTGATTGATCTATAAAGAATTCTGCATTTATGTCTGTCACACCAATCTTCAAGGATGCAAGATTTATCAACTGAAAATAATTGGGTATGTAATTACGTCCCAAGAACCACTTACAGGAAAGATGTCCCCATATCTGCATGGGGTGAGGGCAGACTGAAATTGCGGAGGTGGCTGCGCTGTAAAACTGGTGTGGCTCAGCTGGACGTTGGAGAGAAGTCGCAGGATTGCAACGGCTGTGAATCTAGGAGCAGAACCGTCCCTCCGGGCAAACCAAGGGCATGTCTGCTGAGGACATGTAGATGAGTTTATCTTGGCATTCTCTGATCACTTCACTGTCTGTTACTGCCTGAAATGAGGTGTGCCCTAGTCCCAGGTTGGGGCAGCGCTTCTGCTGTTGCCAGCACTTACAGTCTGTGCCACTGCCTGCAGAGGCCAGTCACAGAATCACTAAGGTTGGAAAAGACCTGTAAGACCATCAAGTCCAACCATCAACTAACACCACCGTGCCCATCAAACCATGTCCCACAATGCCTCATCCACATGTTCCTTGGTCCAGTCCAAGTGCCAGTCCAGTCCTCCGGCTGCTTGACTACATCCTGCCCTCGGCCGCACTTCTCACTCTCGCTTTGGGCACTTGCGTTGATGAGACTTGCACCTTCTCTTCCCCCTGTGTTGTCACGCCTCCTTTTACACCCCCTTCCCCCTCCTCTGCCCGTCCTCCATCCCAAGCCAGGATCTTCCCACACAGCCAAACCCACCCCACCACCACGGTTCGTTTTATTCTCCAAACAGCCCGGAGTCTTCCTCACCCGAGTCCCTCGCTCTGCCCATTCAGCCTCATCCCCGCGTGTATTCCACAGGCTTGCACCGGTGTTGGTGGCAGCCAGTTCAGCCGCTGGGACAGGTGGGTTCCCTCACCTCCAGGCTCTGGAGCTGGCCTCGCAGTGACAGGTTATCCTTGGCCCTGAGTTCTTTTCAGTCTGAAAGGCATTGCGATATAATGAGGCCAGAGCTGATGTTCACTGGTGGGGGTGAGTGGTGTCTCTGCGTGGTCTGTGCTTGTGTGAATATATTCTTGGGGTGCCAAAGGTCTTTTTGGAACAGGGGACTGAACCCTGCGTTTCCAAGTATCTAATTAGCAGCCTTCATTTGGGTCTGCGGGTTGGTACACATGGGGAGGTGGCATGGAGATGCCCTTGGTCATTGATACAGTAGGGAAAATGGCAGAGGAAATGAGGGTTTGGGAGTCTTGACTGAGCTATGGGGTGCTTGCGGGGCAGGGTTTGAGATAAGAGCTGCACTGGCAGAGCTGGAGGGGTTGGCTGACAGCCTTCTCAGCAGTTACCTTTGGCTGCCGACCCCGAAAGGAGAGTGTTGTGCAGGAGCAACTTGAGGGTGGTCAAGTACTGGAAGAGGTTGCCTAGAGAGGCTGTGGAGTCTCCATCCTTGAAGATATTAAAAACCTGGTTGGACACAGTCGTGGACAACCTGCTCTAGCTAATCCTACTTGAGCAGAGGTTTTAGACTGGATGATCTCAAGGGGTCCCTTCCAACCTCAATGATTTAACAATTCTGTAACTTGTGTTAAGAGACAGCCCTGAAGAGCTGGAACTTACTGCTCACTACCAAGAAGACAGGGGAAAAAAAGGGACACAATTGCAAGTTTTGGGACCACCTTCCTCTGCCACCCACTGCATTTACCAGGATCCTGCCCTGCTGGGGTCATGGCCATCTCGCTGCCATGGGTAATCTGCTACCCAAGGCAACCTGTTTGCTCTAACACCCCAGAAGAGGTGGCCAAGAGACCAAAGTGGGCAGGATTAACATGCTGGCCACAATGAGAGACCCTTTGGGTGGATTTTTGAAAAGTGCATGTCCAAGTTGAGTGACTTTTCTTTGGTTTAGTTTGGATCTCTGAGACGACCGAGAAAATTCAAGACTCAGTCTTGTCTCTCAGTCACACTCCATGGCATGAGGCTGCAGAGCAAAACCCATGGATCTTAAAACTAGAAAGGACCTTGCTGTTTGTCTGTGGAAGCTGTGGGGCCTGGACCGTCTGTGGGATGTATATTGGCACGGGTCAATTATTTTACTGTGAAAGTTTTCTTCATAGGAGGCAATCTGTTCCCTAGTCTGTGTTAGTGGTGGACGTTTTTGTTCAACATGGGGTTTCTCAATTGTCTTTTTTTCTCTTGGCGTTACGGTGTGTCCCATTAAGAAGAAATGTTTGTGCTGGGGAGGCAGAAGGGAAAGACTGCGCAAAACGGGCACACCAGGCTGACAACTATTAGTAGATAACTAACAATTTTTGATGATAAAGTCCCCATCAGAATCAGTGCTGAATTTCAGCTGTTTCTTTATTTGTTCTATCTGTAATTGCAAAACCCTAATTTCCTACTTTTTTCTTTTAAGTTCCACATGTCCTCTGGGGGAAGTGCCTGCTCTTTCCTTTGCTTTTTGCATGAGGAAACCCTATGCAGCTCACTGCATGTATTGATACGAAATAATTGCTCTGATTTTGACAAGGAAGCCAAATGCAAATTCCATATGGTTTTTGGGAGCTTGTGTCTCAAGACAAGCAATTTAATATAATTGATTTGTCTTTCCAGGAAACAACTTGGGATGATTTTAATAAGGCCTCAGTAGATGCTGTTAAAAAGTTGGTGCTTCCCAAACTGCAATGGTGCAACTTGGCAACTGAGTTTATAAGTGTGTGCAAATTGGCTCCACTGCGCATCATTAAAATCTCAAGTTCTTTCTCTCTTGGAAATTAGCAGCTCTCTGAGCTTACGCTCAGGTTTCATTATTGCCCTGTTCTAGAGGACAGTGGAAAAACTGCCTCAAAGGAAAAAAAAAAAAAAAGTCCTTTGAAAGCTGGCAGGATCTCTACAATGCTTTTGTTAAATTCCAAGAAAACTGAAGAGATCCTGGTCTAATCAATTTTTTTAAAGACTGTGGGTCCAACAGAGTTATCTGCATTGCACTGTTGGGGGGCGCAGCTTTAAAACTGCTTGGATTGGGCTTGTTTCAAATATCTCTCTTTTGTGGGGTGACACGCTGCAGACTGATGAATCTGGTCTTCACAGCAAAAACTAAATGCAGAAATGGTTCTTGGATCCATGCAGAAATGGTTCTTGGATGAAGCTAATCCAGAGCTGTCCCGGGGACCTGCTCTGCAGACCTTTTCTGGCTGCTGCTTCTTGCCAGAACCTGGCAAACAGGGGACAAAGTTTTGAACAAAAATCCCAAATTTAACTTTAGAAGAGAGGACATTGTCAGGGAATCTGACAGTGAATACGGAGTCCACCTGCAACGTGAGTTGCAGTGTGGGATTATTCCCTTGTTAAGCACGACGACAGCGGAATTACCTCAAGTGAGCTTATCCCCGTGTCTGAAACACAAATGGTCATTAGAGAAAAAGGAGCTTTTTCAGCAGCCAAGTCTGTAATCAGCCTGGGCTCATGGTAAGCAGTCCTAGCTGGAGAGCTCAAGGCTTGACGGAGCTCAGTAATTCCCCAATTGGTCAAAATCAAATCCCTTTGGTTGTGTTAAGCTGGGGATGGTCATGGCATGGCAGGAGGGGTGGGCAACAAAGCCCCTCTCCAACCACAGAGCTGCCCCTGGGCTGTCTCTCTGAATTCAGAGATGTGGCTGACACTTTTGGTTCAGACTGTGGGGCACGGGCAGGCCCGGGCTAGCTCTAATCCAGCGTATCATCAGCTGGTGCATGTCTGTGGTCTGCAAAGAGATGGTGAAGATTTTTTCTTGTTGTTTAGGGTTTGCTTTGGGTTTTGTTGTTTTTTTTTTTTTTAAATGACTGTTTTATTATAAAATAGAACGTAAGAACTGTAACTTTAAAATGTGCATCCTCAGCTAGGGATTTCTTGTGGAGGCCACAGCAAAAATGAGCAAATTGAGTTGTAGCAAGTGACTTTGGATGACTGAGCTATTTGGGTGAATAAGATACATAATGAGTTTCCACTGTACTACATATACCAGCAGCTTAAGGGTATGGGATAGCAACATTTGAGGGATTTACACATCCAAGTATCTCCAGACTGCTTTGAGGTATTACAAGATGAGGAATGCTACCTGGGGAATTTTTATTTTTATAATTTTTTTTTTTACCTCGAGGCAGAACAGTCTTTCTACAAGCAATATGTCACGTCTGCAGGCATTTGGGCTTCAGCTCTAATTTTTTTCCTGAGCAATGTTTCAGAGTGGCTGCAATTACTGCACATGGAGTGAATATTTCTGTATTTAGTGTATGCAGAGGCTAGTAAGGCTATTCTTATGAAGCATTTATTTATGTAAAATTCACCATGCCCTGGCAAGTGTATAGTAAATAAAACGGATTATAATAACAGCATAACAGGCACAGCTGAGGAAGCTTTTAGTAACTGTTGATGATTTTCATGAGAGCTTGAAGACTGTGTTTGCATGTGGCACGTACGCGTGGCATGTGTAGTTCACAGGTGTTATAATCCTGGGGGTTAGGCCTTTGTAGTGTTGGGCTAGCAACGTCACAAATGACCTCATTAAATGAAAAGCCTGATTAGATGAGGCTAAAAGAATACCTCGAATGCCGTCCTGTGTTTCTACTTCTAATAACCCAACTAAGAATATCCTTGTGAATACACAACTGAGCACTAGAGGTAGACTTGAGAGCCAGCAGCCCAAAGTGCTCTCCACAGTCCTGGGTGACTGCCACCTTGACGGGGCCAACGCATCCCACCCCAAAAGAAGCATTTAAGATTTATGACGCGAACCTCCCCTTGAAGGTGTTTGTACTTACACACGTTACCACACCACCGCTTTTGAGAAGTTTGCAGTTTGGTGAGATAGCTAGCTACCACGTGTATGTCACGCTGGCGATTAGCAATGAATAGTTTAGCATTATGTTGTACTAAGGTTGGATTATCAGCACTGGGCTTTAGACATAAGGTCTCAGATTAAAAATACTGAAAGCAAATAGGAGGAGGTCCCTTTTTGTGGCCAGTATTAGCACATCACCTCTTCACTATTGGTACAGCAATGTACTTGGAAGCCTTGCACCACATAGAGGTCTTGCATGAGGTATTGTCCTCTTGTGCCTGTTCAACGAAAAGGTGGGTAACTGACAGCCAGTGGAAGTGGCATGCAGCCAGTTTAGGAAGATGGAAGGGCACAGTCCTAGTTGTCACAGCTATGGATGAGATGGATCTCTTTATTGTATCTCTTTCTGGCATCTGGGTTTATTACAAAATGATTAGCTCCGTTCTTTGTTGCAAAACTTCACGGGAAGTATGATGTCTGATGGTCCTAGGGCTAACTGCAGTACGCAGATCTGGACCAGACGGATTTATTCCAGCCACAAGTCTACACAACTATGGTAGGATAGGCCTGTGCTTTGTAACCCTTGGAGAGCTCCAATTTACCTTCTGACATATACTCAGGAGTCTTAATTTTGTAAGAGTCACACACCGCAAACTTAGCAAACAGGCTTTAACAATGATTGACAAGCAGTATCAATCATGTTAACAGTGCAGAAGTTATGGGCATGTAATACTGGAAGAGGAACAGGTCTGTTCCTATTCCTGTACATCAGATGGAAAGTGGTGTTCCCATAAATGAATGCATAATACATGGATGCTTTCTGGAACCCGAGGGGAATTTTTGTTAGCTCTTCAACATAGTGCTGGTAATTTATGTTCCTTCTTATTCCAGGGTACACCTCTGCTTCAAGTACTGCATGGATTTCACAAGTGGTTTGTCTTCTGTCATTTCTGCAGGGGCTGTACGAAATGAAAAGGTTGCTCCTGTACAAGAATTAGAGATTGCCCATAAAATCAACATGGAAGGCATTGACGCTGGCACATCATGCTGTGCTAGCTGCCCTTGCAACACCAGTACCACCGCTCCACAGCGGTCACTCAGGTCCTGCTCTTTACCCTGCAAAGACACTGCTACCCCTGCCCTCGTCTAAGGTACGCTCTTCTGCAGAGTAGCTGTTGCCAAATTTATTTTGACCCAATATGTGTAAGGAATAGACTTCAGGCTCCAGAGCAAGACAAAGTGGTTTGAAAACAATTTGTGATCAAGTCATTTTAAGGCTGTAGTTTAATTTAAAGAAACCAGAACGCTGGACTGTTGTGAGATGTAAAACTTCAGTAACCTGGAATGGCACCCGAGGTGGTCTGGCAGGACCTAGGGAGAACCATCTATTTCTTTTTCCTGGGAGTAGACTCAAGTATCAAACCGCAGCCCTTTAAAAAGGTCCTACAGCATGAAAGTCATGGGAATCAAAGGATTCAGGGTGAAGAAATAGTTTATTACATTTCTAGCCCCCTTTGACAATATTCTGAAAAAGCCTCATATATGCAATAAAGGTAGCATCCAAAAAAGCTTCAGGGAGACTCCTCCCCAGGTACATCTTCACATGTTTATAAAACCTCATTAAAGGAAAGAGGTGCTTACCCCTGCAGTCACGCTAGCATTTTTGCCAGTGCTTGCAGACATCTGTGTGAATATTCCTGTGCTGCTAAATCTGGACCCGTCACTTCCTTAATAGATTGATGTTCCTGAGTCTACAGTGAAATCATTTTTCTGTCATATGTAGATATTCTAATCAGACGTAGAAAGAAGAAAAAGGATAGTCACATTTCCTGGAGATACAGATGAAGATAGATACATTCCCAGTAATTAACTCTTTGTAGCAGTGAGTATTTATGTGTTAAGTTTCTGTGTATTTCACCTCAACAAGTTCCCCATTTTAAGAACGAGCAATGCTGTGATTTGAAGCACCTTGTGCTTTTATTTCTGCTGACTAAAATATTTCTTATGGTAGTTTAAGCTCTGACTTTGGTCCCTTTCAAGCTGGAAGCAAGCCTCTGTGAGAACAGGAGACAATAGATGAGCCTGTCTCAGATGGGATATCATAATCACCTATTTACTTTGTTCTATGTGTCTCTTACAAACGAGAATGTGTTACAGCATTTGCACCATCTCATAATCATGCTCTGATCTGCAAACGAGGAGGTGCTTGTGCTGAACTTTGCTTTCTCTCTCTACTATGTAAATCATTGCCGTAAGTACTGAGTTACACGCAATGCAGGGTAGATGGAAAGATCCTTCAATGCCAAGTCTTCCTCGACTTCTTTGAATTGGGAAAAAGGGCGGGGGGGAAAGTCCAGCTAGATCCTAAAAGTACTAGTAATGTTATGGAAGTGTATAGGGTAAAATTTATAGAAAGGAGGGAGGTCTTTAATTGCATACTAGATTATATCTCTTTTCATATCCCTCTGGATAAAGCTGAAAAACCAAAATGCATCTGGGGTATACCACCTGTCTGTTGATTACCAGGGACTTAATTCTTCTGTGATAGCATTACTCGCTTAAAAAAAAAAAAAAAGGTGTTTAGCTTCAGCTAGTAATCTAGAATTTTGGTGATATTATCATCACTAAATTTATGCTGGAAGGATTTCTAGAGATCTGTACTCCAACCCCTTGCTCAGAAGACAGCTACCTCCAAAGCCCAGTCAGGTTTCTCGGGGCTGTGTCCCACTGTGCTGGTTTTGGCTGGGGTAGCGTTAATTTTCTTCATAGTAGCTCGTATGGAGCTGTGTTTTGGATTTGTGCTGGAAACAGTGCTTTATAGCACAGGGATGTTTTAGTTACTGCTGAGCGGTGCTTACACAGAGTCAAGGCCTTTTCTGCTCCTCACCCCACCCCACCAGCGAGTAGGCTGGGGGTGCACAAGAAGTTGGGAGGGGACACAGCCGGGACAGCTGACCCCACTGACCAAAGGGATATCCCATACCATATGACATCATGCTCAGCACATAAAGCTGGGGGAAGAAGGAGGAACGGGGGGACGTTTGGAGTGATGGCATTTGTCTTCCTGAGTACCCGTTCTGCGTGATGGAGCCCTGCTTTCCTGGAGATGGCTGAACACCTGCCTGCCGACGGGATGTCGTGAATGAATTCTTCGTTTTGCTTTGCTTGTGTGCATGGCTTTTGCTTTACCTATTAAACTGTCTTTATCTCAACCCACGAGTTTTCTCACTTTTACTCTTCCGATTGTCTCCCCCATCCCACCTGGGGGGAGTGAGTGAGCAGCTCTGTGGTGCTTAGTTGCCGGCTGGGGTTAGACCACGACACCAACAAAGCTATCCACCACAGAAGAGGTATCTTTGCCTTCAACTTTCAGCTGTTCAGTCTGAGAAGATGGCTTGCAAGAATTAAACTTTTTTGAGTAATCACTGTTAAGCTTAATATGTGTATTTTGCCTTTTACATGAGGCATATGTAAGTAAAGTTTAGATTTTGAGTGTGGCAATGCAAACTTGCAAATGTTTTTGAACTGCAAAACAGACGACAAAAATCACACTCTTTAGAAGGGAGATGCAATTTTGACTAAGTTACAACTTCTTCTTTCTTCCAGGTACACCACTGCAATCATTTCCACAATGAAAGACAAGATGCAGAGGGTCAACCTATCAACGGTATCTGAATTTGTTCTTGTAGGCCTTTCTGATGCTCCAGAAGTCCGTTTTCTTCTCTTTGCGCTGTTTTTGATCATTTATTTGGCCACCATGGCAGGCAACATCACAATCCTTGTTGCCATTAGCACAGACACGCGTCTGCACAACCCCATGTACTTCTTCCTTGGCAACTTATCCTTACTGGATATCTTATGTCCCACTGTCACTGTGATGAAGATGCTGGAGGCCTTGTTGCTTGAGAACAAGGTGATTTCATTCACTGGCTGCATGTTCCAGCTGTTCTTCCTCATTGATGTTGTAGGTACAGAGATTTTTCTCTTGGCTGTTATGGCGTATGACCGTTATGTTGCAATATGTCATCCGCTGCAGTACGTGAATATCATAAGCATGAAATTGTGTGCTCACTTAGCCATTGGCACCTGGGTAGTAGGATTTTTTAATTCTCTGTTGCACACATCTTTGATTTTTACACTCTTTTTTTGTGATTCTAATGAAGTCGACCAATATTACTGTGATATTCCTCCTATGCTGGCCCTCTCCTGCTCGCCTACTTACAGTAGGGAACTGGTAATTCTCACAGTTGCTGGGGTCCTTGGAAGCAGCGCCTTTGTGGTCACTCTGATCTCATATATCTATATCCTCTTGGCTATCCTGGGCATGAACTCTTCTGAGAGCAGGTGCAAAGCTTTCTCCACTTGTGGTTCTCACCTGACAGTAGTATGCCTTTTCTACGGGACCACCATAGGCACATATGTACGGCCTTCGTCCACCTACTCACCTAATCAGGATAGGATCATTTCCATGCTCTATGGAATCCTCACTCCCCTGCTAAACCCCATAATCTACAGTCTGAGGAACAAAGAAGTTAAATGTGCCCTAAGAAGAGTGATCACCCAAGTGAGAACTGCTTTAACAAGACAAGAACATCTGTCTCAGTCTCTGGCATCCTCTGGAGCCCTGGCAATTGGATAGGCACTGCAGTCTGATCTTCTCTAACTTCAGCCATCTAAAAGTTAGATGCTGGAATCAAACCTCCTTCTCTGGGCTCCCTCTACAGTTACAAGGGAGAGGTGTGCACCTCCAGAAGAGCAACTGGATGGCACAGCTTTAGGTCATCATCACCGGAGGACATGACTTCAGATGGTAATGTTTTTCTCCAGTGGGCACAGAGGAAGCTTAGATGAGAGCCTCAGCCTCGGACACAGGTGTTGGAGCCATATCTTAGAGTGTGAATGCTGGGATTTGGTACTGTAGGCACACTGAGATACACATTCCTCTGTGTTAAAGCAGCTTATAGGACTGGTGCCTCTTATTGACCACATCGCTCCTGCAGAAAACATAAGCACATCCGTTGTGGGAGATCGACTGGAAGGAAGTCTTATGAGGAGCGGCTGAGGGAACTGGGGTTGTTCAGTCTGGAGAAGAGGAGGTGAGGGGAGACCTTCTCGCTCTCTACAACTACCTGAAAGGGGGTTGTGGGGAGGTGGGTGTTGGTCTCTTCTCCCAAGTGACAAGTGACAGGACAAGAGGGAATGGCCTCAAGTTGCGCCAGGGGAGGTTCAGGCTGGATATGAGGAAAAATTTCTTTCCTGAGAGAGTGGTGAAGCAGTGGAAGAGGCTGCCCAGGGAGGTGGTGGAGTCACCATCACCGGAGGTGTTCAAGGAACTTGTGGACGTGGCACTGTGGGACATGGTTTAGTGGGCATGGTGGGGTTGGGTTGGTGGTTGGGCTTGATGATCTTACAGGTCTTTTCCAACCTTAGTGATTCTGTGAAGGCTTCTTTGCCATCATTTAAGGTCATCAGTCTGCATGTGTTTTCATCCAGCATGCCAAGAATCCAGCTGCAACACCTGCAGTGCCACTGGACACAATCTGGACATAGTTTGCACCATGTATCTCCAAATCAGTCTGCCACGGTGCAAATCAACTCCCATAAACTAGATATGTCAACTGTGCTTGATGTCTGTACATTAGATAGCTTTCTAAGACTGTGGCCAGCGGGGGGAAAGGGAGGCTTTGCAGTCATGGGCTTTGTGACCATTGCACAGGCACGCCCTGGCTTTTCTCAGTGTTGGCAGACTGAAGGAAGGCTTACAGAGTGTGCTTTAGGTCTGTGTGAGTCCGTAACTAGGAACAGTGCTTCATTCCAGGCAAAGAATGAAGGTGTGGCTGACAAAAAGGTGGAAATGGACGTGCAGAGAGGGGGAGTGCTGTGCCGTCTCCTCCGTGCATCGTGGCTATAAACCTGTGTATATCATAGCTACAAAGCTCTATGCTGGGATAATAAACTCTTACCGCTTGAGATGGACCTCAGGCTGTGTTGAAGTGCTGTGGCACATCATTCCAGCTCTTACGCCTGGTGTTAAATAACTGATGTGACTTTGTTGTTTGCACACTACTCCTTACTAAAACCGAATGTCAAGGATGTCTGTCTTAGTGGCCTTTTTTGTGATTGGTGTAAAGGATAAGTTAATGACTTCCCTGCAGGAACTTGTATCTTAGTGGTAACAAATACATATTCTTAACATTAAACCAGTGGAAATAATTTAAGCTTCATCCATTCTCAGCTATCGGTCATGTTGACAATGGGTTCAAAAGTCAACTGTAATGACCAAAAGAGCTTTTCTCTAGGGTAATACATTCTGGTTTTTCTGGGGTTTTCTTTTGTGGTTTTTTGTTGTTTTTTTTTAAAGTACATTTCACCAACTTAAGAAAATGCATGTAAGTCCATCCAAGACCACTTAAACTTCAAAGTCAAGCATTCGGAAGTTAGTAAGGCCACCTGTGTAGCTGTAATGCTACAGAGCTTCCCACAGAGTTCAATGTCCTGACCTACAGTAAGGTTGGGATTCAGTTTTCTAAACACAAGTTTTAATGGCATGCAAGATGAGCCAAGGTATTTTTTGTGGTCTGTAGTTCCTGCTCCATAAAAATGACAGACTACTTAGAGTCACGTTTCATTTCCACCAATTGGGTGAAAAGATCAGAAGTTCTCTGCGGCCGAAGAGGGGCTATTTACCTGCTATGAGGAGAGCAGCAGATGTTTACACAGGGTTTCCTGTGATTCTTGAACGATGTCAGTGGAAACTCTTTTAAAAAGAAGCCATTTATTCCAAAGCCATCTGACAAATCACAAGACACGCATCAGTGTGGACAAAGTGACAGTCTGCACTTCAAAAAAGGAGCACAGAAAGCTCAGTATAGGCTGGAGCACCATTCTGCTTCTGGAGTCAGTTAACTGCTCTGCAGGGTCCCAGAAATTACTGCAGACATTATATGGGGATGGGGAAGGAGCAGCCATGTGCAGTTTCCTTGTAAATCGAAAGATTCTGGTTGTTCAGCCTGGAGCTATGAGATCAGACTTGCTCAGGAAGCTTTTCCCTTTTTGAATGTTTGGTATTGTGCCTGTTGGATAGGAGAGTAGCAATCAGCCGTGAATACCTGTCTGAGGGCTGATGTGTGCTGAGTGGGTCAGCACTAACATGGCCCGTGTGTATTCCTGGATGGAAGAGAAGACAGATGGATTCAGCGAAGATGACTTCAGAAGTGTAGACGTGAGAGCGACTAGTCGTATTATAAAAGGAGACTTTCATAGCTGAGGAAGACCCCAGCCTGCATGGATTTGGCCATGAGCAGCAGTGAGGTAGAGGCAGTGGTCATGGCCATGTTTTTCATGCCACAGCTGCACTTGTCCAGAAGCCCATCTCCTGCATGGGGTCCTCTCCCTGGTGACTGCCTGACTTCTAGCAGACACCCACAGCCCGGTGGGTTTTGTCCCTGCTTCAACCTCCCAGCAGTGGTGGCTGGAAGCACAGACGGATGATCCCAGCAAGCAGGGGTGGGCAGTGAAATGCCAAGAGCTGTATGGCAGCTCCTAGGGGGTCTTGAAATAGATGTCCCGAGGCTCTCTGAGAGCACCAGGTTGGGGTGAGCTGTCTAAGGATCCAGAGACACTTCTAGGACAGAGCAGGGGTGATGGGGAAGCAGGGAAAGCCAAAGAGGGGGGAGGTGGATTCATGTGGGAAAGAGATGACGATGCCCCCCTGCCCCAGCCCCCTGCCCTACACACACAGACTTTTCATTGAATTCCGTACATCCGAACTAGACAGGCAGAGCAGGAGAAAAGTGAGGCTCCGCTTTCCTATACTGCCCTTCTAACCCAGTCTTGATGCTTTGTCAGACCTCTCCCTCCCTCATCCTGCAACAGAGCACTAGCTGCAGATGTGGGAGTCAGGGCACCCTATTCCTTTTGGATTTGAGGAAAGACCCGCTGTGACCTATGTTCCTGCTCTGAATTCAATCTTAATTCCCCTATATCAGAGAGGCTGAGGGGAAAAAGCAATCCCGGTGTTCTTTTTAACAGGGTGTAATTTTCAACCGCAGGGTGCTTCCGTAGTGAAGAATTGTAGAAGATTCAGGGTAGTAGGTTATATTTGTTCCTGTGGCATCATAAAATGGCATCTCTAACATCATCCTTTTTGCTGGAGACTGGCTTCTGTGATGGTACCCTGAACTTTATCCTTAAGCTAAGCAGTGTGAATAATTCCTTTTCAACACAACCATCCCTCCGCTTAGCTCAGGGAGTTCATGGTTTAATTTCAACGCTAATGCGCCTATAGTTGAGCTCCTCTAGTGCTTAATGACTTCATAGTCTCCAGGTAACACCTTGTCCTACCCGTAATGGTAGCAAGATGCCTCTATTCTGCCAGATCTTACAGAGGTAGTGTATATGCTTCCACACATCAGATGGCAGAAAACAAGAAGTCTCCACCTTGTCTGAGGTGGAAATTGGACATAAAAATCCTCGATCCTTTTTAAAATGACACCCCAAATATATTAAATTATGTTTTAGGGATTAGCCATGAAATCTCTCTCCTCTCTCTGCTTGTTGGGTGTATGTTGTTTGGGATGTTGCTGGAATCCTCCACTCCCTTCAGAGTGATACTGCTCTGATATTAGGAGAAACACTGGGGGTTTCTTTGGCTGCAGAAGCAAGTTTGACGCATGGGGCATGGTCAGAAATACAAGTTTATTGTCTGACTCCAGGCTGTGTTAATTAGACTCAGGACTCATCAGGCAGCCACTGGACGGGTCCACGTGTGATCCTGAAATCCATTAAGGTGGTACTCTGGATTGCTGGAGCAGTGGTCTGGGTTTGCTGCTACAGTTTTGTTTTTTCCTATTTTTGCTGTTTGCTGCATAAAATCCTAATGGAAAGAGAGATGAAGTGAAGCGAGGTGGTGCTGTTTCCTGCAGTTCTTCCCTCTCTTCACCACCATTTTGGCTGGTAGCTGAAATAGAGGAGTTGCTGTAGTATATCTAGAAAATGGTAGCATGTTACCATCGTGTAGATAATCCTCCTTGAAGGTGTCGTATCTAACACACAAGCCTGGTGGAGCTGCCTGCTAAAACTTGGGCTCAACAGGTATAAGGGAAGCCAGAAAATCTAGTTCTGTTTTAGACTTCAGTGAAGTCTTAGATTTGAGATTTATCCTGTTAGATTTGTCTTCCAAATAGAAAAAAATCTTGAACCAAAATGCCTACAAACATTCTCAATGGACTTGCCTGGCTCTGTACAGAGGTCGCAATGTGAGATCTCGTGTGAGGCACTACTATGTCACAGAGTCGTTCCAAGAGTGATTGTCACCATATGAAATTAGTTCCTAAGGGACTACTCGGGGACATATCCCTCTTTTGGGTGTTGGGGGAAAGTAGGGAGCTGTGCAATAGGAAGGGGTTTACCTACTCTCTTTCACAAGAAGTGTGGCAACAAGCAGTCTTAGATATGCTCCCTTTACCTTTGGCAGGGAAAGCCAACCTGCTTGCACATTTAATTATTCTCTTTTGACAAGTCCCAGGTTCTTTTAGGCCTATGTGGAGTCTTGAATCTCTGTGGGACTCACAGAAAGAAAGAACAGCCTTGCTACAGCCCTTCAAAAGGCTTATTCGACCTTCTCGTTCTTCAGGCTGTAAATCGTGGGGGGGTGGGCACCCCCCAGCCCCCACTTCAGCCCTCAGCACCATGGGGTGTGGTGATGGCCGCATCCAGCTTCAGCTGGACTTCGGGAGAGGCAGTTGGCAACAGAGTAGCCAAGGGCTGGCTGGAGCAGTCGCCAGTTGGCTAGTTGGTATGCAAATGAGTATATGTCAATCATCTTACTCGATAAATAGTGGACAGCCCACAGCCTGGGGAGTTCTTCTGAAACAAAGGTGGGCTGTGCACGGGGGGCTCTGCGTGACTTGGGACACCTTCCGAGGTACATCGTCGAGGCTGAGGGATTCCTTCGGGCAACAGGTTTTGGGTAAGTGACTAACAGCATGATAAACTTTGGAACCTTGGCTAAGTGTTATACAGGATTGAATGTGTCTATGTAGTTCTTTAGACATAAACCGTTGACCAAGTCTGGGACTAGGATTGGATCCAGCCGCACCTAGACTCCTCTGTGAAGAGGGGTTTAGAAAGCAAGGGGGTCCTTTCTGAACCTCGTGACTCAACGGGAGGGTCTTCCCTATTTCTTCCATTAGACATAAACCGTTGACCAAGTCTGGGACTAGGATTGGATCCAGCCGCACCTAGACTCCTCTGTGAAGAGGGGTTTAGAAAGCAAGGGGATCCTTTCTGAACCTCGTGACTCAACGGGAGGGTCTTCCCTATTTCTTCCATTAGACATAAACCGTTGACCAAGTCTGGGACTAGGATTGGATCCAGCCGCACCTAGACTCCTCTCTGAGAGGGGTTTAGAAACCAAGGGGGTCCTTTCTGAACCTCGTGACTCAACGGGAGGGTCTTCCCTATTTCTTCCATTAGACATAAACTGTTAACTGGTTAAGTCTGGGACTAGGATTGGATCCAGCTGCACCTAGACTCTCCTCTGAAGAGTTTAGAAAACAAGGCTGTCATTTCTGAACTTCGTGAGTCAATGGGTCTGACAGCTTTGATCGTGTTTTTCGAGGGGTAAATAATGGTATACTTTAACATGTAGTGCTGTTACATGACTGGGGAAGGATTGAACCCCAGATTGGAGTTGAGCCAAAGGAGTTGCTTTGGCAGGTGTCGAACCTGAGTGGCTGCAGAAGGCATTGCAGATTTTTTTTTTCTTTTTTGGGGGGGGGGGGGGGGGGGGGGGGGTGGCACACTTGAGGCTGAGCTGAGAGCCAGGGAAGGCTGGAGGAGGCGTGGCAGGAGGAGCAGCCATATTGCCCAGGTTTAATGTTACAGTTGTGGCCTGTGCCTTGCAAGAGCTCCAATGACCTTGTAGTGCTTGTGGGGCTGGAACAACAAAACTGGTATGGGGACCCCCCATGGGAAGTTCCTGTGAGGGTTCAGGCCTCAGATCAGTACCAACAAAAGTTCTGTGCAAAGGTCTGGGCAGGCAAAGGTAAACACTTGTCATTTCCAGCTTTCTCTATAGGCATTTTTTTGTGTATGCATCTGGAATTCGGTGTGTATGTTGTGGCTCCAGCGTTGAGGTCGCAGGTAGTGTACCACAGGGCCGGGCCCGGGTGCTGGATTTGTTCAGTTGTGCGACCTCTCTTTGGCAGGGTGGAAGGCGATTCTGCTATTGGTCATCTTTCTGCTGCTGCTACGCCATTGTTCCAGCTGGGAAGGGCATGGGTAGGCATGGTTACTCTAAAAAGCCGCAGGCGGTCATCATGCTATGCTGCTGTAACCAGGCCACCAAGAGTAGGGTCCCGCAGTTGCGTGTCCGGTCTTTTCCTAACCCGGGTTTGTGGAAGTGGGCAGAACTCATTTCAGTGGTGTTCATCTCAAAGAGGCATACCTCTTTCAGATTCTTGGCAGAAGAAAGGCTCTTGGGGGACCTGGAGGAGTTGCATCTGCGGCAGAGCAGGTCGTCCCGCTCCCTCAGCTTCTCCAGGTACTCCCACACCGCCCACCAGCTGCCAGCATCCAGCGTGGCTGAGGCACCGGTGCCATCCCATACTGTCAGTATGAGTTGCTGCAGGTGTTGGGCAGTCTTGATGTAGTGGGTGTACCGGGGGTCTACTTCCATGGCCCGCCCAGGAGGTCCACGGGACTCCCTGCAAACGAGGGAGGGGTTGCCTGAGCTGTGGAGGGCTGTGGGCAGTGGGAGCGCTCAGGGACCATCCACCTGGCCACTGGGGCCGTAGCAGGGCCAGGCTACTCTGAGAGTCCCTGGCTTGGTCTGAGAGTCCCTGGCTCGGTCTGACCTGGGGATGCGCCTGCGCAGCCCCAGAGGGACCCGGTGGGGTCTTAGTGTGGTGCCAGTGCAAGGTCTCTCCAGGAGAGTAGCCAGTTAACTGTCCTGGGTTTATCCTCATTGCCTCATCGTGCGGCTGGGGCAGCAGTGCTTCCTGAATGCCCAAGCCAACTTTCTGCTTCCTGTGCCCAACGCACCTTGTCTGTTAGCAGGATGTAGGTCTCCCCTCACTCAGCTCTCTGGGTTGTGAGTTACAGTGTTTATTAATGAGAAAACGGAGGTTTTGAAGTCCAGGAGTTGTAAAAGGCGTAGCACTGGCGCTCCGGGGCATGGCAGCTGTATTCAGAGAGGGAGATGTACAGAAATAGGGCCAAGTTCTTGGCCACTGGCAAACCTGCAGTACCCAGGGGAGGGTGTTGCCAGTGGGCGCCATTGTGGTGTCATGGGCGTCCTGGGCTGGGCATGGGTGGCACGAGCTCAGGTGCCTGCTGCCCGGGGTATTGCACTGGTTGTGCAAGGATGGGCTGTAGTGGCTGGGGGAACCCCGGTGGGCAGCAGAGTGTTAAGTTGGGAGGTAACACGGCCGTCTGCGGTGGCATTCTCTGTGGGAGACTGGTGGGACTGCATCTGCCTTGCAAGATGTGCTCCTGGAGGTGTCCTCGGAGAATGCTCTCCAGCCCGGGCAGCTGTGGGGAGTTGCTAAGGCAGAGCGTCCTGTTCTCAACTGGCTGTGGTGCTGCCCTCTCCTTGGTTGTTGTGGGGCCGCTCCCTCCTCGAATGGTTGCGGGGCCACCCCTTTCTCGCCCGGTTGCGGGGCCGCCCTCTCCTCACAGCCTTGCCAGCTGTATGGCTTCTTGTGTTCTTCCCTGGGGTGCCCCACTGCACCTGCCTGTGCCAAGGCCTGGGACCCCCACACGCTGTGCTCCTGGGGGAGCTGCAGGTCCAGGGGAGCGAGCAGCGGTGGGGGGCATGGCACCAGCCGGGCCAGGGACTCCTCGGTGGGATTGGGGTCCCCACGCAGCCTCTGGCCTTCCTCCTCCCTGACGTTGTCCACGCTGGCCTGCAGTGAGGGGCAGAGCCCCTGCCGTGGCAAGGACTGGCTCTGCCCTGGCTGCGTGAGATTCAGCAGGACACGGCAGCCCTGCCGCTGCCCCGCTTGCTGCTGGGACAGCTGCACTGGCACGGGCCGGCTCCCCAGCTGCGTTTCCAGTCCTTTCCCGGCCACGTGCATCTTCAGGGCTGACCACGCTCTGCCGACACGCATGGGTCCGAGGGACCGGGCAGACCTGATCTCCACGGAGGCTTCTCCATCTCGAGTCAGGTCCATCGCTCCCAGGCCAGTTGCGGGGCCGCCCCCTCCTTGGCCGGTTGCGGGGCTCTCATCGGCTGGTTACAGGGTGGCCTCTTTTTAGCTGCTTGTGGGGCCGCCCGATCCTTGGCCGGTTGCGGGGCCGCCTGATCCTTGGCCGGTTGTGGGGCTGCCCCCTCCCCAGCCGGTTGCGGGGCCGCCCCATTCTTGGCTGCTTGTGGGGCTGTCCCCTCCCCGGCCTGTTGCGGGGCTGCCCCCTTCTTGGCTGCTTGTGGGGCTGCCCTCTCCCCAGCTGGTATCGGGGCCGCCCCCCCCTTGGCCAGTTGCGGGGCCGCCCGATCCTTGGCCGGTTGTGGGGCTGTCCCCTCCCCGGCCAGTTGCGGGGCCGCCCTCTCCTCAGAGCCCTGCCAGCTGTGTGGCTCCTCCTGTCCCTCCCTGGGGTGCCCCACTGCAGCTCCCTGTGCCAAGGCCCGGGGCCCCACACGCTGTGCTCCTGGGGGAGCTGCGGGGCCAGGGGAGCGAGCAGCAGTTGGGGGCACGGCAGGGGTGGTCTTGGCTAAACCAAAAGGCCACAGGCACTCCCTGTCCGTGGTGACGGGCCCCCGTCGAGGCAGAAGAGGGTCCGTGTTCCCCAGTGGTGGTGGGTGGATGGCTGGCTCCTGCTCAGAGCCATGCCGGCTGCGCGGTTCCTGCTGTCCCTTCTTGTGGTGGCCGACTGTGCTGGCCTGATGCAGGGCCTGGGGCTCCCAGGCTGGGATGCTGCAGCGTGTCCCCGTCCGGCTGGTTGAGGTGCTTTAATTTGAGCGAGCAGGGAGAGGCAGTGGCTGGCCCCAGGGGCCCGGCCCTTTCCTGCTGCAGTTCGGGCTGTGAGTGATGCAGGATTTGGATGGACTGCTGCACTGCCGCGGGGATCCATCGCAGCTTTATCTCCAGGCATTTTCGTGCTACATGCATCCAGAGATTGCTGCACATCTCCTGGCTCGGCTCCAGACTTGAGATGACGACAGGCGCTGCAGCACAGGGCCAGCCCCCAACCTTGGCCGGTTGCGGGGCCGCCCCGTTCTTGGCTGCTTGTAGGGCTGCCCCCTCCCCGGCCTTTTGCAGGGCCGCCCCCTTCTTGGCTGCTAGTGGGGCTGTCCCCTCGCCGGCCAGTTGCGGGGCCACCCCCTCGTCATTCGGTTGCGGGGCTGCCCCCTTCTTGGCTGCTTGTGGGGCTGCCCTCTCCCCAGCTGGTATCGGGGCCGCCCCCTCCTCGGCCGGTTGTGGGGCTGCCCCCTCCTTGGCCGGTTGTGGGGCTGCCCCCTCCTTGGCCGGTTGCGGGGCTGCCCCCTCCCCGGCCATTTGCGGGGCCACCCCATTCTTGGCTGGCTGCGGGGCCGCCCTCTTCTTGGCTGCTTGTGGGGCTGTCCCCTCCTCAGCCGGTTGTGGGGCCGCCCCATCCTTGGCCGGTTGTGGGGCTGCCCTCTCCCCAGCTGGTATCGGGGCCGCCCCTTCCTCGGCGGTTGTGGGGCTGCCCGATCCTTGGCCGGTTGCGGGGCGGCCCTCTCCTCAGAGCCCTGCCAGCTCTGCGGCTCCTCCTGTCCCTCCATGGGGTGCCCCACTGCAGCTCCCTGTGCCAAGGCCCGGGGCCCCACACGCTGTGCTCCTGGGGGAGCTGCAGGTCCAGGGGAGCGAGCAGCGGTGGGGGGCACGGCAGGGGTGGTCTTGGCTAAACCAAAAGGCCACAGGCACTCCCTGTCTGTGGTGACGGGCCTCCGTCGAGGCAGAAGAGGGTCCGTGTTCCCCAGTGGTGGTGGGTGGATGGCTGGCTCCTGCTCAGAGCCATGCCGGCTGCGCGGTTCCTGCTGTCCCTTCTTGTGGTGGCCGACTGTGCTGGCCTGATGCAGGGCCTGGGGCTCCCAGGCTGGGATGCTGCAGCGTGTCCCCGTCCGGCTGGTCGAGGTGCTTTAATTTGAGCGAGCAGGGAGAGGCAGTGGCTGGCCCCAGGGGCCCGGCCCTTTCCTGCTGCAGTTTGGGCTGTGAGTGATGCAGGATTTGGATGGACTGCTGCACTGCCACGGGGATCCATCGCAGCTTTATCTCCAGGCATTTTCGTGCTACATGCATCCAGAGATTGCTGCACATCTCCTGGCTCAGCTCCAGACTTGAGATGACGACAGGCGCTGCAGCACAGGGCCAGCCCCCAACCTTGGCCGGTTGCGGGGCCGCCCCGTTCTTGGCTGCTTGTAGGGCTGCCCCCTCCCCGGCCTTTTGCAGGGCCGCCCCCTTCTTGGCTGCTAGTGGGGCTGTCCCCTCGCCAGCCAGTTGCGGGGCCACCCCCTCGTCATTCGGTTGCGGGGCTGCCCCCTTCTTGGCTGCTTGTGGGGCTGCCCTCTCCCCAGCTGGTATCGGGGCCGCCCCCTCCTTGGCCGGTTGTGGGGCTGCCCCCTCCTTGGCCGGTTGCGGGGCTGCCTGATCCTCGGCCGGTTGCGGGGCAGCCCCCTCCCCGGCCATTTGCGGGGCTGCCCCATTCTTGCCTGTTGCGGGGCCGCACTCTCGTCGGCTGGTTACGGGGCAGCCCCCTCCCCGGCCATTTGCAGGGCCGCCCCATCCTTGGCTGGTTGTGGGTCCGCCCCCTCCTTGGCCGGTTGCGGGGCCGCCCCTTCCCCGGCCATTTGCGGGGCTGCCCCATTCTTGGCTGCTTGTGGGGCTGTCCCCTCCCCGGCTGGTTGCGGGGCCGCCCCATCCTTGGTCGGTTGTGGGGCTGCCTCCTCGTCGGTTGGTTGTGGGGCCGCCCCCCTTCTTGGCTACTTGTGGGGCCGCCCCCTCCTCGGCCAGTTGTGGGGCCCCCCTCTCCTTGCCTGGTTGCGGGGCCGCCCTCTGGTCGGCTGGTTGCGGGGTGGCCTCTTTTTGGCTGCTTGTGGGGCCTCCCCCTCCCCGGCTGGTTGTGGGGCCGCCTGATCCTTGGCCGGTTGTGGGGCTGCCCCTTCCCCGGCCATTTGCGGGGCCGCCCCTTCCCCGGCCATTTGCGGGGCCGCCCCCTTCTTGGCTGCTAGTGGGGCTGTCCCCTCGCCGGCCAGTTGCGGGGCCACCCCCTCGTCATTCGGTTGCGGGGCTGCCCCCTTCTTGGCTGCTTGTGGGGCTGCCCTCTCCCCAGCTGGTATCGGGGCCGCCCCCTCCTCGGCCGGTTGTGGGGCTGCCCCCTCCTTGGCCGGTTGTGGGGCTGCCCCCTCCTTGGCCGGTTGCGGGGCTGCCCCCTCCCCGGCCATTTGCGGGGCCGCCCCCTTCTTGGCTGGCTGCGGGGCCGCCCTCTTCTTAGCTGCTTGTGGGGCTGTCCCCTCCTCAGCCGGTTGTGGGGCCGCCCCATCCTTGGCCGGTTGCGGGGCTGCCTGATCCTCGGCCGGTTGCGGGGCAGCCCCCTCCCCGGCCATTTGCGGGGCCGCCCCCTTCTTGGCTGCTTGTGGGGCTGTCCCCTCCCCGGCCAGTTGCGGGGCCGCCCTCTCCTCAGAGCCCTGCCAGCTGTGTGGCTCCTCCTGTCCCTCCCTGGGGTGCCCCACTGCAGCTCCCTGTGCCAAGGCCCGGGGCCCCACACGCTGTGCTCCTGGGGGAGCTGCGGGTCCAGGGGAGCGAGCAGCAGTTGGGGGCACGGCAGGGGTGGTCTTGGCTAAACCAAAAGGCCACAGGCACTCCCTGTCCGTGGTGACGGGCCCCCGTCGAGGCAGAAGAGGGTCCGTGTTCCCCAGTGGTGGTGGGTGGATGGCTGGCTCCTGCTCAGAGCCATGCCGGCTGCGCGGTTCCTGCTGTCCCTTCTTGTGGTGGCCGACTGCGCTGGCCTGATGCAGGGCCTGGGGCTCCCAGGCTGGGATGCTGCAGCGTGTCCCCGTCCGGCTGGTCGAGGTGCTTTAATTTGAGCGAGCAGGGAGAGGCAGTGGCTGGCCCCAGGGGCCCGGCCCTTTCCTGCTGCAGTTTGGGCTGTGAGTGATGCAGGATGTGGATGGACTGCTGCACTGCCACGGGGATCCATCGCAGCTTTATCTCCAGGCATTTTCGTGCTACATGCATCCAGAGATTGCTGCACGTTTCCTGTCGTCATCTCAAGGCTGGAGCTGTAGGGCCAACTCCTCCCTTGCTAGTTGTGGGGCTGGCTCCTCCTTTGGTGGTTGCGGGGCCGCCCCCTCCTCGGCCGCTTGCGGGGCCGCCCCGTCCTCGGACGGTTGTGGGGAAGTCCTCACCTTGGCTGGTTGCGGGGCCGTCCCCTCATCGGCTGGTTGCGGGGCTGCCCCCTCCCCAGCCGAGGAGGGGGCAGCCCCCTCCTCAGCCAAGGTTGCGAGCCAGCCCTGTGCTGCAGCACCTGTCGTCATCTCAAGGCTGGAGCTGAGCCAGGATATGTAAAGTCTGTATGCATATAGCAAGAAAATGCCTGGAGATAAAGCTCTGGTGGCTCACCGTGGCAGTGCAGCAGTCCATCCAAATCCTGCATCACTCACAGCCCAAACTGGGGCAGGAAAGGGCCGGGCCGGTTGCGGGGCCACCCCCTCCTCGGCCGGTTGTGGGGCCACCCTCTCGTTGGCTGGTTGTGGGGTTGGCCCCCCTCGGCTGTTTGCGGGGCTGCCCCCTCCCTGGCTGCTTGCAGGGCCGCTCTCTCCGCGGCTGTTTGCGGGGCCGCCTCCTCTTCAGCCAGTTGCAGGGCTGCCCTCTCCTCAGAGCCCTGCCAGCTCTGCGGCTCCTCCTGTCCCTCCATGGGGTGCCCCACTGCACCTGCCTGTGCCAAGGCCCGGGGCCCCCACACGCTGTGCTCCTGGGGGAGCTGCAGGTCCAGGGGAGCGAGCAGCGGTGGGGGGCATGGCACCAGCCGGGCCAGGGACTCCTCGGTGGGATTGGGGTCCCTCCACAGTCTCCAAGATTTTTCTTTTTGGTGGTGGTCTCAATGGTGGTCGCGTGCCGTAATGGGTACAGCGCATATCGTGGTGACTGGTGGCTCTGCCCTGGCTTTTTGAGCTTGAGCAGGGCATGGTAGGCTTGCTGCTGTGCCATTTGCTGCTGTGATAGGTACGCCAGCAAGGGCAGGTTCCCCAGCTGCATTTCCAGTCTTTTCCTGGCCCCATGCAAGGCCAGGAAAAGACTGGAGGGACGAACAGGGTGTGCCAAGTTGGGGGAGCTGGAGGAGCTGCAGCCGCGGCAGGGCAGGTGCCCCGCTCCACCAGCTCCTCCAGGTCCTGCCACGCCGCCCGCCAGGTGCCAGCATCCAGCGTGGCTGAGGCACCCATGCCAGCCCGTACTGTCGGCACAAGACTCTGCAGCTCCTGGGCAGCCTTGACGCAGTGGCTGTACCCGGGGCTCTAGCGCCAGGGCCCGCCCAGGGGGTCCACAGGACCCCCTGCAAATGAGGGAGGGGCTGCCTGAGCCGTGGAGGGCTGTGGGCAGTGGGACCCCCCAGGGACCATGCACCTGGGCAGTGGGACCGCACCAGGGCCAGGCTGCTCTGAGAGCCCCTGGCTTGGCCTGACCTGGGGATGCGCCTGCGCAGCCCCGTGGGCATCTGCTGGGGACTTGTATGGCTCTGTTGTCACCGCTCGCTGCCTCTTTCAGAGCCTGCAGTGCTCTCTAGGCATGGGGCAGGTGCAGCCTTTGGGCTGACACCGAGTCCTTCCCCTGGCTAGGGCATGGCTGAGGAGGAGCTCCAGGAGGACCAATCTTCTACGGTCCTCCTCGAGGACCACCACCATTTAAATCTCTCATCGAGCCACTGTTGTATGTTTTAGTGAGTAATGGAGTGAACCTTGTGATCAAATTCTGTTAAGTTGCATTTTTATAAACTTCTATTAGAATCACTTTAGTCAGTAGTCATGATAGGGATTAAGTTGCCAAAAACACGCAGTTGTGACAAACTGCCGTAGTTGGCAGGATGGCAAATGATATCTCTGATTACTTAAAAAAGCATGGAATTAGTCCGAGCCCCAAATTTGCAGAAGAATGGGCCCCTGATAATTGGCATGATTGGAAAACTGTGGAGGAAGAGCTGATACTGGCCAGGGGCTGTGCAAAAGGGAAAAGGAATTACTTGCAAAATGCTAGGTACCTGCCTAGAAAACTGTTTGTCAGTTTAGACAAGATAGCAATAAAAGGAAGCAGGACGTAAAGCAAGAAATAGAAGGCAGAAAGGCAGCTGAATGAATAGTGTCCCTGAGAATTGAGCACCTGCAGAAACAGTTACAGGAAGAAAAAGAGAGAAAAGTTGGAAGAACAGGTTGAACTGACGCTGACACTGTGCAGATCAGGAAATTAATGCATCTCCTGAAGAATGGGATGGTGGTATTTGGGGTGATTGTGATGACTATGATGAGGGAAATGATGAAACAATTAATGAAATTTGGAACAGATACAGGAGCACAAATTTCAATATTGACAAGATGCTGAGAAGCCGGGCATGCACCCGGACGGCAGAGTTGAAACTACTGGAGTAAACGGAGCAAGCGTTCTGTGCTAAAGTGCAAAATTTAGTTCCTGGTTCCTGCGAGAAGCACATGTTATCTACTCGCTTTGCAATCAAAGATCATAATGAGAATATTCTGGGCTTTGATGTTTTGAACGGTGGTACCCGGTGCCTGCTGAATGGCAGTGGGCGGTCATTCTGTTCAAACATTAACCCAGCCTTGCCAAAAATGGGGAGGCTCCAGCGTGTTCTCTGCGCAGCCCCTGCACTCCCCGATTCAAAGATTAGTAATGTACTGCAGTATGCAATTTGTGCTGCAGCACGAACTGGAATTCCTGAAGTAGTAGCAGACTTGGAAAAGAGACCTGTTATTTCCAGAACCCACTCCCCATATAATTCACTAGTCTGGCTAGTCCAAAAAGGGGGTGTGATACGGCATTCAACAACTGACTGTTGGCGCTTAAATGCCAACCCAGCTTGGCTAACGGCTGCCGTACCCAATATTGCAACTTCGACAGCTACACTAGAAGCAGCCGCGCACCCATGGATGACAGCATTAGATGTAAAGCATATGTTGTTCGTGGTCCCCTTGTACAGGAAGAAGGTAAAAGAGAAATCTGCTTTTACTTGGGAAGATAAAGAATTTAAGACTCCCACAGGGCTATAAACATTCGCCTACAATTGCTTGTGCTGCACTTGCTGAACTCTTGCAGGCAGTCTCGCTCCCTGAAGAGGTGCCACTAAGGGGTAACCCATCCGGAAAAACGATGCTGAGACTTGTATTTTCCTTCTGGGAATAATACCAGCACACCTGCCCTGGAGATAGGGTTAACCATTGGAAGGATTGCTTATCCTTCTCGCGGGAACTGAATTCTATGCACACCTCCACAAACTTGACGCACAGGGTGGAGACCCTCATTTCTTTGATTTATGCTAATTGCTGCGGTAGCTATAGTAGATTCTGCACCATATGTGTTTGTCAGTTGTGAGTGCAATCTACTGTGACAGCAATTACAAGGGAAGGCGACGAGGGCACCATGCCCACTGAAATTTGAAAGGTAATTTGGGATAATGCAACTAAATTTGAAAGGGAATTCCAACCTTGGTGGTGTCTAATCGATTTCACTTATGACCCCACCGACAGTAAAGCCACAGCTTTTGTTTTAACAATATGCAATGCTTTGGTATACACTATATACCCAATCATTGCACTGGGAGTAAGTCGCCATGGAACTGTACTCTTATCTGTTCGAGCATAGAGCACAGGCCCAACAACTTGAAAACAAATGGCAAACTGTTGATACTGAGGCATGTGTTGTACGGGTGCAACAGGGTGCAACTTCAACATTTGTTAAAGTTAATACCATTAAGGCCCAAGACATTTGTCTTGACCGTGAACAAGGTATTTGTCATTTTGAAATACATCTTGATGAAACCTCTGAAACTGTACTTGTCCATGTTGCAAATGGACATGTTTGTGTGAATAACCCTTTGTGATTCTATACTTGTAGACAACACCGCTGTAGAGACACAGAATTGCTCAAATACCTCTATCTGTAATGTTACCAAAATTCTGGATGCCATTTCAACTACTCAGCTCCTGTCCCAACCCACCAATTGTTATAATCTAACTATGCATTGTATCAAGATTTATTGCCTACTGTTGCTGGAATGAATGTCACCTTGGTAAGAAAACTGTTGCAACATGATGACCTGAAACCATTGCCAAAAGTCATTTGGAACAATGGACAGAAAGCTCTTACCACCATCCGTCGTGACACAGAAAAAATACACCGTGTCTTGGAAAGAGTGGAGAAGGATGGAGAACATCACTGGTGGGATACCTTATTTGGATGGTCACCCAACAGCAACTCCTGAAATTGATGTTGCGTCCCATCAGAATTTTGCTCATTTTTGTGCTATTAATGCTTGTTGCTAAATGTTTTCTATTTTAGAGCGTGGAGAAGAGCTAGACAGGTAGAACTGCTGCAAAAACCTCCTTGTGTACGTAACATTGCTTAACCGCATTTAACAAAGCATCAATAACTTAAGTAAACAACCCAAAAATTTCCCTCAAATTGTAATTGGAATGCGGCGTGAATCTGTTTATAGGCACAGAGGCAAGAGGCGACCACACCGCCACTCTGTGAGGTGGAAGATGGATTGACTTTAGTCACGGGGTGGATTGTGGTGGTGCATTCCTTCCCCCCCTCTCTCCTGGGCGCCTCTAGGATCTCGGGAATTCCAGCTGGGCCTTGGCCTTTGTGTGCTGAGTTGACTGTACCAGGAACTCTTGCACGGCTGAGGCGGGGAACAGCACTGACCATACCCAGCGCTCCTGTTACCTGTCTGAGGCGGGTGACGAGAGCGGAAATAATGGAATAATCGGTCATCCCCTGACAGCCCTGGAACATTCCTTATCTGGATCGTAGCCCAGGTGGAGCGACTGAAATGCTATCATTTTGCTGATGACTAAAGCCAATCATCTTACGAACCTATAAACAGCGGTCCTAAGTGAGGCCCTTTGAGCTCTCCGGGACCGCAGCGGGCTGCGACCAGCATCGCCTTCTGAGTGGGACACCTCTCGGAGTTCGCAGACTCTCCAGTTTGTGAAGTTCGGAGGACCACTGCCAAAAGCTGGTGGCAGGAGCTGGGCTGAAACCCTCTCCTCCTCGAAGCTCCATCCTCGCCCGTTGAGAATGCTGAGACATTGGAAGTGACTATTTTCACGGATCTTGAGGGAAATTTTTAACAGGTGTACCTTTATACGTGTATCTATACCTTTGTGTACTCGATAGCAAGTCTAGTAGCTGTAGCTATTGTAGCAAATTCTACTGGCTCGCTTCACAAATGTTAAACTAATGAATTATGAAGTGTTGTTAAGATCTTAACTATTCAGCTTAAACTGTGAATGTACCTTAGATTGCTGCTAAATAGATACAAACTTTTAGATAAAAAACATTGACCAAGTCTTGAGACTAGGATTGGACCCAGCTGCACCTCAACTCCTCTCTGAGGAGGAGTTGAGAAAACAAGGGGGTCCGTTCTTAACCTCCTGACTCAATGGGATGGTCCTCTTCACCCTTCTGTTTCTTTGCTTACTCTGTATAAGTCATTACGATTTGAATCAAATTTGATTTTCCTTTTGTTTTACTGAGTGAACCTTGCAATTGACTTCTGTTTTTTTAATAAACTTGAATTAAAATAATTTTTGCCAATACCCTTGACAGTCATTCTTTAAGCGTCCTAAACCACTCTTTGGCGACAGGAACGCACCCTACCCTCTGGCAGGGTGTAGGCCCCTCATGCAGCTCTCTGGGGAACAAGTCAACATGTTTTATTTAGAAAAAGGGCGCTTTTGAAGAGTGGGAGCTGTAGGAGGCCCGGCCCTGCCACTCCATGGCATGGCAGCTGTGCTCAGAGAGGGAGAGGTGCAGAGATGGGGCCAACTTCCTTGGCCGCTGGCAAACCTTTTCCAGCACCCAGGGGAGGGTGTTGCCAGTGGGCACCGCTGTGGTGTCATGGGCGTCCCAGGCTGGGAATGGGTGGCATGAGCTCAGCTGGCTGGTGCCAGGGCCACTGCAGCAGTGCTGCAAGGACGGGTTGTAGTGGTTGGGGTGGCATTTCCTGTGGCAGGCCTGCCTCATTTCAACAGGGCTTGGATGCTGCGGATGCTCCTGTGCTGCTGGCCGCCTCCGTGCTGGTGGTGTGGTCCAGAGGGACTGCAACGGTCAGGCAGTGGAAGCTGCAATCAGTGGTTGTGTCCTGTGCCTTGCAGCAGCCCCAGTGGTCTTGTGGGGTTCCTGGGGCTGTAGCCACAAACTTTCCATGAGGAACCAACATGCATGCTCCTCGCCAGGTTTCAGACCTTGGATCCATACCAAGGAAACGTGGGAGAAGGCCTGGGGAGACCAGGGCAGATGCTTGTCCTGCTGAGGCCTTTGCCATGCTCAGAGTGTCCTCAGTGAGGGCTAGACCCATGGCATCCATGCCCATCTCATCGGCAGAGCTACAGAATGTGCTGGACAGGGTGCTGGCATCTGAGGATGCCTGGCTGCCTTCGTGTCTGGGCAAACCACTGTGGCGCTGCCCCTGAGAGGCGGCTCCAGGCGCGCAGGAAGCCCTCCGTTGCCTAAAGGTGCCTGGGAAGCTCTGCTAGCCTGGGCAGGGGCTGCGACTCAGGCGTTCCCGCGGGCTGGGACCTCAAGGACGCTGCTGTGCTGGGGCTGCAGGGAGCCGCTCTCTTCCGCAGGGAAGGCTTGGACCACAGGTCGAGTTGAGCCAAAGGAGCTGCCCTGCCGGGTGTCAAACCTGACTGGCTGCAGCAGGGGCTGCAGCCTTTGGGGGGAGGCTGAGGCTGAGGCTGAGGCTGAGGCTGAGGCTGAGCCCCTGCCACGGCCAGGGCGGGGCTGAGGAGGAGCTCCAGGAGGAGCAGCCGTCTTGCCCAGGCTTAGCCTCATTGCCTCGTCCTCCTGCCGGCACAGCCCAGCTTCCCGAGTGACCCTGAGCCCACCTTCCCCTTCCCGTCCCCAAGGCGCCCTCCCCGCTGGCAGGGTGTAAGCCCGTCACACAACTCTCTGAGGAACAAGTCCACATTTATTTAGAAGAACCGAGAGCTTTGCAAGAGCAGGAGCTACGGGCGGCCCGGCCCTGCTACTCCACAGCATGGCAGCTGTGCTCAGAGGAGGAGCTCTCCAGAGACAGGGACAACTTCTTTCGGCGCTGGCAAATCTTCTCCAGCGCCAAGCGGAGGGTGTTGCCAGTCAGCGCCGCTGCAGTGTCCTGGGCATCCTGGGCTGGGCGCAGGTGGCACGAGCTCAGCTGCCTGGTGCCAGGGGCACGGCGGTGGTCGTGCAAGGATGGGCTGTAGTGGCTGGGGGTCCCCTCTGGGCTGGAGGGTGTTGAGGTGGGAGGTGGCACGGCCGTCTGGGGTGGCATTCCCTGGGGGAGGCCAACAGGAGTCCATCTGCCCTGCAAGTCCGGGCTCCTGCAAGTGTCCTGGGAACGTGCCCCCCAGCCCGGGGAGCTCTCGGAGCTGCCAGGGCACTGCCTCCTCCAGGACCACCACCTCTGCCCTTTGTGGCCTGCCTGATTCCAACGGTGCTTGGATGCTGCGGACACTTGCGTGCTGCTGGTGCCCTCCGTGACGGTGGTCCCCGCTGGGGGGTCCCTAGCAGAGAACCTCTGGACAAGGCCTGGGGAGACCACGGCGGACGCTTGCCCTGCCGAGGCCTTCGCCAGCCCCCGGGGTGTCCTCAGCACTGCACCCGTGGTGGCCGTGCCCATCTCATCGCCAGAGCTGCAGGACGTGCGGGGCGGGGTGCTGGCCTCCAAGGATGCCTGGCCGCCCTCCTCCCCTGGCACGGGGCCGTAGACGGGGACAGGCACCGGGTGGGAGTCCGGTTTGGGCTCTGATCGGTGCAGCATTTGGATGGACTGCTGCACTGCCACGGGGATCCATCGCAGCTTTATCTCCAGGCATTTTCGTGCTACATGCATCCAGAGATTGCTGCACATCTCCTGGCTCAGCTCCAGCCTTGAAATGACATGCGCTGCAGCACAGGCCTGGTCCCCAACCTCAGCATCGGCCTGGCCCCCGCCCTGGGTGGTGAAGGTGCTCTGATGGCCGACATCTTCCTTTGGCAGGATGGAAGCTGATCCTGCTGCTGGTCCTGCTTCTGCTCCTGCTGCCCCGCTGTCCAGGCTGGGAAGGGCAGGGGGGGTCATGGGTAAAGCAAAAGGCCACAGGCACTCCTCGTCCCATGGCGACAGGCCCCTGTCCAGGTGAAGGAAGCTCTCGCTCCCCACGTTCCCCAGCGCCGGTGGTTGTAGGGCCGGCTCCTCCTCTGCTGGTTGTAGGGCCGGCTCCTCCTCTGCTGGTTGTGGGGCCGGCTCCTTTTCTGCTGGTTGTAGGGCCGGCTCCTCCTCTGCTGGTTGTGGGGCCGGCTCCTCCTCTGCTGGTTGTGGGGCCGGCTCCTCCTCGGCTGGTTGTAGCGCCGGCTCCTCCTCTGCTGGTTGTAGGGCCGGCTCCTCCTCTGCTGGTTGTGGGGCCGGCTCATCCTCTGCTGGTTGTGGGGCCAGCTCATCCTCTGTTGGGTGGTGGGCCGGCTCCTCCTCTGCTGGTTGTGGGGCCGGCTCCTCCTCGGCTGGTTGTAGGGCCGGCTCCTCCTCAGAGCCCTGCCAGCTCTGCGGCTCCTCCTGTCCCTCCATGGGGTGCCCCACTGCACCTGCCTGTGCCAAGGCCCGGGGCCCCCACACGCTGTGCTCCTGGGGGAGCTGCAGGTCCAGGGGAGCGAGCAGCGGTGGGGGGCATGGCACCAGCCGGGCCAGGGACTCCTCGGTGGGATTGGGGTCCCCACGCAGCCTCTGGCCTTCCTCCTCCCTGACGTTGTCCACGCTGGCCTGCAGTGAGGGGCAGAGCCCCTGCCGTGGCAAGGACTGGCTCTGCCCTGGCTGCGTGAGATTCAGCAGGACACGGCAGCCCTGCCGCTGCCCCGCTTGCTGCTGGGACAGCTGCACTGGCACGGGCCGGCTCCCCAGCTGCGTTTCCAGTCCTTTCCCGGCCACGTGCATCTTCAGGGCTGACCACGCTCTGCCGACACGCATGGGTCCGAGGGACCGGGCAGACCTGATCTCCACGGAGGCTTCTCCACCTCGAGTCAGGCCCATCTCTCTCAGGCTCTCGGAGGGACTGAGGCTCTCGGGGGAGCCGGAGGAGCTGCAGCCGTGGCAGGGCAGGTGGCCCCGCTCCACCAGCTCCTCCAGGTCCTGCCACGCCGCCCGCCAGCTGCCAGCATCCAGCGTGGCTGAGGCCCCGGTCCCAGCCCAGGCTGACAGCACCAGCTGCTGCAGCTCCTGGGCAGCCTTGACGCAGTGGCTGCAGCCGGGGCTGCAGCGCCACGAGCTCATGTGCCGGGTGCCAGGGGCACAGCAGTGGTGCTGGAAGGATGGGCTGTAGTGGCTGGTTGTCCCCTCTGGGCTGGAGGTTGTTAAGGTGGGAGGTGGAAGGGCCATCTGGGGCGGCATTCCCTGGGGGAGGCCAACAGGAGTCCATCTGCCCTGCAAGTCCATGCTCCCGCCAGTCTCCTGGGAACGTGCCCCCCAGCCCGGGGAGCTCTCGGAGCAGCCAGGGCACTGCCTCCTCCAGGACCACCACCTCTGCCCTTTGTGGCCTTCCTCATTCCAACGGGGCTTGGATGCTGCGGACACTTCCGTGCTGCTGGTGTCCTCTGTGCTGCTCGTGTCCTCCATGCTGCTGGTGTCCTCCATGCCGGTGGTCCCTGCCGGGGGATCCATAGCAGGGAACGCTGGGACGAGGCCTGGGGAGAGCAGGGTGGACGCTTGCCCTGCCGAGTCCTTCACAACCTGGGGTTTACTCAGGACTGCACCCGTGGTGGCCGTGCCCATCTCATCGCCAGAGCTGCAGGACATGCTGGAGGCGGTGTTGGCCTCCAAGGATGCCTGGCCGCCCTCCTCCCCGGGCACGGGGCCGTAGACGGGGACAGGCACCGGGTGGGAGCACGGTGTCGTGGGAGACACCGGGCAGGCCAAAGATGCCCCAAGCTGCCCGGGCAGGCTCCCCAGCTGCGTTTCCAGTCCTTTCCTGGCCATGTGCCTCTTCAGAGATGAGCAGGCTCTGCCGACACGCACTGGTCCGTGCAAGCGGGCAGACCTGATCTCCACGGAGGCTTCTCCATCTCGAGTCAGGCCCATCTCTCTCAGGCTCCCGGAGGGACTGAGGCTCTCGGGGGAGCCCGAGGAGCTGCAGCCGTGGCAGGGCAGGTGGCCCCACTGCACCAGCTCCTCCAGGTCCTGCCACGCCGCCCGCCAGGTGCCAGCATCCAGCGTGGCTGAGGCCCCGGTCCCAGCCCAGGCTGACAGCACCAGCTGCTGCAGCTCCTGGGCAGCCTTGACGCAGTGGCTGCAGCCGGGGCTGCAGCGCCAGGGCCCGCACAGGAGGTCCGCAGTACCATCTGCAAAACAGGGAGGGGTTGCCTGAGCCATGGAGGGCCGGGGGCACTGGGACCACCCAGGGACCGTCCATCCGCGCTGCTCCGCACCGGTGCTAGGCTGCTCTGAGAGGCCCTGGCCTGGCCTGACCCGGGGACGCAGCTGCGCAGCCCCGGGGGGACTCGCAGGCCACTTACATGGCGCTGGCGGCACCGCTCGCTGCCTCCATCTCCGGCGTCGCTGGCAGTGGCCGTCACCCTGCGGGCACAGGAGTGTGGCGCAGTCAGCCACCTGGGGCCAGCCCCTGCCAGCGCTGGCCCCAAGCGGCCCCCCTGGCCCCGAGCGGCCCCGTACCTGTTGGCAATGGGCGATGATGAGCAGGATGGCCCCAGCAGCCAGGAACAGGATGCCGAGGCCGAGAAGAAAGCTGCCGTCGCTCATGGTGCAGGGTCTGAGACGGCCACACTGGGAGCTGTGGGATGGTGGCACGTGTCTTATGACGATGCTGCTGCGAGGTCACAGTCCTGCGGGTGGGGACACCTCAGTGACGTCACAGCCCCGCATCACAGCAGCGCTCAGCCCCGCTGCGGGTACCACCCGGCAGTGCAGCCGCCCACACAGGAGCCCCCGGGCTTTGGGCACCCTTCTGCTGCGCACTGGCAGCTTCCCACCCCCGGGAGCGGGTCGGGAATCCCAGCCCCAGAATCGCAGACTGGCTGAGGCTGGCAAGGACCAACCTGGTCCAACCCCTCCTGCTCAAGCAGGGCCACCTGCAGCCCAGGACCACAGCCAGGCGGCTTTTGGCAGCGGGTCCTGTGCAGGCCCACGCCTCTTCCTTCCCCTCCATCGCTCTGGGGAAGTGGAGCGGCAAGAGGGCGAAGGGCCCGTGGGTGCCCACCGCATCTGCAACCATGCGGAGGCATGGAAGTGGCTCTGGGAGGGACCAGGGCGGGAAGATGAGAGGGAAGGAGAGGGGCCGGACCGATCGCTCCTAGAGTCCCATTAAATCCCGGTTCTAACCCCGCCGCAGGAGTCGCTGCCTGTCTGTGAAGCGCCGGCCAACTCGGAGCGGGATGTGCCTGCAGGCTGGAGGGGGGGGGCCAGGGAAGGGGTCTCTCTGTGTCCAGTGTCCCAATCCCTTCTCTGCGGCGGCCTCCTGCTTCTCGAGGAGTTGCAGCCTCAGGCGTGCTGAGCCCTGCTGTGGCCATCTTGGTGCCGCCTCGGGGACCTGCTTGGACTCCTTGCAAAGTGCCCTTCCTTGGACCTTTCTGAGCCGTCTGCCCCGAGACAGGGTCAATGACTGATTTCTAAGAAGGGCCGGTTTCCCTGCAGGGCTTCTGAACGAAGCCTTGGGAGACGGCTCTCTTCAGCGGTCGTCCCCGCAGAGACCGCTGTTTGGTGACACAAGCGTGAGCCAGGCTGCGTGGTCTGGGTGTCATTCTCACCTGGTCGGCAAGCTCATCTCTGGGCAAACCACTGTGGCGCTGCCCCTGAGAGGCGGCTCCAGGCGCGCAGGAAGCCCTCCGTTGCCTAAAGGTGCCTGGGAAGCTCTGCTAGCCTGGGCAGGGGCTGCGACTCAGGCGTTCCCGCGGGCTGGGACCTCAAGGACGCTGCTGTGCTGGGGCTGCAGGGAGCCGCTCTCTTCCGCAGGGAAGGCTTGGACCACAGGTCGAGTTGAGCCAAAGGAGCTGCCCTGCCGGGTGTCAAACCTGACTGGCTGCAGCAGGGGCTGCAGCCTTTGGGGGGAGGCTGAGGCTGAGGCTGAGGCTGAGGCTGAGGCTGAGCCCCTGCCACGGCCAGGGCGGGGCTGAGGAGGAGCTCCAGGAGGAGCAGCCGTCTTGCCCAGGCTTAGCCTCATTGCCTCGTCCTCCTGCCGGCACAGCCCAGCTTCCCGAGTGACCCTGAGCCCACCTTCCCCTTCCCGTCCCCAAGGCGCCCTCCCCGCTGGCAGGGTGTAAGCCCGTCACACAACTCTCTGAGGAACAAGTCCACATTTATTTAGAAGAACCGAGAGCTTTGCAAGAGCAGGAGCTACGGGCGGCCCGGCCCTGCTACTCCACAGCATGGCAGCTGTGCTCAGAGGAGGAGCTCTCCAGAGACAGGGACAACTTCTTTCGGCGCTGGCAAATCTTCTCCAGCGCCAAGCGGAGGGTGTTGCCAGTCAGCGCCGCTGCAGTGTCCTGGGCATCCTGGGCTGGGCGCAGGTGGCACGAGCTCAGCTGCCTGGTGCCAGGGGCACGGCGGTGGTCGTGCAAGGATGGGCTGTAGTGGCTGGGGGTCCCCTCTGGGCTGGAGGGTGTTGAGGTGGGAGGTGGCACGGCCGTCTGGGGTGGCATTCCCTGGGGGAGGCCAACAGGAGTCCATCTGCCCTGCAAGTCCGGGCTCCTGCAAGTGTCCTGGGAACGTGCCCCCCAGCCCGGGGAGCTCTCGGAGCTGCCAGGGCACTGCCTCCTCCAGGACCACCACCTCTGCCCTTTGTGGCCTGCCTCATTCCAACGGGGCTTGGATGCTGCGGACACTTGCGTGCTGCTGGTGCCCTCCGTGACGGTGGTCCCCGCTGGGGGGTCCCTAGCAGAGAACCTCTGGACAAGGCCTGGGGAGACCACGGCGGACGCTTGCCCTGCCGAGGCCTTCGCCAGCCCCCGGGGTGTCCTCAGCACTGCACCCGTGGTGGCCGTGCCCATCTCATCGCCAGAGCTGCAGGACGTGCGGGGCGGGGTGCTGGCCTCCAAGGATGCCTGGCCGCCCTCCTCCCCTGGCACGGGGCCGTAGACGGGGACAGGCACCGGGTGGGAGTCCGGTTTGGGCTCTGATCGGTGCAGCATTTGGATGGACTGCTGCACTGCCACGGGGATCCATCGCAGCTTTATCTCCAGGCATTTTCGTGCTACATGCATCCAGAGATTGCTGCACATCTCCTGGCTCAGCTCCAGCCTTGAAATGACATGCGCTGCAGCACAGGCCTGGTCCCCAACCTCAGCATCGGCCTGGCCCCCGCCCTGGGTGGTGAAGGTGCTCTGATGGCCGACATCTTCCTTTGGCAGGATGGAAGCTGATCCTGCTGCTGGTCCTGCTTCTGCTCCTGCTGCCCCGCTGTCCAGGCTGGGAAGGGCAGGGGGGGTCATGGGTAAAGCAAAAGGCCACAGGCACTCCTCGTCCCATGGCGACAGGCCCCTGTCCAGGTGAAGGAAGCTCTCGCTCCCCACGTTCCCCAGCGCCGGTGGTTGTAGGGCCGGCTCCTCCTCTGGTCGGTGGAGGGCCAGCTCCTCCTCTGCTGGTTGTGGGGCCGGCTCCTCCTCTGGTCGGTGGAGGGCCAGCTCCTCCTCTGCTGGTTGTGGGGCCGGCTCCTTTTCTGCTGGTTGTAGGGCCGGCTCCTCCTCTGCTGGTTGTGGGGCCGGCTCCTCCTCTGCTGGTTGTGGGGCCGGCTCCTCCTCTGCTGGTTGTGGGGCCAGCTCATCCTCTGTTGGGTGGTGGGCCGGCTCCTCCTCTGCTGGTTGTGGGGCCAGCTCATCCTCTGTTGGGTGGTGGGCCGGCTCCTCCTCTGCTGGTTGTGGGGCCGGCTCCTCCTCGGCTGGTTGTAGGGCCGGCTCCTCCTCAGAGCCCTGCCAGCTCTGCGGCTCCTCCTGTCCCTCCATGGGGTGCCCCACTGCACCTGCCTGTGCCAAGGCCCGGGGCCCCCACACGCTGTGCTCCTGGGGGAGCTGCAGGTGCAGGGGAGCGAGCAGCGGTGGGGGGCATGGCACCAGCCGGGCCAGGGACTCCTCGGTGGGATTGGGGTCCCCACGCAGCCTCTGGCCTTCCTCCTCCCTGACGTTGTCCACGCTGGCCTGCAGTGAGGGGCAGAGCCCCTGCCGTGGCAAGGACTGGCTCTGCCCTGGCTGCGTGAGATTCAGCAGGACACGGCAGCCCTGCCGCTGCCCCGCTTGCTGCTGGGACAGCTGCACTGGCACGGGCCGGCTCCCCAGCTGCATTTCCAGTCCTTTCCCGGCCACGTGCATCTTCAGGGCTGACCACGCTCTGCCGACACGCATGGGTCCGAGGGACCGGGCAGACCTGATCTCCACGGAGGCTTCTCCACCTCGAGTCAGGCCCATCTCTCTCAGGCTCTCGGCAGGACTGAGGCTCTCGGGGGAGCCGGAGGAGCTGCAGCCGTGGCAGGGCAGGTGGCCCCGCTCCACCAGCTCCTCCAGGTCCTGCCACGCCGCCCGCCAGGTGCCAGCATCCAGCGTGGCTGAGGCCCCGGTCCCAGCCCAGGCTGACAGCACCAGCTGCTGCAGCTCCTGGGCAGCCTTGACGCAGTGGCTGCAGCCGGGGCTGCAGCGCCACGAGCTCATGTGCCGGGTGCCAGGGGCACAGCAGTGGTGCTGGAAGGATGGGCTGTAGTGGCTGGTTGTCCCCTCTGGGCTGGAGGTTGTTAAGGTGGGAGGTGGAAGGGCCATCTGGGGTGGCATTCCCTGGGGGAGGCCAACAGGAGTCCATCTGCCCTGCAAGTCCATGCTCCCGCCAGTCTCCTGGGAACGTGCCCCCCAGCCCGGGGAGCTCTCGGAGCAGCCAGGGCACTGCCTCCTCCAGGACCACCACCTCTGCCCTTTGTGGCCTTCCTCATTCCAACGGGGCTTGGATGCTGCGGACACTTCCGTGCTGCTGGTGTCCTCTGTGCTGCTCGTGTCCTCCATGCTGCTGGTGTCCTCCATGCCGGTGGTCCCTGCCGGGGGATCCATAGCAGGGAACGCTGGGACGAGGCCTGGGGAGAGCAGGGTGGACGCTTGCCCTGCCGAGTCCTTCACAACCTGGGGTTTACTCAGGACTGCACCCGTGGTGGCCGTGCCCATCTCATCGCCAGAGCTGCAGGACATGCTGGAGGCGGTGTTGGCCTCCAAGGATGCCTGGCCGCCCTCCTCCCCGGGCACGGGGCCGTAGACGGGGACAGGCACCGGGTGGGAGCACGGTGTCGTGGGAGACACCGGGCAGGCCAAAGATGCCCCAAGCTGCCCGGGCAGGCTCCCCAGCTGCGTTTCCAGTCCTTTCCTGGCCATGTGCCTCTTCAGAGATGAGCAGGCTCTGCCGACACGCACTGGTCCGTGCAAGCGGGCAGACCTGATCTCCACAGGGTCTTCTCCATCTCGAGTCAGGCCCATCTCTCTCAGGCTCCCGGAGGGACTGAGGCTCTCGGGGGAGCCCGAGGAGCTGCAGCCGTGGCAGGGCAGGTGGCCCCACTCCACCAGCTCCTCCAGGTCCTGCCACGCCGCCCGCCAGGTGCCAGCATCCAGCGTGGCTGAGGCCCCGGTCCCAGCCCAGGCTGACAGCACCAGCTGCTGCAGCTCCTGGGCAGCCTTGACGCAGTGGCTGCAGCCGGGGCTGCAGCGCCAGGGCCCGCACAGGAGGTCCGCAGTACCATCTGCAAAACAGGGAGGGGTTGCCTGAGCCATGGAGGGCCGGGGGCACTGGGACCACCCAGGGACCGTCCATCCGCGCTGCTCCGCACCGGTGCTAGGCTGCTCTGAGAGGCCCTGGCCTGGCCTGACCCGGGGACGCAGCTGCGCAGCCCCGGGGGGACTCGCAGGCCACTTACATGGCGCTGGCGGCACCGCTCGCTGCCTCCATCTCCGGCGTCGCTGGCAGTGGCCGTCACCCTGCGGGCACAGGAGTGTGGCACAGTCAGCCACCTGGGGCCAGCCCCTGCCAGCGCTGGCCCCAAGCGGCCCCCCTGGCCCCGAGCGGCCCCGTACCTGTTGGCAATGGGCGATGATGAGCAGGATGGCCCCAGCAGCCAGGAACAGGATGCCGAGGCCGAGAAGAAAGCTGCCGTCGCTCATGGTGCAGGGTCTGAGACGGCCACACTGGGAGCTGTGGGATGGTGGCACGTGTCTTATGACGATGCTGCTGCGAGGTCACAGTCCTGCGGGTGGGGACACCTCAGTGACGTCACAGCCCCGCATCACAGCAGCGCTCAGCCCCGCTGCGGGTACCACCCGGCAGTGCAGCCGCCCACACAGGAGCCCCCGGGCTTTGGGCACCCTTCTGCTGCGCACTGGCAGCTTCCCACCCCCGGGAGCGGGTCGGGAATCCCAGCCCCAGAATCGCAGACTGGCTGAGGCTGGCAAGGACCAACCTGGTCCAACCCCTCCTGCTCAAGCAGGGCCACCTGCAGCCCAGGACCACAGCCAGGCAGCTTTTGGCAGCGGGTCCTGTGCAGGCCCACGCCTCTTCCTTCCCCTCCATCGCTCTGGGGAAGTGGAGCGGCAAGAGGGCGAAGGGCCCGTGGGTGCCCACCGCATCTGCAACCATGCGGAGGCATGGAAGTGGCTCTGGGAGGGACCAGGGCGGGAAGATGAGAGGGAAGGAGAGGGGCCGGACCGATCGCTCCTAGAGTCCCATTAAATCCCGGTTCTAACCCCGCCGCAGGAGTCGCTGCCTGTCTGTGAAGCGCCGGCCAACTCGGAGCGGGATGTGCCTGCAGGCTGGAGGGGGGGGGGCCAGGGAAGGGGTCTCTCTGTGTCCAGTGTCCCAATCCCTTCTCTGCGGCGGCCTCCTGCTTCTCGAGGAGTTGCAGCCTCAGGCGTGCTGAGCCCTGCTGTGGCCATCTTGGTGCCGCCTCGGGGACCTGCTTGGACTCCTTGCAAAGTGCCCTTCCTTGGACCTTTCTGAGCCGTCTGCCCCGAGACAGGGTCAATGACTGATTTCTAAGAAGGGCCGGTTTCCCTGCAGGGCTTCTGAACGAAGCCTTGGGAGACGGCTCTCTTCAGCGGTCGTCCCCGCAGAGACCGCTGTTTGGTGACACAAGCGTGAGCCAGGCTGCGTGGTCTGGGTGTCATTCTCACCTGGTCGGCAAGCTCATCTCTGGGCAAACCACTGTGGCGCTGCCCCTGAGAGGCGGCTCCAGGCGCGCAGGAAGCCCTCCGTTGCCTAAAGGTGCCTGGGAAGCTCTGCTAGCCTGGGCAGGGGCTGCGACTCAGGCGTTCCCGCGGGCTGGGACCTCAAGGACGCTGCTGTGCTGGGGCTGCAGGGAGCCGCTCTCTTCCGCAGGGAAGGCTTGGACCACAGGTCGAGTTGAGCCAAAGGAGCTGCCCTGCCGGGTGTCAAACCTGACTGGCTGCAGCAGGGGCTGCAGCCTTTGGGGGGAGGCTGAGGCTGAGGCTGAGGCTGAGGCTGAGGCTGAGGCTGAGCCCCTGCCACGGCCAGGGCGGGGCTGAGGAGGAGCTCCAGGAGGAGCAGCCGTCTTGCCCAGGCTTAGCCTCATTGCCTCGTCCTCCTGCCGGCACAGCCCAGCTTCCCGAGTGACCCTGAGCCCACCTTCCCCTTCCCGTCCCCAAGGCGCCCTCCCCGCTGGCAGGGTGTAAGCCCGTCACACAACTCTCTGAGGAACAAGTCCACATTTATTTAGAAGAACCGAGAGCTTTGCAAGAGCAGGAGCTACGGGCGGCCCGGCCCTGCTACTCCACAGCATGGCAGCTGTGCTCAGAGGAGGAGCTCTCCAGAGACAGGGACAACTTCTTTCGGCGCTGGCAAATCTTCTCCAGCGCCAAGCGGAGGGTGTTGCCAGTCAGCGCCGCTGCAGTGTCCTGGGCATCCTGGGCTGGGCGCAGGTGGCACGAGCTCAGCTGCCTGGTGCCAGGGGCACGGCGGTGGTCGTGCAAGGATGGGCTGTAGTGGCTGGGGGTCCCCTCTGGGCTGGAGGGTGTTGAGGTGGGAGGTGGCACGGCCGTCTGGGGTGGCATTCCCTGGGGGAGGCCAACAGGAGTCCATCTGCCCTGCAAGTCCGGGCTCCTGCAAGTGTCCTGGGAACGTGCCCCCCAGCCCGGGGAGCTCTCGGAGCTGCCAGGGCACTGCCTCCTCCAGGACCACCACCTCTGCCCTTTGTGGCCTGCCTGATTCCAACGGTGCTTGGATGCTGCGGACACTTGCGTGCTGCTGGTGCCCTCCGTGACGGTGGTCCCCGCTGGGGGGTCCCTAGCAGAGAACCTCTGGACAAGGCCTGGGGAGACCACGGCGGACGCTTGCCCTGCCGAGGCCTTCGCCAGCCCCCGGGGTGTCCTCAGCACTGCACCCGTGGTGGCCGTGCCCATCTCATCGCCAGAGCTGCAGGACGTGCGGGGCGGGGTGCTGGCCTCCAAGGATGCCTGGCCGCCCTCCTCCCCTGGCACGGGGCCGTAGACGGGGACAGGCACCGGGTGGGAGTCCGGTTTGGGCTCTGATCGGTGCAGCATTTGGATGGACTGCTGCACTGCCACGGGGATCCATCGCAGCTTTATCTCCAGGCATTTTCGTGCTACATGCATCCAGAGATTGCTGCACATCTCCTGGCTCAGCTCCAGCCTTGAAATGACATGCGCTGCAGCACAGGCCTGGTCCCCAACCTCAGCATCGGCCTGGCCCCCGCCCTGGGTGGTGAAGGTGCTCTGATGGCCGACATCTTCCTTTGGCAGGATGGAAGCTGATCCTGCTGCTGGTCCTGCTTCTGCTCCTGCTGCCCCGCTGTCCAGGCTGGGAAGGGCAGGGGGGGTCATGGGTAAAGCAAAAGGCCACAGGCACTCCTCGTCCCATGGCGACAGGCCCCTGTCCAGGTGAAGGAAGCTCTCGCTCCCCACGTTCCCCAGCGCCGGTGGTTGTAGGGCCGGCTCCTCCTCTGGTCGGTGGAGGGCCAGCTCCTCCTCTGCTGGTTGTGGGGCCGGCTCCTCCTCTGGTCGGTGGAGGGCCAGCTCCTCCTCTGCTGGTTGTGGGGCCGGCTCCTTTTCTGCTGGTTGTAGGGCCGGCTCCTCCTCTGCTGGTTGTGGGGCCGGCTCCTCCTCTGCTGGTTGTGGGGCCGGCTCCTCCTCTGCTGGTTGTGGGGCCAGCTCATCCTCTGTTGGGTGGTGGGCCGGCTCCTCCTCTGCTGGTTGTGGGGCCAGCTCATCCTCTGTTGGGTGGTGGGCCGGCTCCTCCTCTGCTGGTTGTGGGGCCGGCTCCTCCTCGGCTGGTTGTAGGGCCGGCTCCTCCTCAGAGCCCTGCCAGCTCTGCGGCTCCTCCTGTCCCTCCATGGGGTGCCCCACTGCACCTGCCTGTGCCAAGGCCCGGGGCCCCCACACGCTGTGCTCCTGGGGGAGCTGCAGGTCCAGGGGAGCGAGCAGCGGTGGGGGGCATGGCACCAGCCGGGCCAGGGACTCCTCGGTGGGATTGGGGTCCCCACGCAGCCTCTGGCCTTCCTCCTCCCTGACGTTGTCCACGCTGGCCTGCAGTGAGGGGCAGAGCCCCTGCCGTGGCAAGGACTGGCTCTGCCCTGGCTGCGTGAGATTCAGCAGGACACGGCAGCCCTGCCGCTGCCCCGCTTGCTGCTGGGACAGCTGCACTGGCACGGGCCGGCTCCCCAGCTGCGTTTCCAGTCCTTTCCCGGCCACGTGCATCTTCAGGGCTGACCACGCTCTGCCGACACGCATGGGTCCGAGGGACCGGGCAGACCTGATCTCCACGGAGGCTTCTCCACCTCGAGTCAGGCCCATCTCTCTCAGGCTCTCGGCAGGACTGAGGCTCTTGGGGGAGCCGGAGGAGCTGCAGCCGTGGCAGGGCAGGTGGCCCCGCTCCACCAGCTCCTCCAGGTCCTGCCACGCCGCCCGCCAGCTGCCAGCATCCAGCGTGGCTGAGGCCCCGGTCCCAGCCCAGGCTGACAGCACCAGCTGCTGCAGCTCCTGGGCAGCCTTGACGCAGTGGCTGCAGCCGGGGCTGCAGCGCCACGAGCTCATGTGCCGGGTGCCAGGGGCACAGCAGTGGTGCTGGAAGGATGGGCTGTAGTGGCTGGTTGTCCCCTCTGGGCTGGAGGTTGTTAAGGTGGGAGGTGGAAGGGCCATCTGGGGCGGCATTCCCTGGGGGAGGCCAACAGGAGTCCATCTGCCCTGCAAGTCCATGCTCCCGCCAGTCTCCTGGGAACGTGCCCCGCAGCCCGGGGAGCTCTCGGAGCAGCCAGGGCACTGCCTCCTCCAGGACCACCACCTCTGCCCTTTGTGGCCTTCCTCATTCCAACGGGGCTTGGATGCTGCGGACACTTCCGTGCTGCTGGTGTCCTCTGTGCTGCTCATGTCCTCCATGCCGCTGGTGTCCTCCATGCCGGTGGTCCCTGCCGGGGGATCCATAGCAGGGAACGCTGGGACGAGGCCTGGGGAGAGCAGGGTGGACGCTTGCCCTGCCGAGTCCTTCACAACCTGGGGTTTACTCAGGACTGCACCCGTGGTGGCCGTGCCCATCTCATTGCCAGAGCTGCAGGACATGCTGGAGGCGGTGTTGGCCTCCAAGGATGCCTGGCCGCCCTCCTCCCCGGGCACGGGGCCGTAGACGGGGACAGGCACCGGGTGGGAGCACGGTGTCGTGGGAGACACCGGGCAGGCCAAAGATGCCCCAAGCTGCCCGGGCAGGCTCCCCAGCTGCGTTTCCAGTCCTTTCCTGGCCATGTGCCTCTTCAGAGATGAGCAGGCTCTGCCGACACGCACTGGTCCGTGCAAGCGGGCAGACCTGATCTCCACAGGGTCTTCTCCATCTCGAGTCAGGCCCATCTCTCTCAGGCTCTCGGAGGGACTGAGGCTCTTGGGGGAGCCCGAGGAGCTGCAGCCGTGGCAGGGCAGGTGGCCCCACTCCACCAGCTCCTCCAGGTCCTGCCACGCCGCCCGCCAGGTGCCAGCATCCAGCGTGGCTGAGGCCCCGGTCCCAGCCCAGGCTGACAGCACCAGCTGCTGCAGCTCCTGGGCAGCCTTGACGCAGTGGCTGCAGCCGGGGCTGCAGCGCCAGGGCCCGCACAGGAGGTCCGCAGTACCATCTGCAAAACAGGGAGGGGTTGCCTGAGCCATGGAGGGCCGGGGGCACTGGGACCACCCAGGGACCGTCCATCCGCGCTGCTCCGCACCGGTGCTAGGCTGCTCTGAGAGGCCCTGGCCTGGCCTGACCCGGGGACGCAGCTGCGCAGCCCCGGGGGGACTCGCAGGCCACTTACATGGCGCTGGCGGCACCGCTCGCTGCCTCCATCTCCGGCGTCGCTGGCAGTGGCCGTCACCCTGCGGGCACAGGAGTGTGGCACAGTCAGCCACCTGGGGCCAGCCCCTGCCAGCGCTGGCCCCAAGCGGCCCCCCTGGCCCCGAGCGGCCCCGTACCTGTTGGCAATGGGCGATGATGAGCAGGATGGCCCCAGCAGCCAGGAACAGGATGCCGAGGCCGAGAAGAAAGCTGCCGTCGCTCATGGTGCAGGGTCTGAGACGGCCACACTGGGAGCTGTGGGATGGTGGCACGTGTCTTATGACGATGCTGCTGCGAGGTCACAGTCCTGCGGGTGGGGACACCTCAGTGACGTCACAGCCCCGCATCACAGCAGCGCTCAGCCCCGCTGCGGGTACCACCCGGCAGTGCAGCCGCCCACACAGGAGCCCCCGGGCTTTGGGCACCCTTCTGCTGCGCACTGGCAGCTTCCCACCCCCGGGAGCGGGTCGGGAATCCCAGCCCCAGAATCGCAGACTGGCTGAGGCTGGCAAGGACCAACCTGGTCCAACCCCTCCTGCTCAAGCAGGGCCACCTGCAGCCCAGGACCACAGCCAGGCGGCTTTTGGCAGCGGGTCCTGTGCAGGCCCACGCCTCTTCCTTCCCCTCCATCGCTCTGGGGAAGTGGAGCGGCAAGAGGGCGAAGGGCCCGTGGGTGCCCACCGCATCTGCAACCATGCGGAGGCATGGAAGTGGCTCTGGGAGGGACCAGGGCGGGAAGATGAGAGGGAAGGAGAGGGGCCGGACCGATCGCTCCTAGAGTCCCATTAAATCCCGGTTCTAACCCCGCCGCAGGAGTCGCTGCCTGTCTGTGAAGCGCCGGCCAACTCGGAGCGGGATGTGCCTGCAGGCTGGAGGGGGGGGGCCAGGGAAGGGGTCTCTCTGTGTCCAGTGTCCCAATCCCTTCTCTGCGGCGGCCTCCTGCTTCTCGAGGAGTTGCAGCCTCAGGCGTGCTGAGCCCTGCTGTGGCCATCTTGGTGCCGCCTCGGGGACCTGCTTGGACTCCTTGCAAAGTGCCCTTCCTTGGACCTTTCTGAGCCGTCTGCCCCGAGACAGGGTCAATGACTGATTTCTAAGAAGGGCCGGTTTCCCTGCAGGGCTTCTGAACGAAGCCTTGGGAGACGGCTCTCTTCAGCGGTCGTCCCCGCAGAGACCGCTGTTTGGTGACACAAGCGTGAGCCAGGCTGCGTGGTCTGGGTGTCATTCTCACCTGGTCGGCAAGCTCATCTCTGGGCAAACCACTGTGGCGCTGCCCCTGAGAGGCGGCTCCAGGCGCGCAGGAAGCCCTCCGTTGCCTAAAGGTGCCTGGGAAGCTCTGCTAGCCTGGGCAGGGGCTGCGACTCAGGCGTTCCCGCGGGCTGGGACCTCAAGGACGCTGCTGTGCTGGGGCTGCAGGGAGCCGCTCTCTTCCGCAGGGAAGGCTTGGACCACAGGTCGAGTTGAGCCAAAGGAGCTGCCCTGCCGGGTGTCAAACCTGACTGGCTGCAGCAGGGGCTGCAGCCTTTGGGGGGAGGCTGAGGCTGAGGCTGAGGCTGAGGCTGAGCCCCTGCCACGGCCAGGGCGGGGCTGAGGAGGAGCTCCAGGAGGAGCAGCCGTCTTGCCCAGGCTTAGCCTCATTGCCTCGTCCTCCTGCCGGCACAGCCCAGCTTCCCGAGTGACCCTGAGCCCACCTTCCCCTTCCCGTCCCCAAGGCGCCCTCCCCGCTGGCAGGGTGTAAGCCCGTCACACAACTCTCTGAGGAACAAGTCCACATTTATTTAGAAGAACCGAGAGCTTTGCAAGAGCAGGAGCTACGGGCGGCCCGGCCCTGCTACTCCACAGCATGGCAGCTGTGCTCAGAGGAGGAGCTCTCCAGAGACAGGGACAACTTCTTTCGGCGCTGGCAAATCTTCTCCAGCGCCAAGCGGAGGGTGTTGCCAGTCAGCGCCGCTGCAGTGTCCTGGGCATCCTGGGCTGGGCGCAGGTGGCACGAGCTCAGCTGCCTGGTGCCAGGGGCACGGCGGTGGTCGTGCAAGGATGGGCTGTAGTGGCTGGGGGTCCCCTCTGGGCTGGAGGGTGTTGAGGTGGGAGGTGGCACGGCCGTCTGGGGTGGCATTCCCTGGGGGAGGCCAACAGGAGTCCATCTGCCCTGCAAGTCCGGGCTCCTGCAAGTGTCCTGGGAACGTGCCCCCCAGCCCGGGGAGCTCTCGGAGCTGCCAGGGCACTGGCTCCTCCAGGACCACCACCTCTGCCCTTTGTGGCCTGCCTGATTCCAACGGTGCTTGGATGCTGCGGACACTTGCGTGCTGCTGGTGCCCTCCGTGACGGTGGTGTCCTCCGTGACGGTGGTCCCCGCTGGGGGGTCCCTAGCAGAGAACCTCTGGACAAGGCCTGGGGAGACCACGGCGGACGCTTGCCCTGCCGAGGCCTTCGCCAGCCCCCGGGGTGTCCTCAGCACTGCACCCGTGGTGGCCGTGCCCATCTCATCGCCAGAGCTGCAGGACGTGCGGGGCGGGGTGCTGGCCTCCAAGGATGCCTGGCCGCCCTCCTCCCCTGGCACGGGGCCGTAGACGGGGACAGGCACCGGGTGGGAGTCCGGTTTGGGCTCTGATCGGTGCAGCATTTGGATGGACTGCTGCACTGCCACGGGGATCCATCGCAGCTTTATCTCCAGGCATTTTCGTGCTACATGCATCCAGAGATTGCTGCACATCTCCTGGCTCAGCTCCAGCCTTGAAATGACATGCGCTGCAGCACAGGCCTGGTCCCCAACCTCAGCATCGGCCTGGCCCCCGCCCTGGGTGGTGAAGGTGCTCTGATGGCCGACATCTTCCTTTGGCAGGATGGAAGCTGATCCTGCTGCTGGTCCTGCTTCTGCTCCTGCTGCCCCGCTGTCCAGGCTGGGAAGGGCAGGGGGGGTCATGGGTAAAGCAAAAGGCCACAGGCACTCCTCGTCCCATGGCGACAGGCCCCTGTCCAGGTGAAGGAAGCTCTCGCTCCCCACGTTCCCCAGCGCCGGTGGTTGTAGGGCCGGCTCCTCCTCTGGTGGTTGTAGGGCCAGCTCCTCCTCTGCTGGTTGTGGGGCCGGCTCCTCCTCTGCTGGTTGTGGGGCCGGCTCCTTTTCTGCTGGTTGTAGGGCCGGCTCCTCCTCTGCTGGTTGTGGGGCCGGCTCCTCCTCTGCTGGTTGTGGGGCCGGCTCCTCCTCGGCTGGTTGTAGGGCCGGCTCCTCCTCTGCTGGTTGTGGGGCCGGCTCCTCCTCTGCTGGTTGTGGGGCCGGCTCCTCCTCTGCTGGTTGTAGGGCCGGCTCCTCCTCTGCTGGTTGTGGGGCCGGCTCCTCCTCTGCTGGTTGTGGGGCCGGCTTCTCCTCGGCTGGTTGTAGGGCCGGCTCCTCCTCGGCTGGTTGTAGGGCCGGCTCCTCCTCTGCTGGTTGTAGGGCCGGCTCATCCTCTGCTGGTTGTGGGGCCGGCTCATCCTCTGCTGGTTGTGGGGCCAGCTCATCCTCTGTTGGGTGGTGGGCCGGCTCCTCCTCTGCTGGTTGTGGGGCCGGCTCCTCCTCGGCTGGTTGTAGGGCCGGCTCCTCCTCAGAGCCCTGCCAGCTCTGCGGCTCCTCCTGTCCCTCCATGGGGTGCCCCACTGCACCTGCCTGTGCCAAGGCCCGGGGCCCCCACACGCTGTGCTCCTGGGGGAGCTGCAGGTCCAGGGGAGCGAGCAGCGGTGGGGGGCATGGCACCAGCCGGGCCAGGGACTCCTCGGTGGGATTGGGGTCCCCACGCAGCCTCTGGCCTTCCTCCTCCCTGACGTTGTCCACGCTAGCCTGCAGTGAGGGGCAGAGCCCCTGCCGTGGCAAGGACTGGCTCTGCCCTGGCTGCGTGAGATTCAGCAGGACACGGCAGCCCTGCCGCTGCCCCGCTTGCTGCTGGGACAGCTGCACTGGCACGGGCCGGCTCCCCAGCTGCGTTTCCAGTCCTTTCCCGGCCACGTGCATCTTCAGGGCTGACCACGCTCTGCCGACACGCATGGGTCCGAGGGACCGGGCAGACCTGATCTCCACGGAGGCTTCTCCACCTCGAGTCAGGCCCATCTCTCTCAGGCTCTCGGAGGGACTGAGGCTCTCGGGGGAGCCGGAGGAGCTGCAGCCGTGGCAGGGCAGGTGGCCCCGCTCCACCAGCTCCTCCAGGTCCTGCCACGCCGCCCGCCAGGTGCCAGCATCCAGCGTGGCGGAGGCCCCGGTCCCAGCCCAGGCTGACAGCACCAGCTGCTGCAGCTCCTGGGCAGCCTTGACGCAGTGGCTGCAGCCGGGGCTGCAGCGCCACGAGCTCATGTGCCGGGTGCCAGGGGCACAGCAGTGGTGCTGGAAGGATGGGCTGTAGTGGCTGGTTGTCCCCTCTGGGCTGGAGGTTGTTAAGGTGGGAGGTGGAAGGGCCATCTGGGGTGGCATTCCCTGGGGGAGGCCAACAGGAGTCCATCTGCCCGGCAAGTCCATGCTCCCGCCAGTCTCCTGGGAACGTGCCCCCCAGCCCGGGGAGCTCTCGGAGCAGCCAGGGCACTGCCTCCTCCAGGACCACCACCTCTGCCCTTTGTGGCCTTCCTCATTCCAACGGGGCTTGGATGCTGCGGACACTTCCGTGCTGCTGGTGTCCTCTGTGCTGCTCGTGTCCTCCATGCTGCTGGTGTCCTCCATGCCGGTGGTCCCTGCCGGGGGATCCATAGCAGGGAACGCTGGGACGAGGCCTGGGGAGAGCAGGGTGGACGCTTGCCCTGCCGAGTCCTTCACAACCTGGGGTTTACTCAGGACTGCACCCGTGGTGGCCGTGCCCATCTCATCGCCAGAGCTGCAGGACATGCTGGAGGCGGTGTTGGCCTCCAAGGATGCCTGGCCGCCCTCCTCCCCGGGCACGGGGCCGTAGACGGGGACAGGCACCGGGTGGGAGCACGGTGTCGTGGGAGACACCGGGCAGGCCAAAGATGCCCCAAGCTGCCCGGGCAGGCTCCCCAGCTGCGTTTCCAGTCCTTTCCTGGCCATGTGCCTCTTCAGAGATGAGCAGGCTCTGCCGACACGCACTGGTCCGTGCAAGCGGGCAGACCTGATCTCCACAGGGTCTTCTCCATCTCGAGTCAGGCCCATCTCTCTCAGGCTCCCGGAGGGACTGAGGCTCTCGGGGGAGCCCGAGGAGCTGCAGCCGTGGCAGGGCAGGTGGCCCCACTCCACCAGCTCCTCCAGGTCCTGCCACGCCGCCCGCCAGGTGCCAGCATCCAGCGTGGCTGAGGCCCCGGTCCCAGCCCAGGCTGACAGCACCAGCTGCTGCAGCTCCTGGGCAGCCTTGACGCAGTGGCTGCAGCCGGGGCTGCAGCGCCAGGGCCCGCACAGGAGGTCCGCAGTACCATCTGCAAAACAGGGAGGGGTTGCCTGAGCCATGGAGGGCCGGGGGCACTGGGACCACCCAGGGACCGTCCATCCGCGCTGCTCCGCACCGGTGCTAGGCTGCTCTGAGAGGCCCTGGCCTGGCCTGACCCGGGGACGCAGCTGTGCAGCCCCGGGGGGACTCGCAGGCCACTTACATGGCGCTGGCGGCACCGCTCGCTGCCTCCATCTCCGGCGTCGCTGGCAGTGGCCGTCACCCTGCGGGCACAGGAGTGTGGCACAGTCAGCCACCTGGGGCCAGCCCCTGCCAGCGCTGGCCCCAAGCGGCCCCCCTGGCCCCGAGCGGCCCCGTACCTGTTGGCAATGGGCGATGATGAGCAGGATGGCCCCAGCAGCCAGGAACAGGATGCCGAGGCCGAGAAGAAAGCTGCCGTCGCTCATGGTGCAGGGTCTGAGACGGCCACACTGGGAGCTGTGGGATGGTGGCACGTGTCTTATGACGATGCTGCTGCGAGGTCACAGTCCTGCGGGTGGGGACACCTCAGTGACGTCACAGCCCCGCATCACAGCAGCGCTCAGCCCCGCTGCGGGTACCACCCGGCAGTGCAGCCGCCCACACAGGAGCCCCCGGGCTTTGGGCACCCTTCTGCTGCGCACTGGCAGCTTCCCACCCCCGGGAGCGGGTCGGGAATCCCAGCCCCAGAATCGCAGACTGGCTGAGGCTGGCAAGGACCAACCTGGTCCAACCCCTCCTGCTCAAGCAGGGCCACCTGCAGCCCAGGACCACAGCCAGGCGGCTTTTGGCAGCGGGTCCTGTGCAGGCCCACGCCTCTTCCTTCCCCTCCATCGCTCTGGGGAAGTGGAGCGGCAAGAGGGCGAAGGGCCCGTGGGTGCCCACCGCATCTGCAACCATGCGGAGGCATGGAAGTGGCTCTGGGAGGGACCAGGGCGGGAAGATGAGAGGGAAGGAGAGGGGCCGGACCGATCGCTCCTAGAGTCCCATTAAATCCCGGTTCTAACCCCGCCGCAGGAGTCGCTGCCTGTCTGTGAAGCGCCGGCCAACTCGGAGCGGGATGTGCCTGCAGGCTGGAGGGGGGGGGCCAGGGAAGGGGTCTCTCTGTGTCCAGTGTCCCAATCCCTTCTCTGCGGCGGCCTCCTGCTTCTCGAGGAGTTGCAGCCTCAGGCGTGCTGAGCCCTGCTGTGGCCATCTTGGTGCCGCCTCGGGGACCTGCTTGGACTCCTTGCAAAGTGCCCTTCCTTGGACCTTTCTGAGCCGTCTGCCCCGAGACAGGGTCAATGACTGATTTCTAAGAAGGGCCGGTTTCCCTGCAGGGCTTCTGAACGAAGCCTTGGGAGACGGCTCTCTTCAGCGGTCGTCCCCGCAGAGACCGCTGTTTGGTGACACAAGCGTGAGCCAGGCTGCGTGGTCTGGGTGTCATTCTCACCTGGTCGGCAAGCTCATCTCTGGGCAAACCGCTGTGGCGCTGCCCCTGAGAGGCGGCTCCAGGCGCGCAGGAAGCCCTCCGTTGCCTAAAGGTGCCTGGGAAGCTCTGCTAGCCTGGGCAGGGGCTGCGACTCAGGCGTTCCCGCGGGCTGGGACCTCAAGGACGCTGCTGTGCTGGGGCTGCAGGGAGCCGCTCTCTTCCGCAGGGAAGGCTTGGACCACAGGTCGAGTTGAGCCAAAGGAGCTGCCCTGCCGGGTGTCAAACCTGACTGGCTGCAGCAGGGGCTGCAGCCTTTGGGGGGAGGCTGAGGCTGAGGCTGAGGCTGAGGCTGAGGCTGAGCCCCTGCCACGGCCAGGGCGGGGCTGAGGAGGAGCTCCAGGAGGAGCAGCCGTCTTGCCCAGGCTTAGCCTCATTGCCTCGTCCTCCTGCCGGCACAGCCCAGCTTCCCGAGTGACCCTGAGCCCACCTTCCCCTTCCCGTCCCCAAGGCGCCCTCCCCGCTGGCAGGGTGTAAGCCCGTCACACAACTCTCTGAGGAACAAGTCCACATTTATTTAGAAGAACCGAGAGCTTTGCAAGAGCAGGAGCTACGGGCGGCCCGGCCCTGCTACTCCACAGCATGGCAGCTGTGCTCAGAGGAGGAGCTCTCCAGAGACAGGGACAACTTCTTTCGGCGCTGGCAAATCTTCTCCAGCGCCAAGCGGAGGGTGTTGCCAGTCAGCGCCGCTGCAGTGTCCTGGGCATCCTGGGCTGGGCGCAGGTGGCACGAGCTCAGCTGCCTGGTGCCAGGGGCACGGCGGTGGTCGTGCAAGGATGGGCTGTAGTGGCTGGGGGTCCCCTCTGGGCTGGAGGGTGTTGAGGTGGGAGGTGGCACGGCCGTCTGGGGTGGCATTCCCTGGGGGAGGCCAACAGGAGTCCATCTGCCCTGCAAGTCCGGGCTCCTGCAAGTGTCCTGGGAACGTGCCCCCCAGCCCGGGGAGCTCTCGGAGCTGCCAGGGCACTGGCTCCTCCAGGACCACCACCTCTGCCCTTTGTGGCCTGCCTCATTCCAACGGGGCTTGGATGCTGCGGACACTTGCGTGCTGCTGGTGCCCTCCGTGACGGTGGTCCCCGCTGGGGGGTCCCTAGCAGAGAACCTCTGGACAAGGCCTGGGGAGACCACGGCGGACGCTTGCCCTGCCGAGGCCTTCGCCAGCCCCCGGGGTGTCCTCAGCACTGCACCCGTGGTGGCCGTGCCCATCTCATCGCCAGAGCTGCAGGACGTGCGGGGCGGGGTGCTGGCCTCCAAGGATGCCTGGCCGCCCTCCTCCCCTGGCACGGGGCCGTAGATGGGGACAGGCACCGGGTGGGAGTCCGGTTTGGGCTCTGATCGGTGCAGCATTTGGATGGACTGCTGCACTGCCACGGGGATCCATCGCAGCTTTATCTCCAGGCATTTTCGTGCTACATGCATCCAGAGATTGCTGCACATCTCCTGGCTCAGCTCCAGCCTTGAAATGACATGCGCTGCAGCACAGGCCTGGTCCCCAACCTCAGCATCGGCCTGGCCCCCGCCCTGGGTGGTGAAGGTGCTCTGATGGCCGACATCTTCCTTTGGCAGGATGGAAGCTGATCCTGCTGCTGGTCCTGCTTCTGCTCCTGCTGCCCCGCTGTCCAGGCTGGGAAGGGCAGGGGGGGTCATGGGTAAAGCAAAAGGCCACAGGCACTCCTCGTCCCATGGCGACAGGCCCCTGTCCAGGTGAAGGAAGCTCTCGCTCCCCACGTTCCCCAGCGCCGGTGGTTGTAGGGCCGGCTCCTCCTCTGCTGGTTGTGGGGCCGGCTCATCCTCTGTTGGGTGGTGGGCCGGCTCCTCCTCTGCTGGTTGTAGGGCCGGCTCCTCCTCTGCTGGTTGTGGGGCCGGCTCCTTTTCTGCTGGTTGTAGGGCCGGCTCCTCCTCTGCTGGTTGTGGGGCCGGCTCCTCCTCTGCTGGTTGTGGGGCCGGCTCCTCCTCTGCTGGTTGTGGGGCCGGCTCATCCTCTGCTGGTTGTGGGGCCAGCTCATCCTCTGTTGGGTGGTGGGCCGGCTCCTCCTCTGCTGGTTGTGGGGCCGGCTCCTCCTCTGCTGGTTGTGGGGCCGGCTCCTCCTCGGCTGGTTGTAGGGCCGGCTCCTCCTCAGAGCCCTGCCAGCTCTGCGGCTCCTCCTGTCCCTCCATGGGGTGCCCCACTGCACCTGCCTGTGCCAAGGCCCGGGGCCCCCACACGCTGTGCTCCTGGGGGAGCTGCAGGTCCAGGGGAGCGAGCAGCGGTGGGGGGCATGGCACCAGCCGGGCCAGGGACTCCTCGGTGGGATTGGGGTCCCCACGCAGCCTCTGGCCTTCCTCCTCCCTGACGTTGTCCACGCTGGCCTGCAGTGAGGGGCAGAGCCCCTGCCGTGGCAAGGACTGGCTCTGCCCTGGCTGCGTGAGATTCAGCAGGACACGGCAGCCCTGCCGCTGCCCCGCTTGCTGCTGGGACAGCTGCACTGGCACGGGCCGGCTCCCCAGCTGCGTTTCCAGTCCTTTCCCGGCCACGTGCATCTTCAGGGCTGACCACGCTCTGCCGACACGCATGGGTCCGAGGGACCGGGCAGACCTGATCTCCACGGAGGCTTCTCCACCTCGAGTCAGGCCCATCTCTCTCAGGCTCTCGGAGGGACTGAGGCTCTCGGGGGAGCCGGAGGAGCTGCAGCCGTGGCAGGGCAGGTGGCCCCGCTCCACCAGCTCCTCCAGGTCCTGCCACGCCGCCCGCCAGGTGCCAGCATCCAGCGTGGCTGAGGCCCCGGTCCCAGCCCAGGCTGACAGCACCAGCTGCTGCAGCTCCTGGGCAGCCTTGACGCAGTGGCTGCAGCCGGGGCTGCAGCGCCACGAGCTCATGTGCCGGGTGCCAGGGGCACAGCAGTGGTGCTGGAAGGATGGGCTGTAGTGGCTGGTTGTCCCCTCTGGGCTGGAGGTTGTTAAGGTGGGAGGTGGAAGGGCCATCTGGGGCGGCATTCCCTGGGGGAGGCCAACAGGAGTCCATCTGCCCTGCAAGTCCATGCTCCCGCCAGTCTCCTGGGAACGTGCCCCCCAGCCCGGGGAGCTCTCGGAGCAGCCAGGGCACTGCCTCCTCCAGGACCACCACCTCTGCCCTTTGTGGCCTTCCTCATTCCAACGGGGCTTGGATGCTGCGGACACTTCCGTGCTGCTGGTGTCCTCTGTGCTGCTCGTGTCCTCCATGCTGCTGGTGTCCTCCATGCCGGTGGTCCCTGCCGGGGGATCCATAGCAGGGAACGCTGGGACGAGGCCTGGGGAGAGCAGGGTGGACGCTTGCCCTGCCGAGTCCTTCACAACCTGGGGTTTACTCAGGACTGCACCCGTGGTGGCCGTGCCCATCTCATCGCCAGAGCTGCAGGACATGCTGGAGGCGGTGTTGGCCTCCAAGGATGCCTGGCCGCCCTCCTCCCCGGGCACGGGGCCGTAGACGGGGACAGGCACCGGGTGGGAGCACGGTGTCGTGGGAGACACCGGGCAGGCCAAAGATGCCCCAAGCTGCCCGGGCAGGCTCCCCAGCTGCGTTTCCAGTCCTTTCCTGGCCATGTGCCTCTTCAGAGATGAGCAGGCTCTGCCGACACGCACTGGTCCGTGCAAGCGGGCAGACCTGATCTCCACAGGGTCTTCTCCATCTCGAGTCAGGCCCATCTCTCTCAGGCTCCCGGAGGGACTGAGGCTCTCGGGGGAGCCCGAGGAGCTGCAGCCGTGGCAGGGCAGGTGGCCCCACTCCACCAGCTCCTCCAGGTCCTGCCACGCCGCCCGCCAGGTGCCAGCATCCAGCGTGGCTGAGGCCCCGGTCCCAGCCCAGGCTGACAGCACCAGCTGCTGCAGCTCCTGGGCAGCCTTGACGCAGTGGCTGCAGCCGGGGCTGCAGCGCTAGGGCCCGCACAGGAGGTCCGCAGTACCATCTGCAAAACAGGGAGGGGTTGCCTGAGCCATGGAGGGCCGGGGGCACTGGGACCACCCAGGGACCGTCCATCCGCGCTGCTCCGCACCGGTGCTAGGCTGCTCTGAGAGGCCCTGGCCTGGCCTGACCCGGGGACGCAGCTGTGCAGCCCCGGGGGGACTCGCAGGCCACTTACATGGCGCTGGCGGCACCGCTCGCTGCCTCCATCTCCGGCGTCGCTGGCAGTGGCCGTCACCCTGCGGGCACAGGAGTGTGGCACAGTCAGCCACCTGGGGCCAGCCCCTGCCAGCGCTGGCCCCAAGCGGCCCCCCTGGCCCCGAGCGGCCCCGTACCTGTTGGCAATGGGCGATGATGAGCAGGATGGCCCCAGCAGCCAGGAACAGGATGCCGAGGCCGAGAAGAAAGCTGCCGTCGCTCATGGTGCAGGGTCTGAGACGGCCACACTGGGAGCTGTGGGATGGTGGCACGTGTCTTATGACGATGCTGCTGCGAGGTCACAGTCCTGCGGGTGGGGACACCTCAGTGACGTCACAGCCCCGCATCACAGCAGCGCTCAGCCCCGCTGCGGGTACCACCCGGCAGTGCAGCCGCCCACACAGGAGCCCCCGGGCTTTGGGCACCCTTCTGCTGCGCACTGGCAGCTTCCCACCCCCGGGAGCGGGTCGGGAATCCCAGCCCCAGAATCGCAGACTGGCTGAGGCTGGCAAGGACCAACCTGGTCCAACCCCTCCTGCTCAAGCAGGGCCACCTGCAGCCCAGGACCACAGCCAGGCGGCTTTTGGCAGCGGGTCCTGTGCAGGCCCACGCCTCTTCCTTCCCCTCCATCGCTCTGGGGAAGTGGAGCGGCAAGAGGGCGAAGGGCCCGTGGGTGCCCACCGCATCTGCAACCATGCGGAGGCATGGAAGTGGCTCTGGGAGGGACCAGGGCGGGAAGATGAGAGGGAAGGAGAGGGGCCGGACCGATCGCTCCTAGAGTCCCATTAAATCCCGGTTCTAACCCCGCCGCAGGAGTCGCTGCCTGTCTGTGAAGCGCCGGCCAACTCGGAGCGGGATGTGCCTGCAGGCTGGAGGGGGGGGGCCAGGGAAGGGGTCTCTCTGTGTCCAGTGTCCCAATCCCTTCTCTGCGGCGGCCTCCTGCTTCTCGAGGAGTTGCAGCCTCAGGCGTGCTGAGCCCTGCTGTGGCCATCTTGGTGCCGCCTCGGGGACCTGCTTGGACTCCTTGCAAAGTGCCCTTCCTTGGACCTTTCTGAGCCGTCTGCCCCGAGACAGGGTCAATGACTGATTTCTAAGAAGGGCCGGTTTCCCTGCAGGGCTTCTGAACGAAGCCTTGGGAGACGGCTCTCTTCAGCGGTCGTCCCCGCAGAGACCGCTGTTTGGTGACACAAGCGTGAGCCAGGCTGCGTGGTCTGGGTGTCATTCTCACCTGGTCGGCAAGCTCATCTCTGGGCAAACCACTGTGGCGCTGCCCCTGAGAGGCGGCTCCAGGCGCGCAGGAAGCCCTCCGTTGCCTAAAGGTGCCTGGGAAGCTCTGCTAGCCTGGGCAGGGGCTGCGACTCAGGCGTTCCCGCGGGCTGGGACCTCAAGGACGCTGCTGTGCTGGGGCTGCAGGGAGCCGCTCTCTTCCGCAGGGAAGGCTTGGACCACAGGTCGAGTTGAGCCAAAGGAGCTGCCCTGCCGGGTGTCAAACCTGACTGGCTGCAGCAGGGGCTGCAGCCTTTGGGGGGAGGCTGAGGCTGAGGCTGAGGCTGAGGCTGAGGCTGAGCCCCTGCCACGGCCAGGGCGGGGCTGAGGAGGAGCTCCAGGAGGAGCAGCCGTCTTGCCCAGGCTTAGCCTCATTGCCTCGTCCTCCTGCCGGCACAGCCCAGCTTCCCGAGTGACCCTGAGCCCACCTTCCCCTTCCCGTCCCCAAGGCGCCCTCCCCGCTGGCAGGGTGTAAGCCCGTCACACAACTCTCTGAGGAACAAGTCCACATTTATTTAGAAGAACCGAGAGCTTTGCAAGAGCAGGAGCTACGGGCGGCCCGGCCCTGCTACTCCACAGCATGGCAGCTGTGCTCAGAGGAGGAGCTCTCCAGAGACAGGGACAACTTCTTTCGGCGCTGGCAAATCTTCTCCAGCGCCAAGCGGAGGGTGTTGCCAGTCAGCGCCGCTGCAGTGTCCTGGGCATCCTGGGCTGGGCGCAGGTGGCACGAGCTCAGCTGCCTGGTGCCAGGGGCACGGCGGTGGTCGTGCAAGGATGGGCTGTAGTGGCTGGGGGTCCCCTCTGGGCTGGAGGGTGTTGAGGTGGGAGGTGGCACGGCCGTCTGGGGTGGCATTCCCTGGGGGAGGCCAACAGGAGTCCATCTGCCCTGCAAGTCCGGGCTCCTGCAAGTGTCCTGGGAACGTGCCCCCCAGCCCGGGGAGCTCTCGGAGCTGCCAGGGCACTGCCTCCTCCAGGACCACCACCTCTGCCCTTTGTGGCCTGCCTCATTCCAACGGGGCTTGGATGCTGCGGACACTTGCGTGCTGCTGGTGCCCTCCGTGACGGTGGTCCCCGCTGGGGGGTCCCTAGCAGAGAACCTCTGGACAAGGCCTGGGGAGACCACGGCGGACGCTTGCCCTGCCGAGGCCTTCGCCAGCCCCCGGGGTGTCCTCAGCACTGCACCCGTGGTGGCCGTGCCCATCTCATCGCCAGAGCTGCAGGACGTGCGGGGCGGGGTGCTGGCCTCCAAGGATGCCTGGCCGCCCTCCTCCCCTGGCACGGGGCCGTAGATGGGGACAGGCACCGGGTGGGAGTCCGGTTTGGGCTCTGATCGGTGCAGCATTTGGATGGACTGCTGCACTGCCACGGGGATCCATCGCAGCTTTATCTCCAGGCATTTTCGTGCTACATGCATCCAGAGATTGCTGCACATCTCCTGGCTCAGCTCCAGCCTTGAAATGACATGCGCTGCAGCACAGGCCTGGTCCCCAACCTCAGCATCGGCCTGGCCCCCGCCCTGGGTGGTGAAGGTGCTCTGATGGCCGACATCTTCCTTTGGCAGGATGGAAGCTGATCCTGCTGCTGGTCCTGCTTCTGCTCCTGCTGCCCCGCTGTCCAGGCTGGGAAGGGCAGGGGGGGTCATGGGTAAAGCAAAAGGCCACAGGCACTCCTCGTCCCATGGCGACAGGCCCCTGTCCAGGTGAAGGAAGCTCTCGCTCCCCACGTTCCCCAGCGCCGGTGGTTGTAGGGCCGGCTCCTCCTCTGCTGGTTGTGGGGCCGGCTCATCCTCTGCTGGTTGTGGGGCCAGCTCATCCTCTGTTGGGTGGTGGGCCGGCTCCTCCTCTGCTGGTTGTAGGGCCGGCTCCTCCTCTGCTGGTTGTGGGGCCGGCTCCTTTTCTGCTGGTTGTAGGGCCGGCTCCTCCTCTGCTGGTTGTGGGGCCGGCTCCTCCTCTGCTGGTTGTGGGGCCGGCTCATCCTCTGCTGGTTGTGGGGCCAGCTCATCCTCTGTTGGGTGGTGGGCCGGCTCCTCCTCTGCTGGTTGTGGGGCCGGCTCCTCCTCTGCTGGTTGTGGGGCCGGCTCCTCCTCGGCTGGTTGTAGGGCCGGCTCCTCCTCAGAGCCCTGCCAGCTCTGCGGCTCCTCCTGTCCCTCCATGGGGTGCCCCACTGCACCTGCCTGTGCCAAGGCCCGGGGCCCCCACACGCTGTGCTCCTGGGGGAGCTGCAGGTCCAGGGGAGCGAGCAGCGGTGGGGGGCATGGCACCAGCCGGGCCAGGGACTCCTCGGTGGGATTGGGGTCCCCACGCAGCCTCTGGCCTTCCTCCTCCCTGACGTTGTCCACGCTGGCCTGCAGTGAGGGGCAGAGCCCCTGCCGTGGCAAGGACTGGCTCTGCCCTGGCTGCGTGAGATTCAGCAGGACACGGCAGCCCTGCCGCTGCCCCGCTTGCTGCTGGGACAGCTGCACTGGCACGGGCCGGCTCCCCAGCTGCGTTTCCAGTCCTTTCCCGGCCACGTGCATCTTCAGGGCTGACCACGCTCTGCCGACACGCATGGGTCCGAGGGACCGGGCAGACCTGATCTCCACGGAGGCTTCTCCACCTCGAGTCAGGCCCATCTCTCTCAGGCTCTCGGAGGGACTGAGGCTCTCGGGGGAGCCGGAGGAGCTGCAGCCGTGGCAGGGCAGGTGGCCCCGCTCCACCAGCTCCTCCAGGTCCTGCCACGCCGCCCGCCAGGTGCCAGCATCCAGCGTGGCTGAGGCCCCGGTCCCAGCCCAGGCTGACAGCACCAGCTGCTGCAGCTCCTGGGCAGCCTTGACGCAGTGGCTGCAGCCGGGGCTGCAGCGCCACGAGCTCATGTGCCGGGTGCCAGGGGCACAGCAGTGGTGCTGGAAGGATGGGCTGTAGTGGCTGGTTGTCCCCTCTGGGCTGGAGGTTGTTAAGGTGGGAGGTGGAAGGGCCATCTGGGGTGGCATTCCCTGGGGGAGGCCAACAGGAGTCCATCTGCCCGGCAAGTCCATGCTCCCGCCAGTCTCCTGGGAACGTGCCCCCCAGCCCGGGGAGCTCTCGGAGCAGCCAGGGCACTGCCTCCTCCAGGACCACCACCTCTGCCCTTTGTGGCCTTCCTCATTCCAACGGGGCTTGGATGCTGCGGACACTTCCGTGCTGCTGGTGTCCTCTGTGCTGCTCGTGTCCTCCATGCTGCTGGTGTCCTCCATGCCGGTGGTCCCTGCCGGGGGATCCATAGCAGGGAACGCTGGGACGAGGCCTGGGGAGAGCAGGGTGGACGCTTGCCCTGCCGAGTCCTTCACAACCTGGGGTTTACTCAGGACTGCACCCGTGGTGGCCGTGCCCATCTCATCGCCAGAGCTGCAGGACATGCTGGAGGCGGTGTTGGCCTCCAAGGATGCCTGGCCGCCCTCCTCCCCGGGCACGGGGCCGTAGACGGGGACAGGCACCGGGTGGGAGCACGGTGTCGTGGGAGACACCGGGCAGGCCAAAGATGCCCCAAGCTGCCCGGGCAGGCTCCCCAGCTGCGTTTCCAGTCCTTTCCTGGCCATGTGCCTCTTCAGAGATGAGCAGGCTCTGCCGACACGCACTGGTCCGTGCAAGCGGGCAGACCTGATCTCCACGGAGGCTTCTCCATCTCGAGTCAGGCCCATCTCTCTCAGGCTCTCGGAGGGACTGAGGCTCTTGGGGGAGCCCGAGGAGCTGCAGCCGTGGCAGGGCAGGTGGCCCCACTCCACCAGCTCCTCCAGGTCCTGCCACGCCGCCCGCCAGGTGCCAGCATCCAGCGTGGCTGAGGCCCCGGTCCCAGCCCAGGCTGACAGCACCAGCTGCTGCAGCTCCTGGGCAGCCTTGACGCAGTGGCTGCAGCCGGGGCTGCAGCGCCAGGGCCCGCACAGGAGGTCCGCAGTACCATCTGCAAAACAGGGAGGGGTTGCCTGAGCCATGGAGGGCCGGGGGCACTGGGACCACCCAGGGACCGTCCATCCGCGCTGCTCCGCACCGGTGCTAGGCTGCTCTGAGAGGCCCTGGCCTGGCCTGACCCGGGGACGCAGCTGCACAGCCCCGGGGGGACTCGCAGGCCACTTACATGGCGCTGGCGGCACCGCTCGCTGCCTCCATCTCCGGCGTCGCTGGCAGTGGCCGTCACCCTGCGGGCACAGGAGTGTGGCACAGTCAGCCACCTGGGGCCAGCCCCTGCCAGCGCTGGCCCCAAGCGGCCCCCCTGGCCCCGAGCGGCCCCGTACCTGTTGGCAATGGGCGATGATGAGCAGGATGGCCCCAGCAGCCAGGAACAGGATGCCGAGGCCGAGAAGAAAGCTGCCGTCGCTCATGGTGCAGGGTCTGAGACGGCCACACTGGGAGCTGTGGGATGGTGGCACGTGTCTTATGACGATGCTGCTGCGAGGTCACAGTCCTGCGGGTGGGGACACCTCAGTGACGTCACAGCCCCGCATCACAGCAGCGCTCAGCCCCGCTGCGGGTACCACCCGGCAGTGCAGCCGCCCACACAGGAGCCCCCGGGCTTTGGGCACCCTTCTGCTGCGCACTGGCAGCTTCCCACCCCCGGGAGCGGGTCGGGAATCCCAGCCCCAGAATCGCAGACTGGCTGAGGCTGGCAAGGACCAACCTGGTCCAACCCCTCCTGCTCAAGCAGGGCCACCTGCAGCCCAGGACCACAGCCAGGCGGCTTTTGGCAGCGGGTCCTGTGCAGGCCCACGCCTCTTCCTTCCCCTCCATCGCTCTGGGGAAGTGGAGCGGCAAGAGGGCGAAGGGCCCGTGGGTGCCCACCGCATCTGCAACCATGCGGAGGCATGGAAGTGGCTCTGGGAGGGACCAGGGCGGGAAGATGAGAGGGAAGGAGAGGGGCCGGACCGATCGCTCCTAGAGTCCCATTAAATCCCGGTTCTAACCCCGCCGCAGGAGTCGCTGCCTGTCTGTGAAGCGCCGGCCAACTCGGAGCGGGATGTGCCTGCAGGCTGGAGGGGGGGGGCCAGGGAAGGGGTCTCTCTGTGTCCAGTGTCCCAATCCCTTCTCTGCGGCGGCCTCCTGCTTCTCGAGGAGTTGCAGCCTCAGGCGTGCTGAGCCCTGCTGTGGCCATCTTGGTGCCGCCTCGGGGACCTGCTTGGACTCCTTGCAAAGTGCCCTTCCTTGGACCTTTCTGAGCCGTCTGCCCCGAGACAGGGTCAATGACTGATTTCTAAGAAGGGCCGGTTTCCCTGCAGGGCTTCTGAACGAAGCCTTGGGAGACGGCTCTCTTCAGCGGTCGTCCCCGCAGAGACCGCTGTTTGGTGACACAAGCGTGAGCCAGGCTGCGTGGTCTGGGTGTCATTCTCACCTGGTCGGCAAGCTCATCTCTGGGCAAACCACTGTGGCGCTGCCCCTGAGAGGCGGCTCCAGGCGCGCAGGAAGCCCTCCGTTGCCTAAAGGTGCCTGGGAAGCTCTGCTAGCCTGGGCAGGGGCTGCGACTCAGGCGTTCCCGCGGGCTGGGACCTCAAGGACGCTGCTGTGCTGGGGCTGCAGGGAGCCGCTCTCTTCCGCAGGGAAGGCTTGGACCACAGGTCGAGTTGAGCCAAAGGAGCTGCCCTGCCGGGTGTCAAACCTGACTGGCTGCAGCAGGGGCTGCAGCCTTTGGGGGGAGGCTGAGGCTGAGGCTGAGGCTGAGGCTGAGGCTGAGCCCCTGCCACGGCCAGGGCGGGGCTGAGGAGGAGCTCCAGGAGGAGCAGCCGTCTTGCCCAGGCTTAGCCTCATTGCCTCGTCCTCCTGCCGGCACAGCCCAGCTTCCCGAGTGACCCTGAGCCCACCTTCCCCTTCCCGTCCCCAAGGCGCCCTCCCCGCTGGCAGGGTGTAAGCCCGTCACACAACTCTCTGAGGAACAAGTCCACATTTATTTAGAAGAACCGAGAGCTTTGCAAGAGCAGGAGCTACGGGCGGCCCGGCCCTGCTACTCCACAGCATGGCAGCTGTGCTCAGAGGAGGAGCTCTCCAGAGACAGGGACAACTTCTTTCGGCGCTGGCAAATCTTCTCCAGCGCCAAGCGGAGGGTGTTGCCAGTCAGCGCCGCTGCAGTGTCCTGGGCATCCTGGGCTGGGCGCAGGTGGCACGAGCTCAGCTGCCTGGTGCCAGGGGCACGGCGGTGGTCGTGCAAGGATGGGCTGTAGTGGCTGGGGGTCCCCTCTGGGCTGGAGGGTGTTGAGGTGGGAGGTGGCACGGCCGTCTGGGGTGGCATTTCCTGGGGGAGGCCAACAGGAGTCCATCTGCCCTGCAAGTCCGGGCTCCTGCAAGTGTCCTGGGAACGTGCCCCCCAGCCCGGGGAGCTCTCGGAGCTGCCAGGGCACTGGCTCCTCCAGGACCACCACCTCTGCCCTTTGTGGCCTGCCTCATTCCAACGGGGCTTGGATGCTGCGGACACTTGCGTGCTGCTGGTGCCCTCCGTGACGGTGGTCCCCGCTGGGGGGTCCCTAGCAGAGAACCTCTGGACAAGGCCTGGGGAGACCACGGCGGACGCTTGCCCTGCCGAGGCCTTCGCCAGCCCCCGGGGTGTCCTCAGCACTGCACCCGTGGTGGCCGTGCCCATCTCATCGCCAGAGCTGCAGGACGTGCGGGGCGGGGTGCTGGCCTCCAAGGATGCCTGGCCGCCCTCCTCCCCTGGCACGGGGCCGTAGACGGGGACAGGCACCGGGTGGGAGTCCGGTTTGGGCTCTGATCGGTGCAGCATTTGGATGGACTGCTGCACTGCCACGGGGATCCATCGCAGCTTTATCTCCAGGCATTTTCGTGCTACATGCATCCAGAGATTGCTGCACATCTCCTGGCTCAGCTCCAGCCTTGAAATGACATGCGCTGCAGCACAGGCCTGGTCCCCAACCTCAGCATCGGCCTGGCCCCCGCCCTGGGTGGTGAAGGTGCTCTGATGGCCGACATCTTCCTTTGGCAGGATGGAAGCTGATCCTGCTGCTGGTCCTGCTTCTGCTCCTGCTGCCCCGCTGTCCAGGCTGGGAAGGGCAGGGGGGGTCATGGGTAAAGCAAAAGGCCACAGGCACTCCTCGTCCCATGGCGACAGGCCCCTGTCCAGGTGAAGGAAGCTCTCGCTCCCCACGTTCCCCAGCGCCGGTGGTTGTAGGGCCGGCTCCTCCTCTGCTGGTTGTAGGGCCGGCTCCTCCTCTGCTGGTTGTGGGGCCGGCTCCTCCTCTGCTGGTTGTGGGGCCGGCTCCTCCTCGGCTGGTTGTAGCGCCGGCTCCTCCTCTGCTGGTTGTAGGGCCGGCTCCTCCTCTGCTGGTTGTGGGGCCGGCTCATCCTCTGCTGGTTGTGGGGCCGGCTCCTCCTCTGCTGGTTGTGGGGCCGGCTCCTCCTCTGCTGGTTGTGGGGCCGGCTCATCCTCTGCTGGTTGTGGGGCCAGCTCATCCTCTGTTGGGTGGTGGGCCGGCTCCTCCTCTGCTGGTTGTGGGGCCGGCTCCTCCTCGGCTGGTTGTAGGGCCGGCTCCTCCTCAGAGCCCTGCCAGCTCTGCGGCTCCTCCTGTCCCTCCATGGGGTGCCCCACTGCACCTGCCTGTGCCAAGGCCCGGGGCCCCCACACGCTGTGCTCCTGGGGGAGCTGCAGGTCCAGGGGAGCGAGCAGCGGTGGGGGGCATGGCACCAGCCGGGCCAGGGACTCCTCGGTGGGATTGGGGTCCCCACGCAGCCTCTGGCCTTCCTCCTCCCTGACGTTGTCCACGCTGGCCTGCAGTGAGGGGCAGAGCCCCTGCCGTGGCAAGGACTGGCTCTGCCCTGGCTGCGTGAGATTCAGCAGGACACGGCAGCCCTGCCGCTGCCCCGCTTGCTGCTGGGACAGCTGCACTGGCACGGGCCGGCTCCCCAGCTGCGTTTCCAGTCCTTTCCCGGCCACGTGCATCTTCAGGGCTGACCACGCTCTGCCGACACGCATGGGTCCGAGGGACCGGGCAGAGCTGATCTCCACGGAGGCTTCTCCACCTCGAGTCAGGCCCATCTCTCTCAGGCTCTCGGCAGGACTGAGGCTCTCGGGGGAGCCGGAGGAGCTGCAGCCGTGGCAGGGCAGGTGGCCCCGCTCCACCAGCTCCTCCAGGTCCTGCCACGCCGCCCGCCAGGTGCCAGCATCCAGCGTGGCTGAGGCCCCGGTCCCAGCCCAGGCTGACAGCACCAGCTGCTGCAGCTCCTGGGCAGCCTTGACGCAGTGGCTGCAGCCGGGGCTGCAGCGCCACGAGCTCATGTGCCGGGTGCCAGGGGCACAGCAGTGGTGCTGGAAGGATGGGCTGTAGTGGCTGGTTGTCCCCTCTGGGCTGGAGGTTGTTAAGGTGGGAGGTGGAAGGGCCATCTGGGGTGGCATTCCCTGGGGGAGGCCAACAGGAGTCCATCTGCCCTGCAAGTCCATGCTCCCGCCAGTCTCCTGGGAACGTGCCCCCCAGCCCGGGGAGCTCTCGGAGCAGCCAGGGCACTGCCTCCTCCAGGACCACCACCTCTGCCCTTTGTGGCCTTCCTCATTCCAACGGGGCTTGGATGCTGCGGACACTTCCGTGCTGCTGGTGTCCTCTGTGCTGCTCGTGTCCTCCATGCTGCTGGTGTCCTCCATGCCGGTGGTCCCTGCCGGGGGATCCATAGCAGGGAACGCTGGGACGAGGCCTGGGGAGAGCAGGGTGGACGCTTGCCCTGCCGAGTCCTTCACAACCTGGGGTTTACTCAGGACTGCACCCGTGGTGGCCGTGCCCATCTCATCGCCAGAGCTGCAGGACATGCTGGAGGCGGTGTTGGCCTCCAAGGATGCCTGGCCGCCCTCCTCCCCGGGCACGGGGCCGTAGACGGGGACAGGCACCGGGTGGGAGCACGGTGTCGTGGGAGACACCGGGCAGGCCAAAGATGCCCCAAGCTGCCCGGGCAGGCTCCCCAGCTGCGTTTCCAGTCCTTTCCTGGCCATGTGCCTCTTCAGAGATGAGCAGGCTCTGCCGACACGCACTGGTCCGTGCAAGCGGGCAGACCTGATCTCCACAGGGTCTTCTCCATCTCGAGTCAGGCCCATCTCTCTCAGGCTCTTGGAGGGACTGAGGCTCTTGGGGGAGCCCGAGGAGCTGCAGCCGTGGCAGGGCAGGTGGCCCCGCTCCACCAGCTCCTCCAGGTCCTGCCACGCCGCCCGCCAGGTGCCAGCATCCAGCGTGGCTGAGGCCCCGGTCCCAGCCCAGGCTGACAGCACCAGCTGCTGCAGCTCCTGGGCAGCCTTGACGCAGTGGCTGCAGCCGGGGCTGCAGCGCCAGGGCCCGCACAGGAGGTCCGCAGTACCATCTGCAAAACAGGGAGGGGTTGCCTGAGCCATGGAGGGCCGGGGGCACTGGGACCACCCAGGGACCGTCCATCCGCGCTGCTCCGCACCGGTGCTAGGCTGCTCTGAGAGGCCCTGGCCTGGCCTGACCCGGGGACGCAGCTGCGCAGCCCCGGGGGGACTCGCAGGCCACTTACATGGCGCTGGCGGCACCGCTCGCTGCCTCCATCTCCGGCGTCGCTGGCAGTGGCCGTCACCCTGCGGGCACAGGAGTGTGGCGCAGTCAGCCACCTGGGGCCAGCCCCTGCCAGCGCTGGCCCCAAGCGGCCCCCCTGGCCCCGAGCGGCCCCGTACCTGTTGGCAATGGGCGATGATGAGCAGGATGGCCCCAGCAGCCAGGAACAGGATGCCGAGGCCGAGAAGAAAGCTGCCGTCGCTCATGGTGCAGGGTCTGAGACGGCCACACTGGGAGCTGTGGGATGGTGGCACGTGTCTTATGACGATGCTGCTGCGAGGTCACAGTCCTGCGGGTGGGGACACCTCAGTGACGTCACAGCCCCGCATCACAGCAGCGCTCAGCCCCGCTGCGGGTACCACCCGGCAGTGCAGCCGCCCACACAGGAGCCCCCGGGCTTTGGGCACCCTTCTGCTGCGCACTGGCAGCTTCCCACCCCCGGGAGCGGGTCGGGAATCCCAGCCCCAGAATCGCAGACTGGCTGAGGCTGGCAAGGACCAACCTGGTCCAACCCCTCCTGCTCAAGCAGGGCCACCTGCAGCCCAGGACCACAGCCAGGCGGCTTTTGGCAGCGGGTCCTGTGCAGGCCCACGCCTCTTCCTTCCCCTCCATCGCTCTGGGGAAGTGGAGCGGCAAGAGGGCGAAGGGCCCGTGGGTGCCCACCGCATCTGCAACCATGCGGAGGCATGGAAGTGGCTCTGGGAGGGACCAGGGCGGGAAGATGAGAGGGAAGGAGAGGGGCCGGACCGATCGCTCCTAGAGTCCCATTAAATCCCGGTTCTAACCCCGCCGCAGGAGTCGCTGCCTGTCTGTGAAGCGCCGGCCAACTCGGAGCGGGATGTGCCTGCAGGCTGGAGGGGGGGGGCCAGGGAAGGGGTCTCTCTGTGTCCAGTGTCCCAATCCCTTCTCTGCGGCGGCCTCCTGCTTCTCGAGGAGTTGCAGCCTCAGGCGTGCTGAGCCCTGCTGTGGCCATCTTGGTGCCGCCTCGGGGACCTGCTTGGACTCCTTGCAAAGTGCCCTTCCTTGGACCTTTCTGAGCCGTCTGCCCCGAGACAGGGTCAATGACTGATTTCTAAGAAGGGCCGGTTTCCCTGCAGGGCTTCTGAACGAAGCCTTGGGAGACGGCTCTCTTCAGCGGTCGTCCCCGCAGAGACCGCTGTTTGGTGACACAAGCGTGAGCCAGGCTGCGTGGTCTGGGTGTCATTCTCACCTGGTCGGCAAGCTCATCTCTGGGCAAACCACTGTGGCGCTGCCCCTGAGAGGCGGCTCCAGGCGCGCAGGAAGCCCTCCGTTGCCTAAAGGTGCCTGGGAAGCTCTGCTAGCCTGGGCAGGGGCTGCGACTCAGGCGTTCCCGCGGGCTGGGACCTCAAGGACGCTGCTGTGCTGGGGCTGCAGGGAGCCGCTCTCTTCCGCAGGGAAGGCTTGGACCACAGGTCGAGTTGAGCCAAAGGAGCTGCCCTGCCGGGTGTCAAACCTGACTGGCTGCAGCAGGGGCTGCAGCCTTTGGGGGGAGGCTGAGGCTGAGGCTGAGGCTGAGGCTGAGGCTGAGGCTGAGCCCCTGCCACGGCCAGGGCGGGGCTGAGGAGGAGCTCCAGGAGGAGCAGCCGTCTTGCCCAGGCTTAGCCTCATTGCCTCGTCCTCCTGCCGGCACAGCCCAGCTTCCCGAGTGACCCTGAGCCCACCTTCCCCTTCCCGTCCCCAAGGCGCCCTCCCCGCTGGCAGGGTGTAAGCCCGTCACACAACTCTCTGAGGAACAAGTCCACATTTATTTAGAAGAACCGAGAGCTTTGCAAGAGCAGGAGCTACGGGCGGCCCGGCCCTGCTACTCCACAGCATGGCAGCTGTGCTCAGAGGAGGAGCTCTCCAGAGACAGGGACAACTTCTTTCGGCGCTGGCAAATCTTCTCCAGCGCCAAGCGGAGGGTGTTGCCAGTCAGCGCCGCTGCAGTGTCCTGGGCATCCTGGGCTGGGCGCAGGTGGCACGAGCTCAGCTGCCTGGTGCCAGGGGCACGGCGGTGGTCGTGCAAGGATGGGCTGTAGTGGCTGGGGGTCCCCTCTGGGCTGGAGGGTGTTGAGGTGGGAGGTGGCACGGCCGTCTGGGGTGGCATTCCCTGGGGGAGGCCAACAGGAGTCCATCTGCCCTGCAAGTCCGGGCTCCTGCAAGTGTCCTGGGAACGTGCCCCCCAGCCCGGGGAGCTCTCGGAGCTGCCAGGGCACTGCCTCCTCCAGGACCACCACCTCTGCCCTTTGTGGCCTGCCTCATTCCAACGGTGCTTGGATGCTGCGGACACTTGCGTGCTGCTGGTGCCCTCCGTGACGGTGGTCCCCGCTGGGGGGTCCCTAGCAGAGAACCTCTGGACAAGGCCTGGGGAGACCACGGCGGACGCTTGCCCTGCCGAGGCCTTCGCCAGCCCCCGGGGTGTCCTCAGCACTGCACCCGTGGTGGCCGTGCCCATCTCATCGCCAGAGCTGCAGGACGTGCGGGGCGGGGTGCTGGCCTCCAAGGATGCCTGGCCGCCCTCCTCCCCTGGCACGGGGCCGTAGACGGGGACAGGCACCGGGTGGGAGTCCGGTTTGGGCTCTGATCGGTGCAGCATTTGGATGGACTGCTGCACTGCCACGGGGATCCATCGCAGCTTTATCTCCAGGCATTTTCGTGCTACATGCATCCAGAGATTGCTGCACATCTCCTGGCTCAGCTCCAGCCTTGAAATGACATGCGCTGCAGCACAGGCCTGGTCCCCAACCTCAGCATCGGCCTGGCCCCCGCCCTGGGTGGTGAAGGTGCTCTGATGGCCGACATCTTCCTTTGGCAGGATGGAAGCTGATCCTGCTGCTGGTCCTGCTTCTGCTCCTGCTGCCCCGCTGTCCAGGCTGGGAAGGGCAGGGGGGGTCATGGGTAAAGCAAAAGGCCACAGGCACTCCTCGTCCCATGGCGACAGGCCCCTGTCCAGGTGAAGGAAGCTCTCGCTCCCCACGTTCCCCAGCGCCGGTGGTTGTAGGGCCGGCTCCTCCTCTGCTGGTTGTAGGGCCGGCTCCTCCTCTGCTGGTTGTGGGGCCGGCTCCTTTTCTGCTGGTTGTAGGGCCGGCTCCTCCTCTGCTGGTTGTGGGGCCGGCTCCTCCTCTGCTGGTTGTGGGGCCGGCTCCTCCTCGGCTGGTTGTAGCGCCGGCTCCTCCTCTGCTGGTTGTAGGGCCGGCTCCTCCTCTGCTGGTTGTGGGGCCGGCTCATCCTCTGCTGGTTGTGGGGCCAGCTCATCCTCTGTTGGGTGGTGGGCCGGCTCCTCCTCTGCTGGTTGTGGGGCCGGCTCCTCCTCGGCTGGTTGTAGGGCCGGCTCCTCCTCAGAGCCCTGCCAGCTCTGCGGCTCCTCCTGTCCCTCCATGGGGTGCCCCACTGCACCTGCCTGTGCCAAGGCCCGGGGCCCCCACACGCTGTGCTCCTGGGGGAGCTGCAGGTCCAGGGGAGCGAGCAGCGGTGGGGGGCATGGCACCAGCCGGGCCAGGGACTCCTCGGTGGGATTGGGGTCCCCACGCAGCCTCTGGCCTTCCTCCTCCCTGACGTTGTCCACGCTGGCCTGCAGTGAGGGGCAGAGCCCCTGCCGTGGCAAGGACTGGCTCTGCCCTGGCTGCGTGAGATTCAGCAGGACACGGCAGCCCTGCCGCTGCCCCGCTTGCTGCTGGGACAGCTGCACTGGCACGGGCCGGCTCCCCAGCTGCGTTTCCAGTCCTTTCCCGGCCACGTGCATCTTCAGGGCTGACCACGCTCTGCCGACACGCATGGGTCCGAGGGACCGGGCAGACCTGATCTCCACGGAGGCTTCTCCACCTCGAGTCAGGCCCATCTCTCTCAGGCTCTCGGAGGGACTGAGGCTCTCGGGGGAGCCGGAGGAGCTGCAGCCGTGGCAGGGCAGGTGGCCCCGCTCCACCAGCTCCTCCAGGTCCTGCCACGCCGCCCGCCAGGTGCCAGCATCCAGCGTGGCTGAGGCCCCGGTCCCAGCCCAGGCTGACAGCACCAGCTGCTGCAGCTCCTGGGCAGCCTTGACGCAGTGGCTGCAGCCGGGGCTGCAGCGCCACGAGCTCATGTGCCGGGTGCCAGGGGCACAGCAGTGGTGCTGGAAGGATGGGCTGTAGTGGCTGGTTGTCCCCTCTGGGCTGGAGGTTGTTAAGGTGGGAGGTGGAAGGGCCATCTGGGGTGGCATTCCCTGGGGGAGGCCAACAGGAGTCCATCTGCCCGGCAAGTCCATGCTCCCGCCAGTCTCCTGGGAACGTGCCCCCCAGCCCGGGGAGCTCTCGGAGCAGCCAGGGCACTGCCTCCTCCAGGACCACCACCTCTGCCCTTTGTGGCCTTCCTCATTCCAACGGGGCTTGGATGCTGCGGACACTTCCGTGCTGCTGGTGTCCTCTGTGCTGCTCGTGTCCTCCATGCTGCTGGTGTCCTCCATGCCGGTGGTCCCTGCCGGGGGATCCATAGCAGGGAACGCTGGGACGAGGCCTGGGGAGAGCAGGGTGGACGCTTGCCCTGCCGAGTCCTTCACAACCTGGGGTTTACTCAGGACTGCACCCGTGGTGGCCGTGCCCATCTCATCGCCAGAGCTGCAGGACATGCTGGAGGCGGTGTTGGCCTCCAAGGATGCCTGGCCGCCCTCCTCCCCGGGCACGGGGCCGTAGACGGGGACAGGCACCGGGTGGGAGCACGGTGTCGTGGGAGACACCGGGCAGGCCAAAGATGCCCCAAGCTGCCCGGGCAGGCTCCCCAGCTGCGTTTCCAGTCCTTTCCTGGCCATGTGCCTCTTCAGAGATGAGCAGGCTCTGCCGACACGCACTGGTCCGTGCAAGCGGGCAGACCTGATCTCCACGGAGGCTTCTCCATCTCGAGTCAGGCCCATCTCTCTCAGGCTCTCGGAGGGACTGAGGCTCTTGGGGGAGCCCGAGGAGCTGCAGCCGTGGCAGGGCAGGTGGCCCCACTCCACCAGCTCCTCCAGGTCCTGCCACGCCGCCCGCCAGGTGCCAGCATCCAGCGTGGCTGAGGCCCCGGTCCCAGCCCAGGCTGACAGCACCAGCTGCTGCAGCTCCTGGGCAGCCTTGACGCAGTGGCTGCAGCCGGGGCTGCAGCGCCAGGGCCCGCACAGGAGGTCCGCAGTACCATCTGCAAAACAGGGAGGGGTTGCCTGAGCCATGGAGGGCCGGGGGCACTGGGACCACCCAGGGACCGTCCATCCGCGCTGCTCCGCACCGGTGCTAGGCTGCTCTGAGAGGCCCTGGCCTGGCCTGACCCGGGGACGCAGCTGTGCAGCCCCGGGGGGACTCGCAGGCCACTTACATGGCGCTGGCGGCACCGCTCGCTGCCTCCATCTCCGGCGTCGCTGGCAGTGGCCGTCACCCTGCGGGCACAGGAGTGTGGCACAGTCAGCCACCTGGGGCCAGCCCCTGCCAGCGCTGGCCCCAAGCGGCCCCCCTGGCCCCGAGCGGCCCCGTACCTGTTGGCAATGGGCGATGATGAGCAGGATGGCCCCAGCAGCCAGGAACAGGATGCCGAGGCCGAGAAGAAAGCTGCCGTCGCTCATGGTGCAGGGTCTGAGACGGCCACACTGGGAGCTGTGGGATGGTGGCACGTGTCTTATGACGATGCTGCTGCGAGGTCACAGTCCTGCGGGTGGGGACACCTCAGTGACGTCACAGCCCCGCATCACAGCAGCGCTCAGCCCCGCTGCGGGTACCACCCGGCAGTGCAGCCGCCCACACAGGAGCCCCCGGGCTTTGGGCACCCTTCTGCTGCGCACTGGCAGCTTCCCACCCCCGGGAGCGGGTCGGGAATCCCAGCCCCAGAATCGCAGACTGGCTGAGGCTGGCAAGGACCAACCTGGTCCAACCCCTCCTGCTCAAGCAGGGCCACCTGCAGCCCAGGACCACAGCCAGGCGGCTTTTGGCAGCGGGTCCTGTGCAGGCCCACGCCTCTTCCTTCCCCTCCATCGCTCTGGGGAAGTGGAGCGGCAAGAGGGCGAAGGGCCCGTGGGTGCCCACCGCATCTGCAACCATGCGGAGGCATGGAAGTGGCTCTGGGAGGGACCAGGGCGGGAAGATGAGAGGGAAGGAGAGGGGCCGGACCGATCGCTCCTAGAGTCCCATTAAATCCCGGTTCTAACCCCGCCGCAGGAGTCGCTGCCTGTCTGTGAAGCGCCGGCCAACTCGGAGCGGGATGTGCCTGCAGGCTGGAGGGGGGGGGCCAGGGAAGGGGTCTCTCTGTGTCCAGTGTCCCAATCCCTTCTCTGCGGCGGCCTCCTGCTTCTCGAGGAGTTGCAGCCTCAGGCGTGCTGAGCCCTGCTGTGGCCATCTTGGTGCCGCCTCGGGGACCTGCTTGGACTCCTTGCAAAGTGCCCTTCCTTGGACCTTTCTGAGCCGTCTGCCCCGAGACAGGGTCAATGACTGATTTCTAAGAAGGGCCGGTTTCCCTGCAGGGCTTCTGAACGAAGCCTTGGGAGACGGCTCTCTTCAGCGGTCGTCCCCGCAGAGACCGCTGTTTGGTGACACAAGCGTGAGCCAGGCTGCGTGGTCTGGGTGTCATTCTCACCTGGTCGGCAAGCTCATCTCTGGGCAAACCACTGTGGCGCTGCCCCTGAGAGGCGGCTCCAGGCGCGCAGGAAGCCCTCCGTTGCCTAAAGGTGCCTGGGAAGCTCTGCTAGCCTGGGCAGGGGCTGCGACTCAGGCGTTCCCGCGGGCTGGGACCTCAAGGACGCTGCTGTGCTGGGGCTGCAGGGAGCCGCTCTCTTCCGCAGGGAAGGCTTGGACCACAGGTCGAGTTGAGCCAAAGGAGCTGCCCTGCCGGGTGTCAAACCTGACTGGCTGCAGCAGGGGCTGCAGCCTTTGGGGGGAGGCTGAGGCTGAGGCTGAGGCTGAGGCTGAGCCCCTGCCACGGCCAGGGCGGGGCTGAGGAGGAGCTCCAGGAGGAGCAGCCGTCTTGCCCAGGCTTAGCCTCATTGCCTCGTCCTCCTGCCGGCACAGCCCAGCTTCCCGAGTGACCCTGAGCCCACCTTCCCCTTCCCGTCCCCAAGGCGCCCTCCCCGCTGGCAGGGTGTAAGCCCGTCACACAACTCTCTGAGGAACAAGTCCACATTTATTTAGAAGAACCGAGAGCTTTGCAAGAGCAGGAGCTACGGGCGGCCCGGCCCTGCTACTCCACAGCATGGCAGCTGTGCTCAGAGGAGGAGCTCTCCAGAGACAGGGACAACTTCTTTCGGCGCTGGCAAATCTTCTCCAGCGCCAAGCGGAGGGTGTTGCCAGTCAGCGCCGCTGCAGTGTCCTGGGCATCCTGGGCTGGGCGCAGGTGGCACGAGCTCAGCTGCCTGGTGCCAGGGGCACGGCGGTGGTCGTGCAAGGATGGGCTGTAGTGGCTGGGGGTCCCCTCTGGGCTGGAGGGTGTTGAGGTGGGAGGTGGCACGGCCGTCTGGGGTGGCATTCCCTGGGGGAGGCCAACAGGAGTCCATCTGCCCTGCAAGTCCGGGCTCCTGCAAGTGTCCTGGGAACGTGCCCCCCAGCCCGGGGAGCTCTCGGAGCTGCCAGGGCACTGCCTCCTCCAGGACCACCACCTCTGCCCTTTGTGGCCTGCCTCATTCCAACGGGGCTTGGATGCTGCGGACACTTGCGTGCTGCTGGTGCCCTCCGTGACGGTGGTGTCCTCCGTGACGGTGGTCCCCGCTGGGGGGTCCCTAGCAGAGAACCTCTGGACAAGGCCTGGGGAGACCACGGCGGACGCTTGCCCTGCCGAGGCCTTCGCCAGCCCCCGGGGTGTCCTCAGCACTGCACCCGTGGTGGCTGTGCCCATCTCATCGCCAGAGCTGCAGGACGTGCGAGTTGGGGTGCTGGCCTCCAAGGATGCTGGGAATACAGCTTCAGCCTCACTAGAGGTTGGACCTGGGGACACGCAGCGGCAACAGCCTTTCCTCTCTTGGCCTGTTGGATCATGCACGATATATTTCCCTCTAACAATTGCAAACCCATAAAAGTAAGAATATAATAGCAAATAGCATGGGTTCATGAAAGGCACGTCCTGCTTGACCAACCTGACCTCGTTCTACGACCAGGTGACATGCCTAGTGGATGAGGGAAAGACTGTTGACGTTGTCTACCTGGACTTTAGTAAAGCCTTCGATCCTGTCTCCCACAGCATTCTCCTGGAGAAGCTGACAGCTCGTGGCTTAGACAGGCGCACTCTTCGCTGTGTTAAAAACTGGCTGGATGGCTGAGCCCAGAGAGTCGTGGTGAATGGAGTTAAATCCAGCTGACGGCCGGTCACAAGCGGAGTCCCCCAGGGCTCAGTTTTGGGCCGGTCTTGTTTAATATCTTTATTGATGACCTGGATGATGGGATTGAGTGCTCCCTCAGCAAGTTTGCAGACGACACCAAGTTGGGCGGGAGTGTTGATCTGCTCAAGGGTAGAAGGGCTCTGCAGAGGGATCTGGACAGGCTGGATCGATGGGCCAAGGGCAATTGTATGAGGTTCAACAAGGCCAAGTGCTGGGTCCTGCACTTGGGTCACAACAACCCCATGCTATGCTACAGGCTTGGGAACGAGTGGCTGGAAAGCTGCCCGGCGGAAAAGGACCTGGGGGTGTTGGTCGACAGCCGGCTGAAGATGAGCCAGCAGTGTGCCCAGGTGGCCAAGGAGGCCAACGGCATCCTGACCTGTATCAGAAATAGTGTGGCCAGCGGTAGTAAGGAGGTGATCGTGCCCCTGTACTCGGCGCTGGTGAGGCCACACCTCAAATCCCGTGTTCAGTTTTGGGCCCCTCACTCCAAGAAGGACATTGAGGTGCTGGAGCGTGTCCAGAGAAGGGCGACGGAGCTGGTGAGGGGTCTGGAGCACAAGTCTGATGAGGAGCGGCTGAGGGAACTGGGGTTGTTCAGTCTGGAGAAGAGGAGGCTGAGGGGAGACCTCATCGCTCTCTACAACTGCCTGAAAGGGGGTTGTGGGGAGGTGGGTGTTGGTCTCTTCTCCCAAGTGACGAGTGACAGGACAAGAGGGAATGGCCTCAAGTTGCACCAGGGGAGGTTCAGGCTGGATATTAGGAAAAATGTCTTTACAGAGAGAGTGGTGGAGCACTGGAAGAGGCTGCCCAGGGAGGTGGTGGAGTCACCATCCCTGGAGGGGTTCAAGGAATGTGTGGACGTGGCACTGCGGGACATGGTTTAGTGGGCATGGTGGGGTTAGTTGATGGTTGGACTTGATGATCTTACAGGTCTTTTCCAACTTTAGTGATTCTGTGATGCTGTGAAATTGATTTTTATATTTTGATTTATTTTTTCTTTAAAATACACACATCCACTTTAACCAAAAATACAGTATGAACAGAAGTACATTTAACCTAACTGGCCACTGCAAAGATACCCACTCATTTCCCTAAATTGACCCATTAACAGTCACTATAGTTTATTCTCCAGAAACACAGGAAGAAAAAGTTCTTCCCATTCAAATCCTTCTACAAAATCGTATCATTTTGTGCTTACTCTTTTCTTGCAAAGTTAAGTGTGTAAGTAGAATTGCTTATCCTCTGCACATATTACTTCTGATGTTTTGACAAATTCCCAAAACATAAACTTCAGAGAGAAATCCCTGCAGGATGCCCTTAGGGAAATCTCACTCTCTTTTCCAGGTGCCCTAAGGAAGCTATGATGATTTATCCCATGAGCATGAGATCAATGGGACATCTTTCTGGTTTCATAAAGACCGATGGAGCCTGTTTTTTGACTTCAGCATAATAATAGCGGAGCGTGGGTCTGCAAATAACATGGGAGACCTTTGAAATGAGAGAGGGTGGATGAATTTCTGATACAAAGTCATGCTGTATGGTAAGGTGTTGACTGTCCTCATGAGCCTCTGTTAACAATTAAACAATTTTGTGCATGGACAGAATCTTCCATCAACACCTGCTTGATGATCCTACCTGCCTGTAGTTTCACTGGGATGGAGGAGAACTATGAAAAACTGCAGAAGCTCTGATGTAAGGTAGGAAAATTAAGGATCTTAGCGATAAAGAATGTAGCATAGGTGCAAAAGAAGAGGAGGAAAACAACAATGCACATTGAATAACACTTTTACACATGAATTCACAAGGAATTTGAGTATCATAGTAGGTAATAAACACAACAAACAAGGATTCTTAGTTTAGCACTGTGTTTAAATCACATGGCTAAAATCAGCGTTTCCTAAGTTTGTCATTTTGTCTTGTCCATGGCCCATCTTCAAAATGAAAGGTGGCAAAATTGCTCACCATTATTATTCAGTTTTGAAAGTTTGTCTGAGTCACTGGTATCCAGATAAATGGCATAAGAGTCTGAAGTTTCAAGTCTGGCTGAAGACTGTAGAGGACTTTAATGGATACTAACAGGATGAGGAACTGAGGGAAGTTTTAAATCATAATTGTTGGAAATACCTATTCAGGTGTCACTATCTGGCACTGATCACCATTCCCAAAATAACGGAGATCTGAAAAAGAGAATATGTACTGACAAAAGGCAGTCTGCAGACATACTCCTCAAGTGCATTTCACTGCATCACCCCCAGGAGCTGCAGGAGAAGAGACATGAATGAATGAGTGAATAGACATGACTACTGTAACCTGTGAGAAGGAGTTTTAGTGACCGGTGAGATTGAATACCCCAAACCTAATATGCCACCCTTGCCTCACCCAAAGGCAAAATCATCCCTGGGTTCATCACACCTAGTTTTGATCAGAGGATGTATGGAGAAATAGGGCTTCATAGGTACCTGTAGGTAGCAGGACATGGCCATCGCTCCCGTAGATGGTGCGGGCAATATTTTACACCAACATAAGACTGCAAAAGAGTGTAACTTTCTCTCATTGGCATGGCTGCTCCATGCTGTCATCTCATTCCCCCCAGTTAAGTTGTTCTTACTTACTGTGGACCTCCACTTGAGAGTTGCATAATATACGAGGCCACTTGCTCTCACTATGTATTCTTCATCAGTATTTTTGTTTCAGTGGTCATATGCACTTGGTTATACCCTAGATCATTTATTCCTTTGCCATATGTGCAGACCTTTCTCCTCTTAGGAATCTTAACATAAATTTAGACACCCAAACTTTGTAACTGTAGTCCTATGCAGTCTGTCTACCCTCTCATTAAATGCAAGACCTAAGCAACTACAAGTAATAATTCACCTCAAATATCTGAGAGCTTTTCCAGATGGATAGAACTGCCCTGTGGAAGTTTCTGACTCCAGTCTTAGCAAGCGTATTTTCTGATAATGATATCGAGATCTTCTCAATAAAGACATTAGTGGGAGTGAAAGACAAGGATTGTATCACGCACCGAGTTGGAGGAGCATGTTGGCACTCTGTTACATATTGGAAAATCCTTTCTAAAGCCTATGAAAATGAGAGCTTAAGGTATGTCTTAGTGTACTGAAAGGGGGTTTGGAAGGTATAAAATTGTAGGTATCTTTGGGGCTGTTTGAGGAAGGTTGAACGATGAAAACTTCTTCAAAGAGAAGTAATATGTCATTCTGTAAAAATGCTGAGATTATTCTCACTTGATTGATCCCAGAAGTTTCTGATTAGATATGTTTAATAAAATCTATATTAAGATTATAACTACAAGATAATAACTACAAGATAATAACTACAATTGGCTCTGGATTTTTAAATGAATTATATGTATTTTAGATGTCTGCTTGAGGAGTTTTACATCAGCTGCGCAAAAGTAATGGAAGGAAAATTTACCTTAAGATTTACCCATTTGGGCAGTCTTTGGTCAAAATGTTAAAAGTGGAAGTGTCAACCTTCAGAAGTTATGTTGCATGCATGATGATCTGCAGGGAGACACCTGGGATTGACATCTTCTCCCTTTCAACATCTACAGTGCAAGTGTCAATGTCTGAATGGGTCATCTACCCCCTGAGGGTACCCATAGTCAAGGTACCCTCAGAGGGTGAGTTGTCTTATCCCAAGCTTAATAGTTCATAATAGGTCAGAAGAGCCAATTTTGTATGTTGCCTAGGAGGCCAGATAGTCAGCTCATTTATAGCTGTGTATAGCGTGGTCATCCAAAGCAAGATGGATCTTACTTCTAACGACCAAGGAATCAATGCCAGAAGGAAGGACCACACCTAGCCTGTGGATAGATAAAAAGATACCAGTTCCTAGACTAAAGAGCACAGCCAGTGTCCCCCAGGATGTTAAATTCCAAGTTACACTTCCAGTTTGTGATGGGACCTTGTATTAACTGTAGCCTTAACATGTTTGAAATGAGCTAGATGTTTGAAATACCGGAAAAATCATCAGTGTGAACAAGGTTACGTGATTGCAACTGTGGACAGGATCTTTATGAAACACTTCATGTGCCCCAAAAAATCCTTGTGCAGATATGGGACTTGAAACTATAAGGGAATCATAGGTCAAAGGAGAGGTTGTGACAAACTGCTTTCTGTTAAGGACTTAAGTAAAAAACACTTCTAAGAACTGCTGATGTTTCTCCCAGAGATGGCACTGTCATTGCAAGAAAAAAGTCAGCAGTTCTTACATTTTTTTCTTTTCCATTTAAATTTGGTGACGGTGTCAACTTTTTACATTGATATTTATGAAGTGGAAATTGCATCAGGAATTTTTTCACCCTCTTCTCTCCACGTCTCTCTGCAGCGATGTAAAAATGTCTGATGACAACTGCACTGAGGTGACCCAGTTCACCTTCTCGGGACTCACAGAAGACCCACAACTGAAGCCCATCCTCTTCACGCTCTTCCTGGGCACCTATGTGCTGACGTTAGCGGGAAACCTCGGCCTGATTGCCCTGATCAGGGTCAGCCCCCAGCTTCACACCCCCATGTACTTTTTCCTCGGTAACTTGTCCATCTTAGATGTTTTCTACACCTCCACCATCAGCCCCAAAATGCTGCTGGACCTTCCAACAAAAACCAAAGCCATTTCTTTTGCTGGATGTCTCACGCAGTTTTATTTCTATGCTAGTTTTGCCACAGCTGAGCTTTACCTGCTGGCTGCCATGGCCTACGACCGGTATATGGCCATCTCCAAGCCCCTGCTCTATGAGGTTGTCATGTCTCCTGGCGTCTGCGTGAGCCTGGTCGCTGTGTCCTACCTTGTGGGGTTGCTGAATGCTATCGTGCACACAAGCGCCTTGCTCTGGCTGTCCTTCTGCGGCCCCCCAGTCATCAACAACTTCTGCTGCGACGGGCCACCGCTGTTTGTTGTCGCCTCGACTGACACGCGCCTCAATGAGGGTTTAATGTTTGTGCTCGTGGGTTTCAACATGATGGCCACCAACCTGCTCATCCTCACCTCCTACGCCTGCATCGTGGTGGCCGTGGGCAGGATGGGCTCTGCGGCAGGCAGGCGCAAAGCCTGCTCCACCTGCGCCTCCCACCTGGCAGCCGTCATCATTTTCGATGTGTCTGCTACTTTTAATTACATGCAACCCAGTTCATCAAACTCACCGGAGAGCAAGAAAATCGCATCCATCTTTTACACCATTATAGTCCCCATGCTGAACCCCATGATTTACAGCCTCAGAAACAAGGAGGTGAAGCATGCCCTAACCGATTTTATCAGAAGGAAAATGTACTTCTGAAAAACAATCTCATGTTATATTATTTTCCTTTTTTTCTCTCTCTAAGGAGAATGTTTCTTGCAGGTCTCTGCTGCCTTCAAAACCACTTGGCACCTCATATGTTAAGGTTGAAAAATTAATTAATCTGCTCTCAAACTGTGCCCACTAACATAGCTACATCAGGCTTGCCTCAAGTACAAACTTTTTGGCCAGTTACTCTACCTCACATGCAATAATCATGATGCCACTGTGCAAAAAAAGGTAAGTCTAAGGGCTGGAGACAGTGACGATCTGGATCTTCACACAGAATCACAGGATGGCAGCAATTTGACAGGACCTCTGGAGATGACCTAGTCCAACCACCTGCTGAAAGCCAGGTCAACCAGAGACGCTGCCAAGGAATGTGTCCACTTTGAATATCTTTAAGGATGGAGACCCCACAACCTTTCTGGGTTTTCAGTGCTTGATCACCTTTACAGGAATAAAGCTTTTTCTTATGTTTAAATGGAGTTCCCTGTATTTCAGTTTGTCTTCTCACTGGGCACCACTGAGAAGAGTCTGGTTCTGTTCTCTTTATTCCCCCTGCAACACAGATTTACACACAAGGATAAGATTTCCCTGAGCCTTCTCTTCTCCAGGCTGAACTATCTGAGCTCTCTCCCAGTATGAGAAGTTCTAGTCCCTTAATCCACTGGTCCTGTTCCAGCATGTCTGTGTCTCTCTTGCACTGAGAAGCTGAGACCTGGACACAGCACCCCAGGTGGGTCTCACCGACTTGACCTGCTGGCGATGCTTTTCCTAACGTAGCCTAGAAGGCTTTTGACCTTCTTTGCTGCAAGGGCCAGCTCATGGTCATCCTGGTGTCCCACTGGACACCCAAGTCCTTCTCTGCCAAGCTGCTTTCCAGCTGGTCAGCCTCCAGCTTTTACTGGTGCCTGGGGTTATTCCTCCCCAGTTGCAGGACTTTGTTGAACTCCATGAGGAACCTCTTGACCCATTTCTTCAGCCTTTCTACTTAGAACCATCACTCTTTTTTGGTTAATCAGAACCATTTGTTTTTATTTTCCATTTTTGTTAAGCAGTCTGACTGCAAACCATATTTCCAGAATGCTTGGTGCATATGCTGAGTGAGCATGAATTTTAATGTGCGGTACTAAATGAAGAATACTTTAAAAGCCATGATAAAACATAAACGTTTTATTAATTGTGAACAAACTTATGTTATCTATCTGAATATTTCTAGGCTGAATCATAAAATGTTGCACTAACTTATTTGTTGACAACAACTAGCCTCCAGGATAGTAACTGTACAACTTCATACCCTTGAACTGAATATACTTTTCTGTATTTATAAAGAACACATTAAATGATCTGTTCAAATTAATTTTCTGAGTCTTTCCTTAAAGTAAGTTTTCTTCTCTAGATTATATTAAGAGCCAGAGGCACTTTTTCCATTTGCTTAGTTCAGCACAGAATATGAAACAGCGACTAAGTACAAAACCTGGGGCTCTGAGCTGAAGTTAATGTTTTTTATTTCCCCCTGTGCATTGCTTTATGTATGGATATGCCGAATTTCATCAGTTATCCTATTGCTCAGCCTCTCCTCATGCGTGACTCCCCTCAGAGCACCTCAAGGTGCAGACCCTGTCATTGTGCTTGGTGTTTCTTGACTCTCCCCGTGCTCACATGGGCTAGCTACAGGTCGCACCGAGGAGCTCACGCCGTGCATCACCCCACTGGTGATTCAGGCAAGCACTCGATTCCAAGGGGTTCTCTAAGAGAAATAAGGTGCTAATGTCCCCTTCCCCAGTCTGAAGTGAGAGGTTATGAACTCCCCCAGGCCTGCCAAGACGTTGGCCTGCGTGAACAGTGAATTCACTAGGACTGATAGCATTTTTCACAACATCTAGCATTTCTAATATATTAATGTTATTCAATACCCTATCAAAATGAATTGTTTTTAAGCAGCAGCACGTCTCAGGGAGATGCAAGGCTGCAGCGCAGCAGCAGACAGGACTACGTTTTGACTTGTGCAGGGGAAGGAGATGGAGGGTAAGTGTTGGGATGAGCCTTGGATGGCTGAAGATCAAGCCATGCTCTTACTGATAGAGCTGGCTGTGGAGGAGACCACCTCACGGACTTCAGCCCCTCGGGCAGCAGAAAGCAACTGAGAACCACCATCACAGTTAGCATCTGTGAACTGGGGTAGTTCACGTGGGTCAGGACCATGATGGCAACAATAGGTCGTAGTGGCCCTGATCGGCCTCGCCTGGTGTTTTCTTGCCCTGCCACATGCACGCTCACCCCCTCCCATGGACTAGGACCCCCCATTTTAGGGGGCCTTCAGGCCTTCCCTATGCCGCGTTGTAGGTGTGCCTGGCTGCATCTGTCTCCTGGATGGACCTTGGACCTGTGCTGTAGATAGTTTTATTCCTAGATGGGCAAATGTATGTACATTGTATTTTGTCTCCAGCCACATCTCTTTTTGCTTCTGGCCTGACTCCCTGGATGAACCTGAATCTGGTTCATCATCTGCCATGGCTGTGGCTGCTGATGGACCCCTTGTGATGTCCCAAGCACTTGTTGCAAGGTGCTGAGTGACTTCTGCCAGCCAAAAGTTGTTGGCCAGGGACAGCTGCTCTCTCAGCTGCTGCTGGTGTGATGCACAGATCTGTTATCCTTCAAACTCCAATGGTAACTTCTGTACTAACCAAGTGGAGGACTGGAAAGGTGTATGCCAACCCATAAACTATCCAACCACCAACTTCAGGGTGTGGAGTAGATATGACAAACTAAACTGCTTTAGAAGTGCTCATTGCCTTTAACAAAAAGGAAAGTTTCCTTCTCCTTAGTGTCTGTGAAGTTGTCCCCCAGGGGCTTGTTAGGAAGAATGAGGTAGGTTTACTATGAGCTTTCTAAGAAGGTTTCAAGATCATTAGAGGCTTCTTCACAATGCCCAGAAGAGCTTGTTAAGCTGATGACTCCTGGGTGGCTGGCCCCCAGGGGGAGTTCCTTGTTTTGGGAAGGGGAGAAGAGTAATTTGTGATAGAAATAGATTTAACGACTTAGTTGATGTTGGAGTTCAGGCCTGCGAGAGGCTTCCAGTGGGTCATGCTATGACTATTGCCTCCACCCACTGCTAGAGAAGGCTTCTTATTTAGTATGGTTAAGGGTTAAGAAATCTCCTGTTCTCCCTACATGTGCAGTTCATATGCATGTGTTTGCCTTCACTAATCAGATACTTTATTTTCGCCTTATCTTCCCTATCTTTCACTCATGGGAATAATATTTTTAAAAAAGTGAAGAGTCCTTTAGGTGTGGTGGGAGCCTGGGCTGGTCTAGCAAAATGCTGGTGTCTGGCTTGGGCTACACTTCCCCTTTTCTGGCTTGCTCTGCACTGAATATCTTTGCATTTATCTTTGTATTTACCTGCTAAAGGCTTCGTCTATCTAAGGGCTCACTTACCCTATCCCAAGAGACTCTGCAGGAGACGCAGACTTCTCCAGTACATAGTCCACCAGGTCCAAACTCAATTCTAGGCTTGCTCAGCTGACGTAATTCAAGGCTAACTAATATTCTCCTGGCAGGTGGCTGGAGGGTCTTGGTCTAGGATGGTGCTGAGCAGCAGGAGTATCTACCAGCATAGCACGCCTCTGCTGGGGCTGTGAAGAATGAGGTGGTCACCAAAGTGGCAATACGTCCTACCCCAGCAAGGACCTGTGCCAGATGTCAGACCCAAACCTTTCCCCTGGCCACTCTCAAAGGCGGCATATAGCAATAGGGACAGACATCTGGCATGTGACCTTCCCCCCCAGGGGACAGCAATCTGCCCAAAAACCCAAGCAAGGAGTTTGTCCTCATATGTTTTATAGCTTACATGGCATAAGAGTAAGGGAGTAGTTGGAGATACAACACTAAACAAACTTTCTCCTTTCCCTGCCCTTGCTAGGAAGGCAAGAGCCACAGCTGGGGCCATGTGTCCTGCTCTGAGCCGCAGAAGAGCCCAGACCTGTCTCTGGGGTGGGTTTCTGGGCTCAGACCCATGAATGCCACTTCCAGATGCTGCTGCTTGATAGCAGTGTAAAGAGCCAGGGCTGAAACTATACCATAGTTTGGTCCTTCCCTGTGCAGGATGGGTGTAAGCACACTTCTGGTGCGTAGGATACTGGCTAATGAGTGACATTTGTTCAGTAAGTGCATTTTCCACACTTCAGCTTTCTGCTGGGACTCCACTTTCTGCTAGCTTGCAGAGGAAACCGCATCAGTACAAATTCTGCCTATTCAGGTTGGTTGGTTTGTGTTGGCAAACATTAAAAAGAAGAATGTACACCACGAAATTATGATTACAAATTTGTGTATCTGGGACAACTGTTATTTTTAGGTGTCTTGTTAAACCTCAAGTCATGCTGGGTGGGGTGGGGAGAGAGTTTTGCATACCTGTAAGGTTACAGATACTTGCATCTATAAAAGCTGAAGTTCATCCTGCCTAACTCTGGTAGTCTAAAAACTGATTGTTCAGAATCATCTTAAAAGAGGTGTCTAAAAGCCAGTTTTCCTGGACAGACAGGGAGGCAGAAACACAGAAACAAGCACCAGATCACAGATGCCTGCAACAGCTTATTTGCATTTTACATTTTTTCAAGCACATTATTCAAGCATATCAATTTCATTACTTCCCTTTTCCGAAAAAAACCAAGATATTAAGGTGAGAATTGCTTTCTTAGTCTTCCATGTACACACAAATCAGTCACACAATGTCTTGTCCTGGCAGCAGTTTGGATTTGGTATGCCGTTCTTTATTGTGGTTGTAGAATTTGGACAGCTCTCCCTCAGTCTAACGCTGGCTATGAATGAGTTTTGTCCAGCAGTTCGGAAACCAATGAGGTTTCCTTTCCAGACTTGCATCTGGCAAACCTGCTGGGGCTATGCCTCGTGCTCTCCCCTCGTGTGCCCTCTCAACACCCTTCTGAAGCCGTTCTACCTCTGCTTCAGCCAGATTAAGTAACTTTTTGCACTGCTGTTTTATATCAAGCAAACAAATTTACGTCTAGCTCTCTGACTTCATGAATGTGGTTCTTCTTCTTCCCTCATTTATAGATAATTCACTGGTACTTTTTTAGTCACTTACCATAGCATGGCATGAGTTTCTCTGCCCACTGTACAAGGAGCCCAGCGAAGCACCTCAGAGCCTTGGGAGCTAGCTTAGACTTAGGTGCTTCACTACAGATTTTTAAAAACATGTGAGAAGACTCTTATCTTTAGAGATCAGAAAGTCGGCTGTGTCCCACCGTGTTTTGTTACAACTTTCCATATGCTCGATCTAGCTTTCCTGATACCTTCTTCAGGTGCTTCTGGTGATAGTTATTTGACAGGGACAAGGCTGGAGGATATTTCTCACAGCAGAGCAGTTTGGACCAGAAAATCAAAGGGGGAAGAAAAGATTTTTGGCTTTAAAGATGCTCTATCTGCTTTGGCTGTACATGTCTTGGATGTCACAGGGATTTGTTCTTGCTTTCTTTTCAAGTACTGGTTTATTTAGACTTTGAAGTCCATTGGGGAAGGACTTTCTGTGGGTTTCTCTAGGTTTGAATTACGCCATCTAAATTTAGTCATCAAAATATGTCTACATATGGAAGGTTGATCAGTCTGTGGAGAGGTGTTCTCCCTCTGTAGTCAGTGGGGGATTCAGATATAAAATTGGCATTACAAAAAATTGGCATCCAACAGCATCCAGATTTTGGCTATAATGTCACTGCGTAACAAATAAACCCACATCACAGAAAGGAGGATCAACAGTCGTCCATGACTGAGAAAGCTAGTGGGTAGGGAAAAAAAACACCTGTGTTTTGGAAGGATTTTGGCCCACGAGGACCCAGAGTTGGACCAAAATGCAGCGGGAATTAAGAGGGGCAGAAATCAGTTACAGAGGAAGCAAAGCGGTTTATGGGAAGAAGGTTCAGAAAATGCTCGCGGCACAGGGAGATAAGTATTAGTTGCAAACAACTACACTCTTTATTGGAGAAGATGGCAGAATATAACAGAGGTTGAGAAATCTTCAGGTCTGAAGAGACATCACAGTAGCAGCTCGTGTTTGTGACATGACTTAAATGTTTGTATGCTCTGAAGTTAATTACGAAACGCTTCAGAAGCAAAATACATTTTAAACTTTATAGAAAGCACTTATTTTTCTCACAGTTCTTCAACTATTTTTTCTTTTTTCTTCCTTTTTTCTTTCTTGTCATGATGCTATTGGCATTTTCCACTTCTATTTTAAATGAATTGCCAGAGTGAGGCAGGCTGAAGTCTCGATGTCTTTATTTAGCCTCTGGGTTTTAGGCCAAATCCCAAAGGTTATTTTGAAAGTTATTTGTATGCAAGGTCTTTTTGTTTAGGTGATGTTGAATTTAGCACATTTATGATTTCATCTCAGTCTTTGTAAAATAAGTCTAGCACAACTGCAGGTAGAGAAATAATCATATTTGAGTATTGTTTCAACTCGTAGAACTAAATGCTATACTACCAATCCCTGTAAAGCCTTTAAATAAACAGGGATTTGGGTCTATTCATTGCCCTCCTCAGGGCACGCTTCATGTCCTTGTTCCTGAGGCTGTAGATGAGGGGGTTCAGCATTGGGGCTACAATGGTGTAAAACACTGCAACCACTTTGTCCCTGTCCTGTGAAGGCCTTGACTTAGGATTCATGTACATGCAGATGGCTGTCCCATAGAATATGGTTACCACCATCAGGTGGGATCCACAGGTGGAGAAGACCTTGGATTGCACATGTGCAGATTGAATCTTTAAGATGGCAGAAAGGATATGGGCGTAGGAGGTGATGATCAGAAGAAAGGGGAGGAAGACTGTGAGGATGCTGAAGATGAAGATGACTAACTCCACGAGGGCAGTGTCGGCACAGGCCAAGGCCAGCACTGCTGGCACTTCGCAGAAGTAATGGTTCAAGATGTCAGGCCCGCAGAAGGGCAGCCGCAAGGTGAGGCTGTTGATGACCGCAGAGCTCAGCAGGCTGCTGGTCCAGGAAGCCACCACCATGTGAGTGCAAAGCTTCCTGTTCATGACAGTGGTGTAGAGCAAGGGGTGACATATTGCCATATAGCGATCATAAGCCATGACCCCAAGCAGAATACACTCTGTCACACCAAAAGCCAGAGAGAAATACATCTGAGCAGCACATCCAGAGAAGGAGATGGTCTTCTTCTTGGTCAAGAGGTTCACCAGCATCTGGGGGATGTTGCTGGAGATGTAGCAGATGTCTAAGAAGGACAGGTTGGCAAGGAAAAAGTACATGGGTGAGTGCAACAGGCAATCAGCTCTGATCACTGTAATGATCACGATGTTCCCAGCCATTGTGAACAGATAAAAAACCAGGAACACTATGAAAAGAACAGTCTGTGTCCTTGGCTGGGAGGAAAGGCCTTGAAAGATGAATTCTGTCACTATGCTTTGATTTTCCCTGGCCATTATTATTCCAGTGGTTTAATTGTCAAGATAAGAAATAGTAACAAAGTCAACTCAACTTTATTCCAAGATAAGTGTAACAAGAGCTTATATTTCTCTCTGAAGCGGAGAGAATCTGCCGTGGAAAATAATGTACCAGACACAACATACCATCCATTTTATATTATCTGTTATAGTGACCAGAGAAATGAGAAAATGTTGAGAAAGTTTTCTCATGGTACATTTAGCTGAACCCCTGTTCATGTTGGTTGCAGTCTAATTACACAGATTTAACAGAAGGATGCCTAATTTATACACATTTTAATGCCCAACAGAGTTACTACCCTCTTTAGAAAATCAAAATTCAATGTTAGATCCAAAGATTATGTGTTAAAATCCCAGTTCTCAATAACCTTTCTTAACATGGGAAGAAACATGAAACATTCTGGAGTGAAACAATCCTTCAGACACTGTCATTATGAAACAGATCTACTCTTTTGGACAAATATCCATAGATGTGTATCCTTTTCCTGCAATAAAGCCAAAATTCAGCACACAGACCACCTCTAACAAATTAAGTATGTCCAACGACCTTAACGTATATCTAGGATCTTACGGCATTCTCATCACTATAGCTCCTACTGTTCACATTCTGTCTTTATGCAGTATTGTCTAAGATGTTTTAAGTCTTTACCATGACAAGAAAGTTTCTGAGTAGTATGTGATCACAGTTGCTGGATCCTGAGCCTTCGAGCAGTAAAAGGAGAGTAGCAGAATGCAAACATTAATAATCCTGTGGAAGACACTAATAAATGTCACTTGATATGCTGCAGGGTATCTGAAACATCTGAAGGCGGCCGTCATGTTTGATGCAAGGATGTCGGAGGGCTTGTGCTCCTCTGGAATGAAAATTGGACAAATGACAGGTCACACCGGGATGTCTCAAATGGTACCAGACTGCTACAGCTGAACAAATTATTTGGATGCTTAGTTGATACAGTCAATGGACTCTAAAGGGCGATTCAGATGACCCGCTAGTAGGTGATAACTTTAGCTATCTATCTTAACTTCTCAGCTGTTCCCGAGAACCTGAGTAGCCTTCTGGACTTAACCTTGACACCTGGTTTATTCCTCATTCATGACAGAAATTTAGATGTATAACTTACATGTAAATGTTTATATGTAGATGCCTAAATCTGATGCCTTAACATGAAACTGAATCCTATCCTGTGTTTTTAAGACTAAGCAGACCCTCACAATCTGAATTAGCAATTATGCTGCCAAGGGAAAGTATTGCAAAATGAAGCATCTTTCCAAAACAGAAACTGTTCTGGAAGGGAGGTTAAGAAATAATCCTAAAAAGCTCAGTTCAAGGAGGCAGATCACCTCAGCCCAAGACTACTGGCTCAGGCAGGTGAGATGGCTGAGCCATCACCCCAGTCAATACAACTGGAGGACTCTGTCTCCACTGCAGCCCGGGGAGCCCAGGCTGCTCAGCACCTATCTCCAAGGCAGCGAAGGCATCCCCCCTGACTTGAAAGGAAGGATTAAGGTACACTATGGTATCCAAAACATATGTATGGGACAAGTACATAGGATAAAAGAGCTGCAGAAGACTTTTATCAACTGTTATCAACTAGCTTTTCACTGGCACCTGTGCAAACTTGGCAATCAGCTCATATGTGAACACCTAAATTTCAGTGAGATGGGTCTGACCCCTGATGTTTAATGAGATTAATCCAATTCTTATTCAAGACGTGAACTCTCTAGACTAGGTGGACTCTATCAGTTACGACGTCAACGATAAGAACCTGAATAATATGAAATTCAGCATCTTTCTTAAGATGGATGTAGAACTTGAGAGACATCTTTCTCTCATTTAAGCACATATACGCACAATCATTTTACAGCCTGTGCCAACATAAACAGCTACATTCAACTTCTGATTCTGTTCAGGCGTTTGTAATTTACATAACTACACTGCGTAGGCAAAGAACAATTAAATTTCACCTTCAATGAACAGGCTGTGGTAATGTTTTTGATGAATATCACCCCAGGATCTGACAACTGTAAGCGTCTGGGAGCGAGAAGGAAAATCTACTCTAGCTGTAGTATAAATAACTAGAGTGGGATTCTCTATAGGATTTAGTTTTCTAAATTCTTTGGAGTACCTAAGACCAAGATCATGAGAAGTTCCATGGACTTGAAATCTGTGCTTCTAGATCCCTTACCTACTTCTGAAAATCATCTCCTTATATTATTCATGTTAGAAGATAGCACAAGCTCTGAACTTTACGTCTTTTGATGTCAAAGCAATTTGAAGGATGAGAGTCATTTATGTGTTAGAGGTGAGAAAAAGTAGACAGAAGTAAAGTAAGTGCTTTGCTCAAGGTTAAAAGAGGTTTCTTAGAGAAACCATTATCTTATCATGGCATATCTATCAGCAGTGACAAACATGTCTTGGACCTATATAAATTTTCATATAGACTAAAACACCTTGAAATCATCCTGACATATCTCTGTTGAAGATTTGTAAAATTAAAGAATGCTTTTTCTGTACCTGAAAATGTCCGATCTGCAAGAAGGCTGAAACTCATCCAATAACAGGAATACCGATAGCAGAATACACAAAAGAAAATTGCAGACACCCCTTGCCCAATCTCCAGAAATGTTAGATATTTGTAGGTAAGAAATACATGCAAAGTGGCTTAGTCCTTTACAAAGATTTAACTCATTCAAAGTGAGAGCAAAGTAGTGGAAGAATTGAAATCGCATGTCAAAATTTCCCTTTTGAGACACCACAACCAATTTTAAATGCCAAAGGGAAGTGGTCCCAGAGGTAGCATTGCAATTACTTCTTGTAAGCACAAGCCCAAGTATAATTTTAAGTATTTAAGTCATTGTAGCTTTGGTTAAAGTTTTTTAAACTGCCTGTTCAAGACTTGGTGAACTGTATGCTACACTTTGAATCTTAAGAGACCAAATGTTTTAATGGATTTGTGGGATTTTTAGAGGATTTTCTGAATATGGAATTTTATCCAGTTATTCCTATTTTGAGCCAAATGACTTCTGTGAGGGTGAAACACACTAATACTCCAATTTTGGTCTGAAGACATTAGGTGATGCAAAATCTGATACATCTCATAAGGTGAAATCCTCCTCAGATGTCCAAAAGTTAGTTTTCTAGGTCTGAGCTACTAACTTTCTGTATAGTTGAGAGTGGAAAATAGCCATTTTCAGAGCACAAGGGAAACAACACTTTCTCTGTATTCAGCTCAGAGGAATCAGCATTTCTAGTGAGTGATTGACCTCTCAGTTTGGAAAGAGGAGGATAAATACCTGTATTTGGTGAAATGACTTCCCAAGGGCTGGTGGAGTGGGAAGGCAGTGGTGGAATGGATAGTCTAGATAACTTCCCCTAGCACCAGATATTCTTCTCCTTCCCATCTGCCTGGACCCAAGACAGACACCTCAAGAAGAGAGAACTGCACTGGATTCAGCAAATGCAGGGTTTCAGATGTCTGAACTGCAAAAATTTGGATTCAGTGACTGGGTTTGTTTCATGACACATTTTTGATGAGGTGTCAGTGCTGGAGGAGGTGTGCCAAAAGTTCATTCAAAATTTTGGAGGCCTGAAGGGAAGTAAGACCTCACTTCGGACCTGCTTCCCTTAGGAGTATGAGCATCTTCAGCCAGGATAAAGAGGTGCACTCGTCTCTGAGGAGAGATCACCAGCTGTAACCCCCTCCTGGAGCTAGGTGCCCATCCATAAGTGTTCCTCAAAACCAAGACATGTTCTTTTTTTTTTCTTGTGCCCAATAGCCTCCAACACTAGAAAGAGGGAGATCTGTCACACAGTTGTGATTTTCTTTGCCAGAGCTGGAAAAAAATTAACAGGGAATGATCATAATATACTCGTCCAGCTTCTGATACTCTTTCTCTGAACATCTATTTTTGGCTGCTGTCAGAAAGCGATACCCATGGGCTGACTCGTCTCTCACCGCAGAGCTATTCTCATATTCTTACCAGTGGGTCTGACCTGTTGGAACAGCAGCATGGGAGTACGGCCAGCATCATCACAGAGCGGCCAGCTGGAACAGGCAGAAAAATGTTGGCAAGATCTGATTGGTGATCTTTTTTTATCCTGCTGCTTCAGGAGAATCTCCAGTCTTTCCCTGCAGTTGCTCACTCACATCTCTACAAATACAGTATTCTCTGCATGCTCTTTTGCACCGGGATGCTGGGAGGAGAAGCTGAATTTCAGGAATGAGTTCCCCTCTAAATGTATAAAACTATCCCTGAATAAAATACGGGGGAGTCCAAATAAAGTGAAGAAAAATCCCCTGTATCAATGAAATCCCCATACCAATCATCATCAGCGCATTCCCACTTCACATTTGCCACTGAAAATCAGACTTCACTTATTTGCATATCTGGCTAATCTCATATAAGCAGTGAGGGATGAAAATGAGCCATTTTCATGTATCTATTGCTAAAGATAAAGGATTCCTGAAATTCTTGATGTGCCTTCAAAAAAATTTCATATGCCTATTGCTACTGAACTTCAACTGAAACCTCAGCAAAGACATTGACATCTACTGCTTAATATATAGACCAGTTGTAGACAGCTTAATATGCCTCCTGAGCCACTCGGACAATCATTGCCATAATTCGTTTCTCATATGAATACCTTGTATTCTTACAAAGTGTGTGTTAGCCAAAATGTGGAACCAGTGCACAAGAATACGGTTAAGTTGTGAATATTTGTCTGTTTTCTCACTTCTCCATATTTGCTGTGGAGAAGGCGTTTCTTAAAAAAAAGGGGTTTTTTCCTTAAGCAAAATTCAAATATATTATCAATGTGTGTTTTTTTGTTGTTTGCAATGCAACCAGGGCAGATTTCCCTGTCTTCTGTATGGTGCTGTCGGATATGAAAATGTGCAACATGAAAGAGGTTGTGAATGATTTATTCTTCTCCTTTAAAAATACTATCCAGTTGTGAAATTCAGGTTGGACTATAGTTCTGGCTTTAAAATTCCCAAGACTTTGGGGATCAAAAAAAGTTAGCATTCAGTGTTCCAGTACCATTCTCTCCTCCCTTTCCTCTGTACTTTTTTAAAGTCTGTATACAAAAGATAGAATTGTAGAATCGTAGAATGGTTTGGGTTGTAAGGGACCTTTCACTAGATCAGGTTGCCCAAAGTTATGCGCAAAGATGCACATATCTGTCACGACCACTTCCCTTATACCCATGGCGCATTATAAATTTGGAATCAAGGACTTTCAAAACTTCAAACCCAAGACTCCTACTGCAGAAAGTAGCTGAGTAAATCTAATGATGTTTTGCTGAGATACCTTGCTTCCTCTAAGTGGGCTGTTTTCCACTGAAAGTCTTAAATACTTATGCACATACGATATGTGAGATGAGCTGTTCAGATGCAATGCAGTCCATAGAGCCAATATAAACACTGAGAACAAGGAGATTAAAGACTAAACACATAACTATTGTTCACCTTGGACTGCACATGCATACATGTGCACACACACATGAAGTAGTGTTTATTATTCTGGTGGCACTTCATACAATCATCATAGAATAGCCCAGGTTGGAAGGGTTCTCAAGAGATCATCTGGTCCAACCTTCCATGGGAAAGGAAACCCAGATGTGATTATCGAGCACCCTGTCCAATTGCATCCTGAAAACCTCCAGCAATAGGGACTCTACCACGTCCCTGGAGAAGTTGTTCCAGTGAACGATTGTTCTTACTGTAAAACATTTATTTCTTACATTGAGATGAAATCTCTCCCAGTGCAACCTGTACTTGTTGCCCTTTGCCTTCTCTATATGGCTCCTTGTGAAGAGAGAGCCTTCGTCCTCTTTGCACCCACCCTTTAAGTACTTTGCATCTTCATATATTAGAAACTATATTTCCTCTACTTGGGAAGCTGTGCATCCTTGAAAACTTACTATCATATAGAGCAGGCATTTCAGCTGATTCAGAAAGTAAGGTTTGTGTTTAGTTCTTTCAATTTGGGACGCAAAAGGAGGGGTTAAATGGCATCATCAGACAACCCTTATCAGTGGAGTCTTCATGAGTTCCTCACCTTCTTCCAAAGAATCACTCCTCTTACAGAGATTCTAGTATTATTCTGCTAATTCATGGCCAAAACTCAGTCTTCCTGCTACTACTTCCCAACACCACCTAGAAGCTGCCAGGGCCTTGAGGGCACTAATAGGACTTAACGGCCCTGACCAGCCTCAGCTGGACCACTCCCCACACATGGCCCTGCCCATGGCCCAGGAGCCCCATTTAAGCTCACTCCAGCACCATCAGTCCTTCCTTGACTACACAGTAGGTGTGTCTGGCTGCAGCTGCGTTTCTGCCTCCTGGAGGGACCCCAGATCAAGATTGTGGCTTTGTCTCCAGCGCTGTTCCTGGCCCATCTCCCTTTGCTCCTGATGGCATGCTGTGGATGGGCTCTGAACCTAGTTCATCGCTTGCTGTGGCTGTTGATGGACCCTGTTGCCAGCCCCTGGCTCTGCCTGCTGTGTTCAGCCCCTCCAGGTCTGTCCCCCAGGACTGAGGCACTGTCTGTCCTGGGTCCTCCTTAGCTCCTCACTCCCTGTCCCTTGAGGACCAGCTTGTCCTTGCAGCTCCCTGACAGCAGCCATGCAGATATGTTGGAGGAATGTGTCTGTACTTCTAAATTCCATGGACTCAGAAAGAAAACACTGCTCCGTCCATTTAACCCAGGTATGAAATATCCCTGAATAACTTCAATATTAAACCCCAGACTCTGATGTTCTGCTCCATCCAGTCCGTTGGTTGGACTTGATGATCTTACAGGTCTTTTCCAACCTTAATGATTCTGTGATCTCTCCTTAAAGCTATTTTCTTTCTGTTCCCAACCTGTTGCATACAACAGAAGTGACTAGGAGCTCTCATTCTACCAGTTGTGTGCATTTTCTTCTGTCGCTGCATGGCCTTGTGGATAGAAGGTTTTCATTCAGTTTGATGTCCCAGCTGACTATGGTGAAATAATTTCATTGGTTATACCTGGCATGTAGTTGCATCTCTTCCCCAAAATAATCTCTAAGCTCTAAAACCGAGTTGTTGGCAGAAGTAGTCATAAATACATAGCTCATTGTTGGGAATATAATTTAATGGGAGGATGGGACCAGTTGTGGCGGTCAGGCATAGGGCTCAGCCAGACAAACTGACCAACAGCCTGCTTGGAGGCCACCAGCCCCTTTTAACACCCTCCTTCTGTCATTGTCCCCTACTTGTTCTTCCCTCATCAGCCATGATACCTCAGTTTCTCCACCACTGTCTCCTCCCAAACAAATGACCCACCCTGATCACTTCCCCACATTCGTTCCAGTTTTGCTACACTCACACCTGATTTTGCTATTCCTGGTACCCGAGTAAACTAGACCTGTGGTGTTTCTGCTGTGGTTCCTAGGCACTGCTGGCCTTGTGAGGCCAGCAAAGGGTGCTCCCCAAAGGGTGCCCAACGCTTCCCCTTCAATCACCTGGGAAGTCTGCCCATCTCTAGCACCTCTGATGCCCTCCTAACCACTGGTGAAATCTGGCCCCCATCACGGTGCTGTTAATTTGACAGCTCCTCACTGATACTTGTTATGTCCAGTGGTTTCTCATGTCACGTCCAGGAGTTTTTCATGAGTGGGTTTGATGTCAAGCCAGGGACTAGTCATCCTCCCAAATATCTTTTCTAAGATGAACATTGTGTCACAAGTGTGTCTGAACCACTGTGTTTCTGAATGGCTAAGATTCACATCCTAATTTTGTGTATCTACCAGGGAAATGGGCAATTCATATTTACTTTTCTCTGATCACTTCATTATCAAAGGGGTGAAATATGTGTCTCCTAAGGTAATTCTTCCTAAGTGTGGCACATAGGAAGAGCTTCCCACAAGTATTTTGAGACAAAAGCTCTCCTTTTCTCTGCTGCTCCTAAGGGCTTCAGTTGATGTGGTGTGGTCTGGCATTGGTTGTGCTAATGAATAAATATTTGTGAGTGGTGATCCATCATCTTAGATGACATTTTCTATTTAAATCCCCAGCTGGGACTTGCAAATTTTTTTGTTTGTCTTTTAAAAATAGATGGGATTTCTGTATCAGCAAAGGGTCCTATAAAGATGTCACATAGAATTGATTGCATCAAGCTATGTCTGATTGCTGAACCTTATCTGGGGAATGCACATATGTAGCATTCATTTATTTGATCTTAAAACAGCACTGCTCATTAGTAATGTTAAACCTGGCTTCTGCAAACTCAGACTACACTGCCAGTTGGAAATGTTCCTGGTTTCAAACAGATTAGCCCAGATTTATTCTTAGCAAACACCCATGAGGACCTGGATCTCCTCTTTGCCCCACCATTCCCTCTTGAAGATCTGCTAGAACTAAATAACGTGAGGGATGCTTCACAATCTGAAAAATATAGCTCTTTATGGAGTGACACAAAAACCACAGAGTTTTTAAAGTAGGGAGTAGCATGTGGGAAAGGGTGCATGTGAGGCTTTGAGTATAATTAGTGGGTTTAAGGGTAAAATCAGACAGTATAGTTACACCCCGACAGAGGAGAAAGGCGGCTGTGGCTCACTATATCTTGTAGCAATGACATGCATGAGCACTTGGGTCCTTGTGATTGCTGTCTTCTGTTCACTTTTAGTTTAAATGGTCAGCAGCCAAATGGAGACTGAAATTCAAGAATGGCCAAGTTTATTTTGTTTAGTTTGACACCTCTTTACCAGTTTGATTTCTAAAGGAAACAAGAACTTTTTCTAGGAGTCTCTTGAGAGCTTCCTTCACCTCCATGTTCCTCAGGCTGTAGATTAGGGGGTTCAGCATGGGAATCACCAAGGTGTAGACCACGGACACCACTTTGTCCTGGTCCAGAGAGTAGCTAGAACTGGGGCGGAGGTACATGAAGATCATAGTCCCATAAAAAACTGAGACTGATGTCAAATGTGAGGCACAGGTGGAGAAAGCTTTGTGCCTGCCCTCTGAGGAGCGGATCCTCAGGACAGTGGTAAGGATATAACCGTAAGAGACAACAATGAATGCTAAAGTGCTGAGTGCAATGAAAGTAGCAATGGTGAAAAGCATGTGTTCATTGATAGTGGTACTGGAGCAGGAAAGTTTCAGGAGCGGAGGAATGTCACAGAAGAAGTGATTGATGACATTAGGACCACAGAAGTGTAAACTGAACACTGAGCTGACAAGCACTATTTCACTCACAGTAGCTATTATGTAGGATCCCACCACCAGTTGGACACAAACCTTTTGAGACATGGTGGCCACGTAGCGCAGAGGGTTACAGATGGCCACGTACCGGTCATAGGCCATCGCAGCCAGCAGGTAACACTCGCTGATTATGCAGACTCCACAAAAGTACATCTGGGCTGCACACCCTGGCAGAGAGATGGCTTTCCTTTCTTCAAAGAAGCTCACTAGCATTTTGGGAGCAACTGCTGAGGAATTACCCAGGTCTACCAGGGAGAGGTGGCAGAGAAAGAAGTACATGGGGGTATGGAGTCGAGAGTCAAGCCTGATTAATGCAATCATGCTGAGATTCCCCACCAACGAGGTGACACATATCAGAAGGAACAGCACAAAGAGAATGACCTGCAGCTCCCAAATATCTGTGATTCCCAAGAGAATGAACTCATCAACAGTTGTCTTGTTTCTTCTGACCATTGCCTTAATGAACCCGAATCTTTAAGAGGGAGAAAAATCAAAGAACACAAGTAAGTTACAACTCTGGATAGATGACTAAGTCATAATGATGCTGGGAATGCCGGGCAGGAATGTAGAAGAAAATTGGATGGTGCTTTATTTTAATGCAAACCTGGCTGTCTGTTAGTATGCAAGAACTGGATGCTTAACTCAATTCTCTTGAGAAGCTTGCTGTTATCCATGTAACACTTCTGTAATGCCAGTCTCAAAGGATTACTTTTGTTCCATTGCTGAGATTCCTCCAGGAAAGAGGAGAAAGTTGTTATTCATTCTGATCTTTTTTAGTATTTCCTGCTTAGTTCTATTGTTATATTTTTCTCAAATGCTTATCCATGTCCATGGTGCCTAGGAGGAATAACAGGATGATTCTGGTTACCTGCTCTGTTGTTCTTAAACAGTGGAGTAATAAATTGCTCTCAGCATCTAAGGATGACATTTAAGTTGGCCAGTGCAGTTCTGAGGAGAAGTCCTCACAGGAAGATATCCCCAAATTAAATAAAATAATAAATAAATCCATGTAGAAAAGCAGTTTATGTTAAAAAGCAGGTGATAATTTCATTAAAGTTTATCTGCCAATTCCAAACATAACAATTCAAAGGATAAGACAGGGGCAGTGTAGTCACAGACGTTGCCCTGTGTCCCTGAACCTGTTCGTGCTAATGGCAGGAGGAAAGTCTGTAAGTCTGTCCTGATAAGAATCACACTTGTTTTGTCCAACGTTAAGGAGTTGCGTATAAATTGAAAGAAACAGGAGCTGACACTGAAGACAGAATCCATCTTGCCTAACATTACCTACTTCCTAGGTGGATAGCTACCTTTGAGGTAGCCATTCAAGGCTTCATTTATAGTCATAGAAAAGAAGCAGGGACTTTAAGGCAAAATTCATGTAAGCTACTTAAAATGTCTACTTACTTTGGAGTGAAATGAATTGCTTTTTAGAGGTGCTGGTTGGTTTCTCATCACTGCTTATAAAGACTACACAATGATCAGATAAACTGCAGAAGTCTATCTCTGTAGGGGATAATATTTAGTCAGACAAATCAGACCATCAGGCTTTATAGGCATGTCAAATAACAGCATGTCTATGGGTGAAACAAAGGAAAGAACACTAACTCATAATTTACCTTTTCATTTCTCTTAAAACATTGCCTTCAAGAAAAATGCCTCTCGTTTTCAGATTGTGGTCTTGTTTTGACGTTTCTGTTCAGAGTTCTGTAGAAAATGAGGACTGTTAATTGCAGGTGTATTAAATGAATGCCTGAGCTTACAAAGTGGAGCTTCTTACTGAAACAATCGAATGATTGAAATATCTTCTAAGCTGTTGCTATTTGCATGGTATTGAGAGTAATTTACAGTGCACTTTCAGTTACAGTAGTTCAACTGATTAGCAGCAACAAGCCCAACAGCTTGACTGCTAATAACTGTCTGTGCTATAGGAAATTCTAGATGAGTCTGTTGGACTATTTGTAGTGACCAACGCTACTGTCTGTATAACAAGTTGATGCTGTTAAATGATTCTTCTTTTGCTGTAACCCCACGTTTCAGTGCTCATCAAGCCAATATTAGAACTTCTGTGGATTTTGGTGGTTTGAGATTAAGACTTAAACACATGTTTAAGACTCAAACCAACCCTGCATCTGCTGTAACCCCAGAGAATGGCTGAATTGCAGCTATCACAGATCTGCCCCAGCTGAGGGCAGAGACCTGTCTTGTGAAGTAATGACCTGAATGTCATTTATCACTCTAAGTACAAAATTCCAGGAGCAAGAGTCCGTAAGTCTCCACATCTTAGGAAAAGAAACCACATGGACATTCACAAGTATTTGTTCTCCTATTTTCCAAAATAAGAAAAAGAACCCAGCACAGGTCAAAACAATTTTCCTCTCTATGACTGCATTATTTTCTTGTAGACTTTACTTTTAGCATTCCTTATATAAAAATTCATTAACTTTTTATTTTTGTGTATATGGGCATAGACTGCAATTATGTGCATTCTGTGTGCAAGATTTAAAGTACAGAGTAAGGATAGAGAATAAAACAGTGACACAATTAACAGTCTGTCAGATTTTATAATATTTCAGGCTATGGATATGTTTCCTACCTTGGAAAGTAACATTAAAAATGTTGCTTTTTTTCCTCAGGAATAAATGCTGCTGGAAAGCTGGACACAAAATGGCATTTCGAAGCTCTGGCTACAGGATCAAGTAAGCCGTTGGGGCATTCTGCCCCTCCCCGTCTGGCATTGACTGCAGGTGAGATGGCATGCACAGTCAGCAGGGGAATGGCAAGGTCTTCACAATCAACTTTCACAGTCAACTTTCCTTAAGTGCTGTACGTGTCCCAAAGGGATCCCACTGAGTGATGCAATGGTTGCAGTCTGCTGAGGTCTTTGGTTCACGAATACAGAGCTCATTAGGAAAAAGATAAGTAACAACAATGAAGAAAACCTTCCAGAACATAACCAGAGGATTCACATGCCTCTCTAGGTAATGTTATCATTTATTTTGACAATAAGTTGGAGCCTTCTTGTCATCTACGTAAAAACAACATGAAATTTTCTCTCTGGCCACCCTCTAAGTCACGGGGTCACACAGAGCAACAGGCTTCAGAGGATTGCTGGCCTCGTGAAATGATCAGCCTTTATTTGAGAACTAGAAGGAGCTGACTTGAAGGGAGAGTAATTGTTATTCCAAGTTTTTGCTGGCCCTCATGAAACAATACCAACACATGCAAGCTGAATTCCAGTCCGCATTCTCCTTATTTGATCTAAAGATCGTTTACATCACTGGCAGTCTTCCTTATTGGATGATTAAGATGTATTTTTACTGATTTACAGTCTGTAGTCATCTGAGATAGTTGATTAATACTAGACACTTGGCTGGTCCCTGAAAGTACAACTGGATCAGAGGAGAGGTACACAGTCCTCTCCTGAACTCAGACAAGCAATGTCCACAGTAGCCTATATATAGATGTTTGTGCTCTGGATACTTTCTAGGATTTGAGTGATTATTTCTCTACATGGATTACAGAAGTAGCCTAGAAGTTAGGCTTAGACAAGTAACTTTTAATTGTTTAAGTTAAGTGATGAAACCCATACTAAGAACATAAAATTAAAGAGCAGAGAAATGAATAACAATCCAAATATGGTAATTTCCCCATATTCCTCTGGAGGGGCTTTCCTGCATCACTCTCCCCCAAACCATTACATCCCTGTCATTTGTCACGGTTTAGCCCCTGCACAGAGTTTCAGAAGGTCCAAACACATCCATCACTGGCTACTGGAAGCCTTCGTGAAGCTTTCCCAGGTCTTCACAGGCAGTTTGTTGAAATGGGAGAAATAAAAATCAGTTCTGCTGCAGTGTTTTGCTTGCCTCCCATGTGATTGCTTTGGTCAATAGCTAAGGTCTTGCCTCATCTATGAACTCATACCCCAGAGCTTCAAGTCGTGTTCTGTGTAAGTGCTGAGGGACAGGGTATGGGAGTAGGAAGGGTAGGAGCCCTTTTGTATAATTTCAGCAGCACAAAATTGAGCTATGGAAGCCTAACCTAGCCATCTGGGCTTATTTTCTAGTCAGTGTAGGGTGGGAGAGACCTGCAGAAAGCAATACATGCCATTTTCTTTAGAAACTTATTTCACGATGGGATGAGTTGTCCTTTACAAATGCCTATTTCTTGCCAATGATAGCTAAAAGAACCCAACTAACTTAGATTAATAACTTTTAGATGCCTAAAACTAGTTAAGATGAATTTTTGGGGTTCCTCTGACTTCCAGAGCCTTTGAGGTCTGCTGTATTGCCCAACGCAAATTGCATGCCTCAAAGTTGTCCTCATCCCATTTAGATGTTCTTGGAGACCACTGGGAGGAATGGCTCAGTTCAGATGAAATAAAACTGTTAAGACCTTAAGTGCTTGCCTGTGAACACATATATGCCCTCCATTGCACGCACGAACTAGATAGAAGGAAGGAAAAGGCAAGCAATGCAAATAAAGCTTGTTAGTTGGAGAATAAAAATGTTGAAAGAGTTACCCCAAGTTTTCTCACAGAAAAAGACGTCAGCTGCAGGTTTCTCAAACATGTTAAACATCTGCTAGTGAAGAGCGGTTGAATTAAAAGCTTTTTTTATTGTATCTGTGCACCTAGCTAGCTGCTGGATATGCTTACTTTATTCATTCACCAACTTAGGTCAATTAATATCACAACTGTCCTATAAAAGAACCAGGATTAGCTCCTTTTTTAAAAAAACTAATTGATATTAATGAAGGTAATTAACTACTGCTTAAAATATGAGTAAGGTAACAAGTTAAACCGCTCTAAATCTTCCTCTGGGTGTATAATTCCTGTATGACATAGGGCCTTTAGCTAGTGAGAACCAGCACCTTTTAATTTGATATGATCATAATCACGTTACCAAAAGTTCTAATGACCGCCTGAATTCCATTTTCTAAATTGTCATGATCACTTTGAAGGGCATTTGAATTTTTTCAAAAAGTGGTTGCTTCAAGGTCACAGTGGTATTGTACCTGTGACTCCAGATCACAGGTTGGGACTCCATTTTGCCAAAATGCCCATCCTCATTTCAGGACTGTTTTGATGCTTTAAAAAAATGCTGTTTATGTGTTTCCAGTCAAAGGAAATATTAGAAGCATTTCCAAGAGGGCTTACAATATCTTTAGAGCATATTGTTTCATTGAAACATTTACAGACTGAGACAACACCAGTAGCATTTTAATCATTTGTTCTACTCTTCCCTTGAGAACCTCACGGTCTCCTGTGTCCAAAAGGAAGATATAAAATCTGTGACATTCCCCAAAAGAAACATTTCCTGCATCCAGGAAAAAACCCAAATATTTCCCTAGCAGGTAAGTCTCCTAACGAGTAAAATTTCCCTCCATTCGGGGACGTTGTGTAGAAATTGTTCTAAGTCAGTTGCCTTGTTGACTGAATGAACTTCAGATGCACTAAAGGAAAAGCATTGCTGCGTCACGATACAACAAAAGAAAAAATAAATATGAATATATCTTTAAAAAGAGGGGAGGTTGTTGTTTTTAATTTTTGCACCTAAATTTTGATCTGGGAACTGACATCTCTTGCAGGTCTTCATCAGGGACCACTGAATTTTAGCAGCTGCCAGGATTTCTGTACCTAAATTTCTGAGCATGATCAACAGCTGAAAACAGGAAGAAACAGCCACATGTACATAACCATAGAATATTTTTCAGGGCAGAAAGGTTCTTTTTCACTTTCACTACAAATCTCTGAAATTGCCTGTGATAGTGTCAAAATAAATTGTAATGCTACATGATCACTGTTTAACTGGTCTTGGCAAAAAATAAAACAACTGAAATATTGTGGAACTTGTCACCTTATTCTAGGAATGTAACTGGGGGATCTATGTCATGACCTGAGTCACCCAAGACATTTTCTGGAGTAGAGTCACACCCAGAAAATTACTCAGATTTTAGGATGCACCAAAGCCTTCACCAAGAATGAGGGATCTTGAAATACAAGATCAAACAAAGCTGTCTAAAATGGGATTCATCTCACTTGAGCGTAACAATCTAAAATTTTGGCAGTGAATTTATCTTGGTCATGAGGCTTCCTTTCTCATCAACAGATGCGCACATATCCAGGGTATGATGCGTCTCACCTACCCTTCTGTAATGGTTAGAGATGGAGCTGAAGATGATGCACTCTGACCAACCTTTAGAAAGCCAAATACAGGTGAGATTTGTTGCAACTAGAGTGCCTGGAAACACAGTTGGGAACTGAAGCCCTCCTTTCTGAACCCCCAGACTTTACTGTAACCATCCTGTATCCTATCCTGAATGAATCAGCTTAGATTATTATTATTTTTCCAGGAACATAGACCTTTCTGGTTTGTCTGTGCCTTTGTCCACGTAGCACTGATATTTACAGGATTATTTAACTGACCCGTGTTAGCGGTTATTTTATGTCCTTTTGTAATCCTTATATTTCCTGTAAATGTAAAGGTGAGCAAGATATATCTGCTCTACCTAGAATTTTTACTGGCATCAGCAGAAATGTGTCTTAACTCTTGCAAAGTTAAGTTAAATTACACACTTTTTCTGGAAAGGTAAATTTAATACCCAGAATTAATTTTCTAGGGGACTGAGTCTAATTCAAACTCAATTAGTAGCTTCAACCAAAAAAAAATGTGGGGAAAATTGCTTGGAAAATCTAAAAATATTTGTTTGAACATTTCAAAATAACATTCATGGCTTTCTTTTCATCAATTGCTTAACAATTAATTAGCCTCAGGAAAATAAACCCACAAAATATTTTGTAAGAAATCCTGTAATGAGATGCAACATTTAATTTCATTTTAAACTCAATGATTTGTGTTCCAAATTAATTATGTCTTTTTTTCTAAAAAAAAAATAAAATCTGCTTGTGTTCCAGCATTTCAATCCACTTTCTCCAGTGTTCAATTTCACTGCTGACTCTGAAAGGTCAGTATTAACTGTGCCTGAACTCCTTCTACTGTTCACCCAGGTAAATGTGTAGCAGCGATTGTACTCAATATGTTTTTCCTCAAGTGATATATCATACAAAGTTTTTTCTATACCTCCACTATGGTCTAGCTCTTAAATAAAATCCCATCTGAGGTCCTATTTCATATATATGAAAGGAATATACGGGAAGGAATTCCACATAGAAAGTGTGTTTAAAGCTCTCTTTTAATGTCCTCCTAAGCTTTCCTTTCACTGGCCATCATCTAAGCCACTGGTTTCCCCCTCTGATACTGGGTGAGATGCTTACGTTTCCACTACCTCTATCGTGTGAAGGATGTAATGTGTTTGTGTGTTGCTTACCCACTAGGACCGACCGATCCCCTGACAAACCTTACGTGTACGAAGCCAGACACAAGATAATGAAATGCCTGAAGAAAACTGCACTGCACTGACCAAGTTCATTCTCTTGGGTTTCACTGACCGTCTGGAGGTGGAGATACCTTTGTTTGGGCTCTTCCTACTCATCTATGCCACCATTTTGGTGGGGAACGTTGGCCTCATTGTGCTCATCCAGCTCAATGCCTGCCTTCATACCCCCATGTACTATTTCCTAAGCAATTTATCTTTCTTAGACCTTAGCTGTTCATCTGCCATTGTTCCCAAGATGCTGGTGAATCTGTTAGCACAGGAGAAGACCATTTCTTTAATTGGCTGTGCAACACAGATGTTTCTCTTTGCTGCCTTTGCTGATGCAGAGTGCCTCATTTTGGCTGCGATGGCCTATGACCGCTACATGGCCATATGTCATCCTCTTCTCTACACCGTCATCATGTTCCGCAGGGTCTGCACCTCCATGGTAGCTGGGGCTTATCTCAGCGGGGGTCTGACCTCGCTGGTGCACACATCTTTCACGTTCACACTGTCATTCTGTGGCTCCAATGTGATCAACCATTTCTTCTGCGACATTCCCCCACTGCTGGAGCTCTCCTGCTCCAATACGCATATGAACGAGGTCCTCCTCTTCACCCTGTGTGGCTTTATACAAACCAGCACCTTCCTGACCATTGTTGTCTCCTACGCCTGCATCCTCAGCACCACCCTCCGGATCCGTGCGGCAGATAGTAGGCACAAAGCCTTCTACACCTGCAGCTCCCATCTGACGGCCGTCGGGTTATTCTATGGCTCCCTCCTCTTCACACATTTACGGCCCAGCTCCAGCTACTCGCTGGACACAGACAAAGTGATCTCTGCATTTCATACTGTTGTCTTTCCCATGCTGAACCCCCTGATTTACAGCCTGAGGAACAAAGAGGTGAAGGATGCCCTAAAGAGAACAGTAGAGAGAAGAGTGTTTTCTCAGCGATTTTCTTAGGGGTGAAAAGATATAGTGTGTTTCTGGTGCAATACACAGTAAAAATACAAGCGATGGGATACACTTGACTAAATGTAGGTGGCTTGTTAGGAACATCTGCATCTGAACTCGCTTCCCAGGTTCATTTGGTAATCACTGGAAAAAAGTAGTCAACTTAGAAAGTGATTCACCTTATCATAAAACAGAAGCCCAGGTCAGATGGATCCCATCCCAGAAGGATCTCTTTCTCCTCACTGTTTATGAAGGAAGTCTATCCCAAATGCAGAAGAAAGTTATATTTTTTCAGGTAACAATTACTGAGACAATTTTCAACCAAGATGTTTTAAAGAAAAGTCCAATTCAGGTAGCTACAATGTATGGGTGTGATTGCACGTATTAAATTTTGAAAACTAAAAGCAGTACAGTGGAAAAGACTTCCCTCATTTGGCAGCCAGCTCTGCCATACCCTCTACAGAGAGAGGAATCTCATCTGCTCACAGTATAGTTTATTGTATTTTTAGGACTGGACTTGTTCAGGTTTCACCAGGTGTCCTTCCTGCCTGTTCTGCTCCCACCAGACATCTTTTGTGCTTGTTCTCATCCTGTGTTCTTACCTTGAAGATTTTACTACTTGCATATGTTTTGCCATAATCTGTTTCTGCCTCTAAACCACAAGCCCTCGTTTCCTTTCTCAGGGCATAATTACTTTTTTATTTCTGCTTAATTGTGTCATGAAATGCTTGTTGACAGTTATGGTAGCGGCAGTGTCACAGTGTTACAAAACACATGCACCGATGCCAAGGCACACTTTTGTAGTACGCTGGTGTCTGGATTCAATATAAACAAACATCAGTTATATCCTGGTACAGCACGGGTGCAGTGGGCCTCTGCTTTAGCTGCCCAGCATTTCCTGTCATTTCAGCACTGGATGCCTTTTTTGTTGGCTTTCCACTTGCTGGTGTCTGTAGAAGCCCTTCTAGTTGCCCTTACCCATTCCTTGTCACTCGAATCTACAGCTAGATCATGGGTTTCCTAATCCCTTACAAGCCCAAGAAATGCTCCTGTGTTCCCCCCTGTGTTCCTGCAGAGTGGTGGTGAAGGAGATGGGGAACGGCAGCTGCCCCCCTGCCAGGCAGGCAAGGTAAAGATGAGGGGCAGGAGCTTCAAGGTAAAAGTGCGGTAGCCAACAGCTTGAAGTGGCAGCCAATTATGGGTGGCGTCGCTCAAGGACCAACACTGGGGCCGATCCTGTTCAGCATCAGCATCCTCAGTTACCCACAGAAGGGGCAGAAGGCACCTCAGCAAGTCTGCAGGTAACGGTGAACTGGAGGGGGAAGCACTTCATAGCCATGAAGGCAGGATTGGTCTTCAGAGGCACGCTGGAGGAATGGGCCGAGAGGAACCTCCTGAAGTTCAGCAAAGACAAAGCACCATGACCTCCTGTCCCTGAGCCAGAATAACCAGATGGGTTGTGGACCCACTGGTTGGAGCGGCTCAGCTGAAGAGCATTGGGATGCTGGATGACTCCCTGAGACCCCTCCCATCCAAATGATTCTGTGGTCCCTAACACAGTGTGGTCCTGAAGACCAGCTTGACTTGGCCCTGGGTTTCTTCGTCTTCTTTCACGTCCTGACCAAAAACTACATAATCATGGCTTTTTGTAAACAGTGAAAATGGTTATTTCTCAGGTTAGCAAACTCAGAGGAAGAAAATTTTGTGCATATGCCTGTTAGGTACAAATGTCAGCAACAGAAAACTGAAGATGCAATTTAACTTTTCTGTGAAGTTGCCACATACTGTTGTATTTGGTGCAGCTTCCATTAAGAAGATATGCCAAGTGTGCTCCTCTACCTTCCTCCTATATATAGTAAACGTCTCTCTGTAATCCTCCCCCTTTCATCTTCTCCCCAGCTTTCACCTCCCTCTGTGTCAAGAGTCCAAGGTCCAGCTCTGAGATGACCCAACTGTGTAACTGTGGCTCAGGCTGCTGAGAATAGCAAGTTGTGGGAAGAGCTGTGACATGGTCTGTAGGAAGCTACAGTACCAGCAGAGGCAGGGCTAGACTGTTCAGTTTGGAGTTCCTAGTAGCTCACAGAATCAAAAGGATGAATACCAGCGCAGAAATGATTGTAATCACAAAAAGAATGAAAACAGGGAAATAATCATAGAATCATTTAGGTTGGAAAAGACCCTCAAGTCCAACATTAACCTAGCACTGCCAAGTCCACCACTAACCATGTCCCTAAGCACCTCATCCACACGTCTTTTAAATACTTATAGGAACTGTGACTCCACCACTTCCCTGGACAGCCTGTTCCAGTGTCTGATAACCCTTTCAGTGAAGAAATATTTCGTAATATCCAGTTTAAACTTCCCCTGGCACAACTCGAGGCCGTTTGCTCTCGTCCCATCGCTTGTTACTGACAGTCGTCTGTGAACTGGTGTCAACACTGTCCTGGTGTTGGATGTGGCGAACGATGGCAGCTTGGCAACAGCACCTTTCTGTTCTGGGGAGGGGGCAGAGGCCAAGGCCTTCCTGGCCAGCGGAGACTCCTCTGTGTCCTACCAGAGGAGTGACCACGCAAATGTTTACCCTGGAGCTTGTTAAATCCTGGCTGCCGTTTGTTTGTATGCACTACTGATAAACATCAACCAGCCCCTGCGATCTGCAGGCCGCGTCCCCCTCGCTGGGCTCCTGGGCGCAGGGCAGCCCGGGGCCTGGCTGCGGGCCAGCCGGCTGCTGAGGCCCCCCTCACCCCAGAGCGCTTGGAGAACCCAGCCCAGGAGCTGGCGGCTGCCTCGGCTGCCCCCGGCCCTCTTTTCCCCCTCTCAGGCAGAGGTTTGCCGGGCACCAGCACACCCACAAGCCGCCTTCCCCTCCGAGAGTGCCCCTGCGCCCCGGCCTACACTTCCCAGCATGCTGCGCGCCACTGCGACGCTCGGCGGCGGCGCGGTGACGTCATCACTCCACGACACCGAGGCCTGATCTCTATGGCAACACCGGGCCGGCCCCGCAGAGCCCGGTGAGCCGCACCGCGGTCCACGAGCAGCCCGGCGCTCCCGCACAGCCTGCGGCCGCACCGCGGTCCACGGGCAGCCCGGCGCCCCCGCACAGCCTGCGGCAGCACTGGGAATGCCGGAAAACACCCTGCCGGCCCCCAGGTGACCCTGAGGTGAGCCGTCCCAGCCAGTCGACAGCACGCCACAGAACCGCAGAGGGCTCCCCACAGGCCCCGGAAGCGGCTCCGCTGAGAGCGGTGGAGGGAGGAGACACCGCTCCGGGCTCCCGCCGCGCTGCCAGGGACTACGCTTCCCAGCATGCTCCGGGGCAGCGGCGCATGCGCTCCCCGCTCCGCTCACGAAGCCCTCCGATTGGCTCAGCTGGGAGCTCCTCCGCCGGCAGCGCCCCCTGCGGCCCGCGCGGCGGCAGCGCGGGCCGGGGCTCCCCCAGGTGGCGGCTCGGCGCGGGCCCGGGACCCCGCAGGCTGCAGCGGCCTGGCCCGGCTCGGCCTCACCGGGGGCCCCACTGCGCCGTGCAAGCCTGGCCTGAGCTACCCTGCTGTTGCCTGGAGGGAGGCAAGGCCGGGCCGGACCTGGTGGCTGGGCTGGTGACGGGGCCAGGGGCTGCAGGGGTGGGACAAGGCCCGGTGCCGGGGTGGTTCCCGCTTGCCTCGCCTGGCTGTCCTGCCTCCTCTCACTCCCGGTCCTCTTGGGTGAGGAGGTGCCTGCGGGGTGGGTGCTGGTTTCTGGTTCACCTGTCCTTGCTGCTGACGGGGGTGAGTGGGGTGAGAGCAGGGCTGGAAGGAGGGGAAGGGCAGTTCAGTGCTGTACCCACCCTGCCTCTCTCGCTTAGGATTGTTTCCTTCCTCCCCTGAGGTGCACTGACAGACACCTGAGGCCTAAAGGTTGTGTGAGTACTTAAATGTTTTGCCTGCTTCTGACAGCTGAGTGTTTGCTTAGTGACTTTGGCCCCGCTGGCTGGCAGGCAGGGTGTGCTTGCTTGCTGTAATGGCATGTCGAGGTCGTGCTGGGCTGGAGGAGCTCAGGGTCGCAGGCTGGTGTAGGCTTGAGAGCAGGGAGATGCCCTGGTGTTACAGACAGCCTTAGGCAGTCAGATGAGGTGGAAGCATCACTCGGATTGGTTCTGCTAAGGGAAAGAAGACTCAGATGAGTTATGACACAGTTGTACAGCCTGAGGAAACAGAGCTAATGTATATGAAGACCAACAAAGTGGAAAGTACTTATAGGAAAATGAGCTTTCTTGCTTTACGATGACAGGATTAGGCAGGTGTGTTAGCTGTGCAGATGGTGATGATACTGGAAGGCACCACTGGCAGTTGGCAGTTCTCTGTTGTCCTTCTTCCCTCTTCTATCAAATCTCTGTGTTTTGTGGGGAAGGGGTGGAAATGGGAGGAGGAGGGTTGCTGGGAGTCCTGACCAACTTCTCGGTGTGCTAGCTGTTGACTGTAATCCTGGTGCTGTAAGCAAGATGGGAATGTTAAGAAAGTTTCTGAAATCTTCCTAGAGAGAGTTGGAAAGGACAGAATTCTTCGCAAGACAACTGAACTCTGAAATTAAAGCTAAGTGCTGTAACCTTTCACAGATCCCCTGACTTGCGCTATAACGCAGGGACAATCCACTAGTTTTCAAAGATGAAAAAAGATGCTTTTTAAAATTTGCTCTTGGCAAATGAATAGTGCCTTTCTTAGTGTGGTTATTGCAGATGTCAGACAAACTACGTTGCCTGAAAATGAAATGGTATCTCCTTCTCAAGAAGGAAGATGAATAAAGGTTATGTGCTGGTCAGGAAGAGAATGTGTTTGCTTCCCAATTCTTAGCCCTTAGGGTTTGGTTGCTTTTGTAGGTAGGTGCTGTTGCTCAATCCTGATACTCCACCTAAGAGGAAAGCAGAAACTGGCTGAAACAAAAAGAGGTTTGTCTGATTATGGTTGGGGGTCATATGGGGAAAGGGGTAGAACTGTCTCCTAGCAATTGTTTCTGGAAGAAGGCACTTCCGAAGGACTTAGTACAAGAAGAGAAAGTTTCCAGTTGATCTAAAGTAATGACAGTGTCACTTGCTCTTCCCTCTCCTCAGTCTCTCCATGCACTGGTGTTTCTTATGCTGGATGTGGCTGTAGAAACAGACAGATTCTTAGTCCCCTTCCTTCTTCCTTTTCCGTCCCCTCAATTTCCAGCTTTTTCCCCAGTTTGTCAGCTTTGTTATTGTAGGCCTCTGTGCAGTTGTGTTACTGTGATGTGACTATGGGCCAGTTTAGGTTGAAGTAGTTTAGGAAGTACTCCCTTCTGTACTGAGCCACTTCTAAATCGAGCTGCTTTTCTGGCCTCTAGACTAGAGCAAGAACGTATTGAACCCTTCCCACCTGAGGAAGCTTGTGATGACACAGGGCCTTGCAGGCAGGACTAAGCTAACGATGCAAAGGAGAAGGGTTTTCAGTAGAAAACACTGGAAGTGGATGTTCTTCTTTCCTTTACTAGGCTGACAACCACGGTTCACCCTGCTCGTCTTGAAACGTTCGCATTTACAGGGAAGGGAGGTAGACCCTAGTGACTCTAAAGTATATGAAAAGATGAAGAAAGCAGACAGTAAACACAGGCTCACTAACAAGTGAGCTTCTGGGCAAATAATGAAGGTAGAAAAATAGTGGAGAACTTCTGTAGGGACTCATGTGCTGTCCTGATGCTACTCTATGGCTCAACAGCAGGATCAGCAAATACTACTTGTCTACTGTGTAGACCACCATAGTTGCTGGTGAAGTATGTATGGGCAATTCTGGCTCACTGGGTATCTTCAGTCCAGAATTTGGTTTTTAGCAGGGCAGTGAGCCAGCCTTTTCGTCATCTGTGGATCTGAACTGACTGATCAAAGAGGTGCCTGATAAGAGTGGGAGTTAAATAAGCACGACATTTGATGGCAAAAACGTTTGACCCTTGCTTCTGAAAGTGAGGCACCCGGGATAATGAGTGAGCAAGGGCGGGAGTGCATACTCCTTGCTGGGCAAGGACCTGGACTTGACACAGCATCTCCTCCAGGGAAGCTCTGCTATCGTGAGGCTACAGGGGCAGGGAAAGAAGTAAGAATTACTGACATCAGGCAGTCTTCACTGTTAGTTAAGCCTCGCTGTGGCTGGAGATGCAGTCACTTACGAATTCCAGTAAAAGGCTGATAGCTTTTTTGTGTGGTCATGCTGAGCCAGTTCATACAGCTGAACTTTACTGACAAAGTTTCCTAGATTAAGTAACAATGCTGCAATTCTGGCTTATTTTTTTTTCCAGTCAGAAACTATGTTTTACGTGGTGACCTAAGTAACATCCGCATGGTTTAGCATCTGAGCCACTCCCTCCATCATCCTGTTATTTTAGCTGATGTCAGCCTGTTGCTCAATCTGCACCTCCTGACTGGAGAAATGGTTTGTAGGAGAACTCATTACAGCTGCTTCCCTTTTGGGCCCGATTTAACATCTTCATTGCTTAGTGTCCTGGCTTCTTGGCCAAATCCTAGGTGTTCAGCCTTTGCTGTTTCAGCACGAGTCCCTGTCTGAGGAATGGCTGGCTGTGAGCTGTGTCCTCGGTGTGTCTCATCTCCATCTGCCCTGCAACACTGAAGGTCCTAACCCTGCTACCACAGTGTGCTCAGTGCCTCGCTGCCGTCGGAGCAGATCACTGACTGACCCCTATGAGCAAGGCTGTGGTTGCCTCACGTTTTGTTGTTGCTTTTTTCCTTTCTTGGCTTCCACATACACACACACACACAGAAACACAGGAAACTTTAATGTAATTTGTAGAGGTGTTCTGGTGGGCTCATGACAGCCAGCAGGAATTCAGAGAGCTTGTCTAAACAGGAAGCTGCATGGACCAAATCAGGCACAGGATTTATAGCCCTTGCAGTTTTGGGAACAAATGCCTTGGCCGCAGCAGATGTGAGGAAGCACCCTCTGCTTTCAGGGAGGTGTACGCTAGCTCTCAAGGATCTGGCTGTGGCATTTGAAGCAGTTTGCTGCTCTCTCCCCCACTTCTGCTTCCCATTGCTTCTGAGCTTGGCCAGCACCCCTCATCCACCTCAGCCTGAAGGCATAACCTGAATGCTTGAGCTGATCTAGCAACCTGCTGTCCTCCCACCTTGCACCTGATTCTAGAGCTTGTCAGATCCATCCATCGGCCAAGCCAATCTTGGAAACTGGCCAAAAATGGTTCATTTTTCCTCTTCTAGTTTTCTGCTAGGTTCATGAGCTGAACTGGCCTGTAGAGGCCCTGATGAACACTGAAGCTAGCGTGGGGTAAGCAGGGTGGCTGGAGACAAGGAAAAGAGGCAGATAAGGGGTGTGTGTGTGAGGAATGCAGTCTCCCCTTTTTGACAGCCTCAAGCTGTATGAGTGTTTCAGCTGCACCGTGTAGCCTTACTCCGAGGCTACTGCTGTCCTGTGGGTTGTGTCCCTTTCACAATGGCTTTTAGAAGCAACCAAGAGCATCAAACAAAAGGCAAGGAGTCCAGCCTGTGCTAAACAAGTGTGGAGCAGAAATCTTTTGTTTTCTTGTCAGACTGGAAAGTTCCTGATTTGACTGGTTTCAGTCTTGGTCATCACTGCCTATTTAGACAGGTTTTGGGCAGTGTGGCCATGCATGACTGAGCAGGACTACTCATAACAGAGAAACTGAGGGGAGGGACTGATTCCCTAGACCAGGCAGAGCATTCCTCCGGCTGTCTTAAACCTGAAATGAAGCTGGCAGCTACCCTAGAAAAGTCTGAGAGCCTTGCAGACTGCCATCATTTGCTACCACACGAGACTGATAATAACTGCTTGTAGTGGGAGTATCTTTCCAGCATGCTGACCAAAAACACAGGGCAACATTAGCTGATGGCCACGGTTTAAGAGGCTAGTGGTCTGCCTGGGTTTAATGATTCTTCCTAGTCTGTTCAGCAGAGCATCTGCCAATACAGCTAGTGCTACAGTCTGAAACAGCCTGATGTGATTGCTCAGGAGTTTATATACTCCTTTCTATAGCAGTGCGTATTCCTGTCACTGCCCTTCTGTGTTATCTAGCTGACTGCATGGAGCGGGTGGCCTGTTCTCTAGCTGTTTTAGTGGTTGCTGACATGTTGCTATCTGTGGGCATGGTCCAACATCTGCTGAGCTGAAGATGACGACTTATTACATGGTCCTCATATCCGATCGTATCTATTAATACCAAGGTCAGGTCTTGCCCCATAGAGCCTGCTGACATATTTTCCCCATTTTATTTCTCTCTCTGTCCAGTTCCATTGCTTTTTTTCCCACAAATGTTGTGGTGGAACAAGTTTGAAAAGGGAGAACCCAGGTTCTAAGGTCTTGGCTCTCCTTTTGCCCAGTTTGCTCAGCATGTGGGGCAGACACAGTTACAGCACAGGGAAAGCAGCAGTGGATCGCTTCCCCACCAGCTACTGCTGGCTTGTGGAAGGAGCTGTGTCCAGCTCATCCAGAGGTGACTTTGTGGGGACAAACACTCCGCACTTCAACACTAGCTGGCTGCTCCGCAGACAGCACACGGAGGAGCAGATCCAACTTGAGCCCCTTGAACTGCTTTTAAATATTTTTACCCTGATAACGAAGGGCTGGGCATGGCTTAGGAGGAAATAACACGCAGCAGGAAAGGTGTGCAAGTGGGTGTGCGTGTGGAGCCTGTGGAGTTGTGGCTGCATCTCAGCTGCATAAACCACAGGGGTGTTTTCACTGTTCCTTTACAGCATAGCAGGAACCAGCTTTTCCCACAGACTCTCAGAAAGCTCCCTCTGCTTTCTACTTGCCTTCATCAACCTACGCCTCACCCTTAGAGAAAATCCCTCCAGTTCTAAGCCACTGAGAAGATCTAATCTCTTCAAATCCTCTAAATAAGGCATGAAATGAGTTCCTGGGGAGACCTGCTCAACAACAGCAGTTCGAAGGTGCTCCCTGCCATTAGTATGTCCTGCCTGAGAGCCATCGTGACATGGGCCGCTGCTTGTTTTTGCGATGGAGCTGATGCTTTATCGGGCTGGTGCATGTTCTTTAAGCTGGTGTTTAACTGCCAGTTCCCTGCAAAAGCTTGTTTCTTCTCATCATGCTTGAAAGCATCTGCCTGCCCACCCCTTTTTGGGTGGCTAAATATAAAAGCAAACACCACCTACTCTGAAAGGCTTAATGCTATATAACATCTGTTCAAACTTGATGCTACATAAACTGTCAAAATGGCATCTCAGGGATGAGCAATAATTACAAATATGAGCATGTATTGGCAGATGGATAGCCTGGTTTGTGGGCACAGTCATGGGATAGGGAAGCTTTTAAGAGCTGTATGATTCCACCTCGGATCTGCTGTACTGCTGCCTTACTTCCCCCACCAGCCTCTGTCTCTGGCTGACCAAGTGCAGTGCCACCGCTTCTTTCTGCTTGATAACCCTGCGACGCGCTGGGGCACTGTGCTGGGAGCACGTGGGCTCCCTATGTTGCACGTGGGACCAGCCGTCCTGCTGTTAGCATGCCAACTCCGGCGTGTGTGCCTAAGACACGCTGTTGTGCATCCTCACAAAATTAACTGATGGCCTCAGCTGACGGCCTGAGGGGTAGAGGGGATAGACATCTGTTAAAAGTTTGTCTTTTTGACAGATTCCCAAATGAAACCTCATCTTTAAAAAAAGGACATTTTGCCTGTGTGTCCTACTCAGAATGAAAGCTGCCCGATCATTCATGAAGGCTTCAATACTTAGCAGTGTTTTGCAGGGAAATTCACGATAGGAAGGATGTGATTTTTGGTGTATTGAGAAATTTCCCTATGGTTGTTGACTTTAGCTGGGTGGTTCTATTTGCAAGCGCGTTTTTTTGTCCCAGCTTTTCAGTGTTTGAGGAAAAAGTTATTAAGTACAACAGAAATAGGGAAGGAGAATGATAGCCACTCCCCACCCCCTTGTTTTTAAGACTTTGTAAATCTGAGAGGGGGGAAAAATCGGACCACACTACGAGAGGATGATGACAGTATAGCAAATGCTGTGGCTTGCGGTGGAATGTCAACATGAAACTAATGGTGGCTTTTGCAACTCGGCAAATCTGTCTTGTGAAAGCTACAGTATGTCCACCTAGTGCGCAGGCTCTCACTGGGATCACAGCTAGAGCTTTTCGGTCACAGGTAGTGGAGTCAGTCTTGAAATTATGTTAAACGGAGCTGATACATGCTAGTAAATTCACCAAATTCTGCTTCTGGGCATGCTGGGCAGACAGAATTATTGTATTATTAACATTGCTCTTCCTCAGTCACTTGCCTCTAAGCACATTTTTAGAGGCATGTCAGAGAAAAAAAATTAAAGGGTATTCTGAACAAATTAGAGCATTGTAATCTCCTGCGGCATTTTGTTTAGACTGACTGTGCAAAAACGTTCCAGAGAGAGGGAAAAAGCCCTGTAACACAACTTAAAAAATGTTTGTCTGTCTAAAACGGGTTTTGTATTACTCGTCTACAAAATCCTGTAGTACCGAGTGCTACAGATTATTTTGTCTTTGGGGCTTTTTTCCTATAGCAGAACAGCTCAGTGTTCAGTTGTCTCCTAAGCAAATTTCCTAGAGTAACTTCAAATATCCTTTGTCCTTCTGTCTTAGGACTGGGTTTCCAGGAACTAGCAGTTCTGCATAAGCCAGTCATTTGCATTCTGTGCCATAAGTACTCGGTGAAAACCTGTTGCCTAAAACCTGGGTTTCCCCCATGCAGAAATTCAGGCCCTAAAAGAAATGACTGAAAAATTTGCACAATGTTTTGGCCAAGGAGCTAGAGGGGGAGTTTTCAGTTAATCGCTATTCCATTTTTAGGATATCTTACAGAACAAGTGGAGCCCAGATGTTTTTAGTAAGGGGCTTTCAAAACTCATAGTTGAGATCAGTGTCAAGTTTCCAGACACATGATCAACCTTGGAGTCAAGTTTAGGGTTGTTTTTGTGTTTACATAAAGTCTGTTAGCTGAATTATACTGAAGTTTGTGGGTGGAATGGAAGTTCTCCACAACAAATATTTGACTGGATGCACAGTTTATCTTATTTACAGGACTTTGAGCTTTGAAAAAAGGTTACTGTATTTCTGTTGATGTAATATTTGAGGCATATTCAGCTCTCTCTTGCTCACTGGATTTGGAACAGTTGCTGCTTTTTTATTATTCTAGCCATTAAACTAGCACGGCAAAACGCAAGCATTTTAAAGCTAGAGGGGGACCATTTCTACAGATGAGAAATGAAACATTGTGTATTCCTGAATATTCTGGCTGGTCTAACTACAGTGAGCTCTGTGCTCACATCAAGGGAGCCCTCTCGTTGAAGGTCTAGCTGGATGCCTAAGTCACATGCCAAGTTTTTGCTCAGGGACTATATCAGCAAAAACCTGACTTCTGTTTTTACAAGTTCAGAGTTTACTTTGTGCAAATATTGTCCAGTATCTGTTTAAAAGTCATGTTTTCAGCCCACAGTAAGATTGCTGCCATCATTTGGAAAGATCACGCACAAGAAGGGCACAGGTAGAGTCAGTATGAATGATATTAAAGTGGGTGTAAGAGTCATGGAAACTTTCCCTTTTTTTAATAGCATACCCTAGGCCTTACCCTACGCAAAGTCTTTGCCAATGTCAGACGCTCTTGCTGCGTGGTGCCACGCATGGTCCTGTCTGCGCAAACTTGCTGTAACCATGTGTCATGCCCTCTTAGAACCCCCCTCTGGGCTCCCAAACTAACAGCTATTTCCCTTTGGCCCAGGCTGGGATGCTCCCAGAGAGATGCACGCATGCATGCGCGCGCATACATGCTCACACGATGCATGCCACTCTGCTGAGATACTCTGAGGTGTGCGCAAACGCAGGCTTGGTGGATTTTTCTGTGTCTAGGTCCACCAGTTCTCTGACTTAATCAGCTTCCGTATAGAGATGAAAACATTCATCAAAGAAGCTTAGATTATTTTTGCCCACTTAAATTGTCCTCTCCAGCTGTCATACGAGGAAGCTAAGCGTTACTGTCCCTAAATTGGCTGACGTTTGGGTCTCTGCGTGTGTATAATAGCTAAGCTGTAAACAAGAGAGCTTGCTCCATTGTCTCTGATGGGCTCTTGTCCAAGGGAAAACAGAGATTGTCTTCAACAATTTGAAGCTTGTGTGGGCAGACAATAGGTTGCCTTTTGCCTGTGGGCAGCATGAAGCATGCCTCTACTTCAAACCAACGAAGCAGCTGAGATTCAAAGTAAGGTTGCACATGCATTCTGCTGGGAGGATGGATCAGTCCCTGGGCAGCTGTGATGTTTGTGTGTAAAAGTGTACTGAAAGAAGTAATTTGGATTGCCTGGCTCTTTTTCCTGAATACACCGACATCTTTAATCTACTGGATTTGAATGAGAAAGGCTGGTATCTCCCCTGTAATTCGAATAGTTTAATGAATAATGGTCAGGTGTGCAGTTAACTATTAGCTACTGAAAATAATACGATAAAAAGTAGTGTGCGAAGCCTTGTCAGGTGCAAAAAATAAGCTTGCAATTACTGAATGTGAATGTCATTTGATGGGAAGTCCAGCCTGAGTATGGTAATGCTTTTAGCAGGCTTCTTCCCAAGAATGCTTGTAAATGCATTCTTCAGGAAGAAAGGCACAAGATAAAAGGCGGCTTAACCCAAGCCGTAAGAAAACAGTATGAAATAAAGTCAAAATGAAAACGCAATGTGACAGTAGTTTGAGAAAGTCAGTTGCACAATCAATAGAAAAAGTCTGGGTATAGCTGAACCTAAACTCTTTTAAGACCAGAGTGCTAAACACTCTTCACGTTGGTCACCAAGGTCTCATGACGCATGGCTGTACAACCCAGTGTGTCCTATTCTGGCCACGTGAATCTGCTGTCATCAAAGATAATGTGTATTGTGCAATTTGCAATTGATCCAGAAAGCAAAATGTAGGACTTCCCTAATCTTACTGACATTTAATCATGGGTGGCACAGACTGTCCAAACTACAGAGGAAATACTCCTATTATTTATGGACCATTTGCTCAATTGCTTAAAAACTGTGCTGTTGCACAGCATTTTCATGAAACAATGCAATGAGGACTGGAAAAAATAAAGCAGCAATAGCTTGCAATCTATAAGCTGCTGGGCAACTTTCTTCTCATAGTTCTAGTGTGCCTTTGTCAGTCACAGGCAGAAAGGTTAAGTGGAAAGAGCACGAACAGTAAACATAACGTAAAACAAATGGTTTAGTGTTTTGCAGGTTCAAGGTTAGTCTTTCTGGAATACTGAAACACACTCTGCAATGAACTGCCAATATAGTGTCAAGTTATACATGAGTCTGTGCTTCAGGAGGACAACTCCTAAGTTCTGGCAAGCCTCTTCAGCCAAAGGCTGGTGAAAATACTACAGTATGAAAACAGTAATGTGAGTCCGCCCAGCAGTTACAACTTTTTTTCTTTTTTACATAAGCATTTGTGTGGGAGGGGAACATGAGATTTCAAATGTTCTTGGCAGCCTGCTGAAGCGATAGGTATGTCCCACGTTAACTTACAGATCTTAATTACTTCTGATGGTTAACCGACAAGCAACAGTAAAACAAAGGAAGCCACAGGCTGCCTCATCCCTTCAGGCGCTCAGAGCAGCTCGAAAAGTGCCGTTGTGCTGACACAAGCCTTGTGCTGCCCTTTACACACAGACAAGACACCTATGCCGTCACGTGTGGGAAATCACGCATTACCAGGAAAGTTCAAAGACCGAATAAAACTCTTCAGAAAAAACAGGTTAGAGGAAAATTGATTTAATCTGAATTTGCAGGCTCAGTAACTTGTCGTATTTCTGATGAATTTCAACATTAGCGTTGGCTTAGTAAAAGCCAAGATTTTGGGAGCCCGATGTTATGGGATGATCTCAGTTTAAGTAGGATGTTTCTAGCCCTCAAGGCTGCACTTACAATCTGCTTAAAATTTCAGAAACCAGAAAGTAAAAGAATCCAATGTTTATTGAAAATAAATGACCGCATGAACTGAATGCCTATGGTAGTACTAAAAGCAGCTAAAATAATCATTAGCAGAAGGCTCAGTTTTTCCCATTTGACCTTCTTTATTATTCGGCATTATGTTTGAACTATAGGCTCCTATCCTAAATCTCACCATCGAGCAAATTGAACATCTGAGGGCAAGAAATGTTAGTTTCTCACCAGCCTTCTTGTGTGTGCTGCCTTTAGTCATCACTGGTGCTAACATCCAGCGCGCTTCCTTCCCTGGGCCATCAGCAAACACCAAGAGCTGGAGGTGCCTGTTAATAACTTGTAGCAACTTTATAATAAAGTTTTAAAAACTTTTTTAAAGAGTGACGGTAGTGTTGAGCTGTGTTTGTTTGTTCTTGCTTGGTTTGCTCATCAAGGTAACCAAGCATTTTCACCTTTAATGGTTTCTTGCATTTCTTAGGAGCATTTTTGAGGCAGAATCCAAAGGAGGGCCTGGTCACTAAAAGGAGGAAGTTTGAAAACTCACCAGGTATCACCACCGAGTCACTGACTGCTTTACTGGGGTGGCAAGCCAGAGCCCGCTGCTGCCAGCTGAGCTTTTATACTGGTTTCCAGTCCCAATTACCACTTTCAGAGTAAGTGAAAGGAGAAAACCCACCCACCATGCCATGAATTTCTTCCTTCCCAATGCTGTGTTAATTAAGCAGCTCGGACGTGTACAATTAGGGTTTAAAAGCCCTATGCTGAGTTTCGTCGATGAACAAAGGTGTTTCTGTCACGAGGCTCTTCGCTCTCTGGGCCTCCTCCTGAGGCCTGCTCCCTCCCCGTGGGCTCGGGAGCCTGGCGCTCTGGCAGAAAGACGCCCCCGGCCTCCAGGCTTAGTCTGGGACGGGGGTCGGCTACCCCTGGACGTGGGAGGTTTGACAGTTTTGGGGTGGAAGGCTGGGGGGGGGTGGCAGGGCCCCCCCAGGCCGCCCCGACCGCGGGCCGCACCGGAGGCCGCCGCCAGACGGTGGCTCTGGGAGGGGGCGGGGGCTGGAGCCCCGCCCACACGGGGGGGGGCGTGTCGAGGCACGCGCCGTCGGGGGAGGTGCTGAGTCACGCTGGGCTAGCAGAAGCGCGGCGGGAGGCCCCGCCCCTCAGCGCTCGCGCGCCGGGGGGGGCGTGGCTGCGCGCGGTGACGCTGCGGCACTATAAAAGGGCCGGCGCGGGGCGGCCGTTGCTCAGAGCGCGTCGGCGAGGCTGAGCGGAGCGGGTTCCTGCGTCAACAGTGCTTGGACGGAACCGGCCGCGCTCGGGCCCGCCGCCCCCACCGCTACTACCCGCGCCGTCGTACCCACCGACTCACCCCGTAAGGCAGCGCCATGGCAGCGCCCCCTTCCCAGGTGCGCCAGAACTACCACCAGGACTGCGAAGCCGCCATCAACCGCCAGATCAACCTGGAGCTCTACGCCTCCTACGTGTACCTCAGCATGGTGAGCGGCCCGGAGGGGGGGGACGGGGCGGAGTAGCCCGCTCGTGGGCTTGTCCGGTGTGGGGGGGGTGAAGGGAGGAGAGGCGTGGGGCCTGCTAGTGGGGAAGGGGGGGCGCTTCGGGCCTGCCCGGGAACGCCAGTGTTCAGGTAGGGGCGGGGGGGGTTAGGCCTGCCTCGGGGGGAGGCGGGCCCGCCCGCTGCGTCCTCTCCCCTGGGAGGGATGCGGGCCCGCCCTGTGTTTGGGCCCTGCCGGGGCGGGGGAAGAAGTGTCGCACCTTCTGTGTGAGCCCTGCCTGAGGAAGGGGGAGGGAAGGTATGGGGCTGGGGGGGCGGGTAGTGGTACGAGGGGAGGATCTTGTAAGGGATGAAGGCGTAGCTGGGGTGGGGGGCTGGCTGTCCCGTGTGCGCTCCCCACGGAGCGGGGGTTTTGCTGGCGCAGCTCGCTCTCCGGTACGAGCTCCGCAGGAGGGACCAGCCTGGGCTCTCCACACACGCTGGCCGAGCGGCCTGACCGGCTCGCAGGGAGGGGGCGCGGGCAAGGGCGGCTCGGCGGGGGGTTCCCGAGTGCCGGGCGGTGCCTGCGGGCGCAGCCGCGCTCCTCCTCCTCCTCCTCCTCCTCCCCCCTGCCTCCGGGGCGTTCTTGGCCTTCCCCGGGGGGTGGGGCGGCCGCTTGTTTTCTGTAGGTGAGGCCTTTATCTCGGTGGCGAACTTCAGTTACACGGTAACCGCTCTCTGTCCGTTGCCCTTGGCGGACTCGTTATCAGCACAGCTCAGCAGCTTCCAAGCGGCTCTGCCCTTGGGGCTGGGCTGGATAGCAGGAGTTGACTAACGAAATGATTGGCACCTTTCCCACGGGAGTTCTTGTCTCTGAGGCAAGGTTCTTTGTAGTTTCGAAGTGGAGTGGTAGGAATCAGTGGTTTCCTTGGCGCTGTGCTTACATGTCTCGCTTGGCATGAGATTCCCACTTTAGCCATAGCTGAGAAGAATAACTTGGGTCCAAAGAGCAGCTCTGACCTCTGTGCAGCGATCCTGGCGCTTTAGACATGCGGGTAACTTGAGACTTTCTGGTGATACTGCTATGTTGTGGCATTTAGGTGTAGAACTTCACAGTGTGCTTCTGTGTTACGATGATGGTCTGAACCTCAGCTACAAGCTGAATGTAATCATGCTGGTGGACGATAGTGATACACAAGCACCAGTGTCTTGCCTTGAACCTCCAAGCTGCTGGTTTAAGAGCAGAGAATTCTGTAGTAGTCTGTGTGGTAAATAACTGGCAGTTGATACAAAGCTTTCCATTGAATCCTGCCTAATGGCTCTGACCAAAGAACAAACAAGCTGTGCGATGACTTCTAACTGCTGTTACAGTTTTTTGGGCTTTCAAAAAAGGTGATCTTGTATTTGCTGTTGAATATGTATTTTAGTTCAGTTTATTTTTTGTCTTTTAAATGTGATACTAACTTTTTTTCCAAATGTAGGAAGTGTACTACTTAGTCTAATCCTTGATAAGCCTAGTAAAGCATGGGAGCTTTATTGCAAAAGTACCTTAAAGTTCTTGGCCACCCTTAACTGGTACTGCGAGTCAGAACCTTGACTTGTGATTATTGTAAACAAACTTAGGCAAACAAAGGGAGCAGGGAAGATGTCTCCTTCTTGAAAAAGGCTTCTCAAGTCTGCTGTGTTTAAGGCATTTGAGTGGTGCTCAGAAGAACAGGTATCCTTGTGGGGTGTGTGGTTGGTTTGGGTTTTTCTTGTGATACCATTTGTTTGTGTCCCTGGTGTTCATGATAGGGATACAGGTTAAAATTTAATCCTGGTTAGCTACTGTGGGAAGAGTTTAGCCCCGCTGCCTTGCTGTTGTCAGTGCTACTGCTAGCCTTAGCTTGGATTTCAGCCATCTTGAAGTAGGGCCAATAGGAGACATGTTTGAAGTTACAGTATGGCAGTGGCTTTGTGTGGCTGCTGGCGTGAGGCTTGGGGTTTTGAGCATATGAATTCTTATTTTTCAGTCCTACTACTTTGACCGGGATGATGTGGCTCTGAAAAACTTTGCCAAGTACTTCCTGCACCAGTCCCACGAGGAACGTGAGCATGCTGAGAAACTGATGAAGCTACAGAATCAGAGGGGCGGGCGCATCTTCTTGCAGGACATCAAGGTGAGGAGTGGAGCTAAGGGTTGTCCTGTCTAGTGCGGAACTAGACTTGTGGTCTGTCTCCAGGCTCGAAGGTGACAAATTTCCCTGTGGGTCCTCTCCCAGAAGGAGCAGCAGCTGACAGTAGATAAGCATACCGCATTGTTGCGATCTGTGTGTGGCGCTCAGCCCAAAATCTAGAGATCTGTAGTAATTTGATAATTTGTGCTGATCGACTAATAACAAGTACTTCTTGTGTAAGAAGATGATGCCTAGCCCTAGGTGGCTTGCTGTGGGGTAAGGGTAACTAGAATACAACTGGTTCATCTACCTTAAATTTAACAGCAAGAGCGTTTTTTGGTCTCTACACTGTTTTGTAGAGAACTTTTGACTTGCTTGCCATGGGAATATGAAATTTCAAGTTACCAATTGTTTGTTACGACTTGCTGCAAGGTTTCGTAGCACTGTTTTCTTGAAGTCGCTTTAATTAGACTGTTCGGAACAGCAAAAAGTAAGCAATGTTGTAGGGCCAGTTTAATGGAAGACAACTCTTCATGGGAAAAACAGCAAACAAAGTAAGTGGTGGGCACTTGAGAAGAATTCCCTGGCTTACTAGTAAGTCAGAGTACTTATAAACACGAGGCTCTATGCTAGGCAGTTCTGAGCTGAAGACTAGACTTGACTGTAGTGGTGTCTTTAACTGCTTCATTTCTGAGATTGTGCCCGTTGCCTACTTAGAGGCAGGTGTTTAAGCCAGTAGGTTATAACAGGAGGAGGAAGAAAGAAGTTGGGTAGCTGTCTTGCCTATAAGAGCTCAGAGAACATAATACGAGGAGAACCTAGGGAATGGGGACAGGTCTGGGACTTGAAGCATGCATTCACCTCTGTTCAGAGTGTGCACTGTGTTTCGGACAAATTTTTTGAAGATACCTAAATGCCTGAACTTGGTCTAAACTGGCTTTGAGACTGATCTAAAAAGACTTTGCTCCCTAATGGTCTGTGGGTACTTACAGAAAATATGGTCATGTGCTTGCCCCTTCTAGAAGCCAGATCGTGATGACTGGGAGAATGGACTGACTGCAATGGAGTGTGCCCTGCACCTGGAGAAGAACGTGAACCAGTCACTGCTAGAACTGCACAAATTGGCAACTGAAAAGAATGACCCACACGTAAGTGGATGCTGAAGCTGAGAAGGTGGCTGTGCAATGACGGGGCTTGTATGTGTCTGATTGTGTGGGTTTGGGGGTGAGTTATGTGTACCTGCTGTTTCCTAAAGGTGAAAAAAGGGTGTGAACTAGTGGTGTAGCCCTGGAAGAGCCCAGGTGTCAGCCTGTACCTTAGCCGTTTGGTAGGGTTATTGCCATGTCTTTCCAGGAGGACCAGTTACAGCATGTTAGGGTGGCTGAGGCCTGCCTTACGGAACAGTGGGTGCATCGCTTTGCTCAAACCCTTCTGTTGCTCTTGGGAATGGAGAGCACTCAAGTAAACAGCATTTTGAAGAGAAGAAACGCATTAAGCTCTAAGGAGAAGGCTTGTTTCTGTGGGGATGAGTTCTTCAATGGATGCCTGTAAGGCTGTCATAAAACTTCGACAGTCACTTCTTCCGAATGTTAAAAGCCCTGATGTTTCAGAATACAGTGTCTGAAAACACAGGTTTCTTCACCGGTGGAATTTATTGGCAAGGCTGGATTGAGGCTTCTTAGTGTCAAGAAGAGATTAGGATGTGTCTGAATCCAAGTACTCTTGGGAGTGTCCAGTGTGAGTTAGAGGGACTTTTATAAAAAAGAAACAACATAGCTGGACTATTCTACAGGTGTAAATCCTCGTGGTCATGAATTCAAGGACTGTGCAGTGGGGGCTTCTAAATCTGTTCAGAAACTTGGCTTCTTGTGGTGAGGAAGAGGGAGGACTTCCTGAGTTGACATTGTACTGTGGTTCTGGAGCTTGTGTGCCTAGATAAGCCTGCCTCACTGTGGTCTTGTTCTGGCATTGCTGTGGCAAAACTAAAGGCTTCTTCCTCTCGGGTTTCTTCTGCAGCTTTAAAACTGTCATTCTGCATCTCCTCCTTTCTGTAGAGAGAGTTGGTAGGATTTCAGATGCTGCTTGAGCAGGATAAGCTGTGTTCAGGCCTACATTTAAACTCTTTTGTCTCCCTTTCAGTTGTGTGACTTCATTGAGACTCACTACCTGGATGAACAGGTGAAATCCATCAAAGAGCTGGGTGACCATGTGACCAACCTGCGGAAGATGGGGGCACCAAAATATGGCATGGCAGAGTACCTCTTTGACAAGCACACCCTCGGGGACAGTGACAATGAGAGCTGAAGTCTTGCCAAGAGCCACCCTGTGGGTTTCAGTGGGACTCCTACTTTACTGTCCAGCCATGCATGCATCTTCAGCTATCTAGATAAACAGTTCTCACACTCTGTACCAAATATCACCTCTCTTTTCTCTTGTGTTTTGTGTATTGCCCTCCATCCAATAAAGTGACTTGGTTCAAGTCGGCTTTTTCTGTTACTCTTGGGAGCGAGAGGCCTGTACTTGCAGGACTGTGCTCCGTAGTCTCTGTTGTGACAGTCATCTTAAGTTGGGCATGGATGACAGAATATATTAGAGGGGTCATAGAGGCATCAGGTTTTACTTGCTTAGTGCTTTTATGAAAATGACTGTGTCTTCCAATCCAGTGGGATCTACTGCAGGAATTGCTTAGTGACTAAAGTTGTGTTTTGAAATGCCTTTGCCACCAAAGCTGTTGCTGTAGTAAATGCTCAAGGAAAGGAAGGCTTGAATATCTGTGCTTGCTGAATTGGTCCCTGTGAATTCAGAAGAGGCTTCTGAAGGGGGGGTTAGCGCCTCCCTAGGCATCATGCCTGTCTTACAAATGTTGTGTGTGGAGAAAACATGCTGTGAATCAAGACTTTAGATCTGTGTATTATAATCGGGCGGGACTGAAGCAGCAGTGCTGCAGGAACTGCCTCGAGGACAGTGTATTGGGAGTGGCTGCAGGGGGTGGTGACATCTGCCTAGGTCTAGCAGCTGTACTGGGAAGGCATGTGGGAGGTAGATGTCATCTGTCATGTGTCCCCTGTGGTAGGGGAGACTTTCAGCTGTTTCTGAAGACAGAAGTAGGAAAACCATGGTTTCTATAAATTCCTATTTGTTGCAACAAAACTAAAATGAGGAAATGAAACGGATGGTCCTGGGCTTCAGCCTTGCTTTTATTTTCTTAGAGAAGACAGTAAAAAGTCACAGCTGTATGGTGTTTGCTACCATCTGGATGACTTGCTCTCTGAGCACTGTCAAATAGGTGGCTGATGGGATGTGGAACTTCAAAAGGAAACGATGTGTTGGGCAAATAGCACTGACTACAGCCACCTGGTCTAGTGGACACTTGCCCTGCCTTATCCCATTCCTTTTCCAGTACTGGAAAACACCAGCTAGACATGACTTCAAGAAGCACTGTGGGTCTGCATCGCAGATGGTGTGACTTGCTTCAGTCCCTTACTTTCCCTGGAGTATCTTCTCAGTAGTGCAAGTCCTGCCTGAAACTTGTAAGGGGTCTTGTGACAACTGTTAATGTAAAGCTCAAGTTCCAATTGCTGTGATGAGGAGGGGGGAGGTATCTGTATTAACTACATTCCTCTTCTGTTTTGGGCTACACCTGCACTCCAGCTTCTTCAGGCTGGTACCTGCTGAGCTATTGCTCTGCTGTTGGGTATCTGCAATACTTAACACTCAAAGTCTTATTTGTTCTTTTGCCACAGATGTAGAGGTGGTTTTTTTGTTTGTTTTGTTACTGTTGCAACACAATTTGTGCCTGCTGCTGCACCTGAGGCCAGTTGCAGTGGGTCATTAGTGCTGGCTTTAGCCTGGGCTGGTCTCTAGCTGCATGCTCCAGCAGTAGGTGGTTTGGCTGCACTGCCCTTCTGTTCGGGTGAGTGCCAGCGTGGCCAGGTGTAAAGATGCTGCAATATCACTAATACAGCCGATATCTCAACAGAACCGTGTGCTTCTTGGTCTCCTCTAGCAGTACTGATAGGTCTGCTCTTCACATGTGCTTTCACTGGTCTCCATGATCACCTCCATCAGCCCCACGTAGTCACCTTCAGCTAGGGAAATGCCAGAGTCATTGGGAGATGGACTCTCTGCTCGTCTTGGCTCTTTTGTAGGAGGAGTATTAGTGCTTCCATTTCCAGTATCTCTTGCGGTCCTGGAAACCTCTGCTGGATGTTGGTCTGGAGCACTGGCTGCATCTTCTAAACTTAAGCTGCGAGCTTCAGGGCCTATGTTCCCCATGTGGGATCTCTCCAGGACTGGAGATGTTACGGGAGTGAAGGAGAAGCAGAGGGAGGCACTGCCTCCGGGTGTTTTGTTACTGGGGGTGTGAAAGGCACTCGAATGCTCAGAATTGGGGGTGGCTGATGCTGTGTTCTCCAGGGTTAGCCAGGGTGGGTGGGAACCTTTCAAGTTCTTTGGACTCTTGAAGCTACCCTGCTTCTCGTGGTCTGGGGACTCTGCCAAGAAGGGGAATTTAGGGCTGTCTGGTGCTGCGGACTGACCTCCTGGACTTCCTGTGGTGGCAGCTTCTTTGCTTTTACTGTTAGAGTTGCTCTTCTCTTCTACTGTTACAACCAGCGAGTCAGGACCTTTGCTCCGATCTGTTGGCCAAATAAATGTTTCCTTTGCACCTGAGCCAAGGGAGCTCTGGCTTTTATACACATCGCTGACTCTGGAAGGTGAGGAATTGACAATGACATCCCTAAGGGAATTTGAGCATGCAGCGATGCTGGAGAGTGCAGGAGGCTTCTTGCGGCCTTGGCGTCTAGAAGGGAAGATCATGGGGATAGAGCTGATCGGTGTTTGTGGAGCACTGTAGAAACCAGGTCTCTCATAAAATGGGGTTGACATGAAGGCATCAAACTCCCTTAGTTTTCCATCTTCACTGTCCCACTGCTCCTGTGAGCTGGAGTCTCCCCTTGGCTGATTGATACCGCAAGGGCTTCCAGACTTGCCCATATCTTGGTACGTATAATGGGAGAAGGGGGATGTGGGGTCTCCTCGCCTGCGCAGCAGGTTCATCCGGGAAGAGGACCTGGAGAAGCTTGGTGACTGGACACCAAGGAGGCGGCCCAGGTGTCCCAGTAATGGTGTGGAGTGGTTGGCCTCCTCGTTCTCTTTAATTTGCTCCAGGGGCTGGAACTCCATCTCTTCTTTCTGCATGCTGGGGAAAGGCAAAACGGGCTGTTACACAGCCACAAAAGGAGGTGGTTTCTGGCGGAGAGGCTGGCAGCACAGGGAACGCTGCTGCCAGTGGTAAGCCTCTCTCTTCCTGTATTGCCATTAGAGATGTGTTAGGCCCTCCACAATAGGGATGCTCATAGGAGAGGGGAGCAGGACAAGAGGTCAGAGGCATGCTTTTCCATGGAGGATGTTGGCTATCATCTTTGGATGAGCCTAAAAGTATCTTAGAGCAAGATTTCGGAGACTATGGATAAGGATACTACTGCTTGCTCTTACTCCTCAAGTATAAGATCTTGCACGAGACCTGATCCAAGGTGTAAATGTGGACTGTTCTGACACCCTGTGGCTGCCCTCACCTGATATCAAAAGTTGAGCCAAGGAATGATGGGCGCTTGTACTCAGCAGTGGCTGCGGTGTAGGGTGGCTGGGGGTCAGGCTCGTTCCAGTATAGGTCCTTCTCCAGAATGGGTAAATCCTGATGCATCTCATCCACTGCCATAAGGGAGACCTGCAGGGGACAGCAGAGATGTCATACGGGGTGAGCAGCATTAAGTGTGCCTATTATCAGTGGACAAAGGAATGCAGGGCAGGAGGAAGCAATGTAGCACGTAAGTGAGGCAAGTGGCTGGGTTTGCTATGTGGTTTCCTGTCACTCGGGTTGTTTTTCACACTGGGAGATTTGTTTAATTGGAAGGAAAGTGATGCTGAAGGAGACAGGAAAGCAATATGCTCACTGAGACAGAAGGGCTAAGTGTTAGGAAGGGCTGAAGGTGGAGAGTTACTGCATGGAAGAAAGCAGAGGAGGCAGTTTTAGATACAGACACAGGGTGGAAAAAGCTAGGGAGAGGCAGGAATGATGCGTCATTAAAAGGTAGCAAGGGTGTGAAACAAACAGCCTGGATCCATCTTGTGTGCCAGAGCATGGGCTAAAGCTGCAGTCAGCCTCTGTGTACAAAGATACGCCAAAAGCCCTGTCTTCCCTGGTGTGGGGGGGTCTTCCTGGCACAGGCCTTGCCCCACATTCTTCCTGGAGCCTGGGATGTCTCCTTGGCTGCTGAGGGTGAACAGTGAGCCGGCCACCTTCACCCTCGTATTTGTTGGGAAGCCTTATGCTCTCCTGCTTTCCTAGCCATCTCCCTCTGAAGATCCTGGGCTCCTTCTAAACATGCAGCCACCGACACCTCAGGAAAGTACCAGGGCAACAGGGACTGCTTCTCCACACCATTGCAGGCACGGGAGGTGGGCGGCAGAGGTGCTGCAGGAGAACTTCGTGACTGCCCTGATGGGGCTTGCTAAACCCTCGGGTGCAGTCCTGCCTCAGTGTTCCTCTGCAGGTCAGGCTCATCTGGAGGATCCTGCCTTCACTTTACCTGCAGGTTCCTGTCGATGAGCCAGTTGGTTTCAAAGTCATCATCGTCCTCCCCAAAAGGGTTGATGAGTTGCTCGGCCACCTGCGTGTGGAGAGCGCATAGCAAAGGTCATCATGGTCATACCTGCCCCTTTCTCTGCAGGGAGAAGGCCTGTGGGGCAGTCAAGTGTGATGTCCCCTGAATTTGGAGCAATGCTGTTCCTCCCAAAAAGGGAGTGGTTAATGGAGGCTTGCCAGCGGCTGGGAGACAGTGATACATGCAGATAACTGTCCCTTGCTCGCATAGCCCTCCTACAACTGCAGACCACCACTGCAGGTAAAGCGTAGCCCACTGCCTCTCTTTTTCCCCAAACTAGTCAGGACCAAACCTTAGGAAAGGTGGAGCTGATCTCCAGGGCGAGACACTTAGAAACTAAGAAGGTCTTGGCAATACCCTCAGCCCCTCTTGGCTTCCCTTTTGTCTGCTGGCACCTGGCATGTTGCCCATAGGCCAAAGAACACAGCTGGGTCCTTGGGGAGCACACACTGGGAAAAAACCCTTGGTGGGTTCAGATTCCAGCTCCAGACATGTTTTCTTGGACTTACCTTTAACCAGCCAGCATAGAAGAAGAACTGCAAAAATGTGAAGACAGGCACGAAGAGATCTAGTTCATGGCCAGGATATGCTTTTTCTGGATCCAGGAACTGCCGCCCGATCAGACAGGCCAGGAAGAAGCTGTAAACAGCCACGGTCACCACCTGGGAAAGATGCCAGGGGACACACCAGAGGAGCTTGAGTTTCCAGCTTGCTTTCCCAGCATCTCTCTTCAGTCCCACCCCACACATCTCCAAACAGTGGCAAGCTGCTGCAGAGCTGCTGGCTCTGTAGCCTTTTGAAAGCCTTGGATTCAGTTATGACAGGCTTCTCCTCTGCTTTTTGCAGGAAGATGCATTTCCACTGCAGAAAGCTTTAAATACACCCTTTGCCCTTTAGCTGTTACATACACTGTATTTCATTCCCTGCTGTCCCTGGAATGACATCTGTGTAGGCGTCACAGAAAGATAGTGGCAGAAGAAAGCATGTGACATCATGGATGGAAAGAGCTTGAACAGCTGCCACATGGCTGCACGCTTGTTCTGCTGCTGATGTAAGGGGTGCTGTGAGCTCTTTTCATTCTTGCCCTTGCCTCTCCTGAAAGCTGTCTTGAGCCCCTCATGGCTCAGTCCGTGCTGGCAGGGTGCTTCCAAGTTGGGGAGAGGAACCCTGGCAGTGCTGCCAGCTCTGAACTAGCTCTTTCCTTCCTGGTCCTCATGCTGGGCCTTTTTTATATTTGCCTGCTTGCTTGCTTGCCCGGATTTCAGGCTGCAACGAGCTTTGTGCTTTTCTCTGTAATCATGGGACTGGAAACTTTCCCTTTTCAAATTAAAAGCAGCTGAGACTCTCGCATGGTCTCTTGACGCAACAAGCAAAGGGGTTCAAAACAAACACCCAGCATCACAAGGCTCTCGAGCTAGTGAACAGTGCAGGACTGTTTCATGATGGGCAGGATACAGAGTGCCTGGAATGACAGACTTTTTGTTGTGGATGGGCACCTTTAAAAAAATGGGTCGTGTACTGCAGGGGGGGCAAAGACATGCTATGATACTGCTTTTGCTCCTAGTGTGCAGGGGACTGGTCTGTGCAGGAATATCGTTTCCCAACGTGTTCCCCACTAACCCTCAGCGCTGTATGAACGGAAGCAGTTCCCGTTTCACGGCGGAGTGTATTAGTGTTATCTGAGCAGCTGGATTGTATGAGACAAAGGAGCAAGTTGGTGCCGAAGCGTCTGTCTGGGTTTGCATCGAGAGAGCTATTAAACAGCCGAGCACACGCACACAGCTCTCTTTCACACACGTGGCACAACTCCATCAGAGCTGCCCTGCCTGCTGGAGCAGCTTTGCTGGCAGAGAGATCTCAGCTCTGCTGAGGAGGAAGAAATCACTTCAGGGACATGCGCACTGCAAGGTGGTGCGGGGAGCGGGTCCGTGTGTATCTGTGTTTCCCGTGTACCCCTGTGGCACACATCATGGTTAGTTATCCCTGGACAGTGGGTGTTTCTGTAGAGGTGGCTGTGTCTGAGTTATGGAAATATGCTCGGCTGGGTGTGTGCTGCTGAGTTACGTATATGAGAGAGCCGACGTGTGTAGGTGGGGATGAGGGGTCCAAGTGTATCTTGTGTCAGCGTGGTGTGTGTGGGTCGGGTCTGGATGTAAATGGGGATGCCCCTTGTAGCGTGGGGCAGTGTACACAGGCAGGCAGCAGAGGAGTAGGTGTGGGGGATCCCTTCTCACCTGAGTGTAGACCAGGGGGATGCTGATCCAGTCATACCCGTAGAGTCGCCCGCACTGGCTGCGCAAGGTGTTGAGCTCCTGCAGCAGGGAGAAGGAATGGTCTGTCAGCATAACTTTGCATCTCCTTGCTGGGGACACTGAGCCTCGCTGGCCCCGTCGCCCTTCATTGCTCCAGCCCATTCCCTCCCACTCACACCTCCTCTGGAAGGGGGGGCTCAGCCAGGACTCCAGCTCCCTTGGTGCCCAGCCTCACCCCAGCAGACCGCCAGCAGGATCTCACACTTGCCCTGGAGGAACTCCTTGCTGCCTGGGTACCTCCATGTGAGCCCAAGATCCCTTCCTAGCTCACTTCATAGCAGAGTTTATCTCTTCACAAAATGAGCAGCCAGCAGGTTAGGCAAAGAATGTCTCAGGAGCATCCATTTCTCTCTCCTTACTGTATAGTGAGTCTAGATAAATAGCCCAAGGGAGATCTCTCTCTCTGGGCAGATGAATCTCACTCCAGGCAACAGAAACAATGTGACTTTCTCTGCACATGAATACCAGGAAGGATGAGTTGCTCTGGACCTTTTTTCTCTGCAGCTGGGCAGGGATTGTTGCCAGGTCTTGCCTGTGGAGCATGGCCTGCTTCCCAGGAATATCTAAGAGTTTTCAATAGTGAAGTTTTCTACAGGGACCTGGGTTGTTGGGGATGCTTTTGACCTCTCCTGGTCTCTTCCAGATACACGTTTCCTTGTGCTTCCTTGCATCTTTCCATCTGTATCCTAGAGACCTCCACCGGCCACTGTCGTTGGCTGCTCTGGAGTGTGTGAAGGCTGGAGGAAAGCTGATCAAGGACGTGCTACATGGGTGTCTCCCATTACTACACCTAAATGTGAGTCCCATGGTTCCTCGCAGTCCCACATTTGAGAAAGATGTCACATTCCCCTCACCTCTACTGTATGTGATGTTGCTACCATGTCAGCAGGCCATGAAAAGCTCTGTTCTGTCACAAGCTGGAAAGCGGCAGTGGGGGCATTTCCTATCAAAGTTAATGTAATATCCTCAGGGACAGGCTTGGCTCACTGTCCTACCTCACCATTGCTATTCCTTGCTTGACTCTGGAAATCCCTGTACTTCCACCCATGGGACTGGACGAGGATCTCAAACAGTTACCTATTGCCTCTGTCACTTACATTCAGGATGCCTTGGAGCAGCACGCTGTCCCGGATCCTCCCCTCATTCCTTGCCTTCACAGCCAGATTGGAGAACCACACACACGGGATCCAAAACTTGTTGTGGGGGGAATTCAAGCTCTCAAACTTCTTGTGCTCTTCTGGTGTCATGAGGCCTAGGTTGAAAAGAGTAGAGGTGAGAGGGAGAGGGATGGCCATAGAAGGCAGAAAGAAATTGATCTGGTCTGAAATGAAAACATCTAAATCTCAGATGGTCACCTGAGCTCTCCTTAAAAATCATAGGAAAGACTCAGGCACTCAGCCTTTGGAAAACACATAGAAGGAAGGCAAGTCATCTTAAAACACTGAGTTAGTGTGAGAGGCTGGCTTTATCTCATTTCACTTTGGATGTCTGCAGCATATCTGATCAGATCACAGCCAGGAGAGAGATAAAGTACTGTTGAGGGTGCAGTTGCCTGGTGTACTCAGATATTTGTTGAGAATGGGATAACTTGTGTCCTAGAAGTGCCTCTTGCTCTCTCTGGATTGCAAAGGGAACCCAGTTGATGAGGGCAGGTGCAGACATCTCCCTTTGGGCAGACTGGGAAATGTTGTACCTTGACGAGCATCTTCAGAGAGGATTCAGGGAGACCAGCGGTTAAGGTCGGAGGTCTGAGGCTCCAATTCCCACCTGCCCAGAGGAAAATTGTTGCCCTAAGGGAGGACAAGCATACCACTTGGCAGGGGTCTGCTTGTGCTCTGCTATAGATCTGTGCACAGGGTCATTTACTACAGAGAGCTCTTCTCTTCCCATGCACACTGTCAGCGCAGGGCGAGCAGCTCCCAGTGAAGTTGCTGCACCACAGTTACCCTAATCTGATCAGCCAGGGCTGCCCTGTGACTTGCAGCATATCTGCATTCACAAGCCACATCTCGACACTCTCCTTACATAAAAAATTGGGGCAGAGACCCTTCATCTTTCAAACAAGCCTTCCAGCCACTAGTAGGAACAAGCATGCTGTGCAATGGGGAAATATAAACAGTTGATTATTTCAGAAGAGCAGAGCTAGGGCATGAGCAGATGCTTAGCACCCGCTGCAGACATCAGCTGAGCACATTGCAGCACTATCCCATCTCCAGCCTGGAGGTCATGTGGCCCTTTCCAAGGCTCTTTGCCCCAAAACCAGCAGCAAGGTGCTGCTGTCTGCCTGGTGCCAGAGCTGTGCAGAAGGCAGTACCAGTACTGACCTGCCCTCACGACATGCTCCATGCTGGGGAAGCGCTTGTAGACAGCAGTGCTGACTGAGCGCAAGATCAGCACGCTGCACAGGTTGCTGTAGCGCATGAGGGTGCGCCGCAGGAGCCGCCCGTACTCATCCTCTCCATCCACGTTGCAGGAGACCAAGTTCATGATGCGATCAGGCCATGGGATGCTCTCGTACTGAGCCCACCAGCGGGACACCACCAGAGCCACGTAGAAACCTACAGGTGAGCTGAGCAAATTAGTCATCCTAAAGGAGTGGGAGATTTAAATGCTCGTGTGTAGGAAGGCTGGTACTGCTCATACGGGAATGGGTGCAGGCATGCCTGGAGGGCAATTCAGATCTCCATGCTAAAGTTAGAGTCTGGGTTTCACGGTTTATTTGGTGGCTGCCTTCCTGGCAGAACCCAGAACATGCTAGTATATCTGGTCAGTGCAAGCTGGGTGCTGGGGGCATACCTCACAGCTGCACCATGGAATGATGTATTCTGCTTGAGGAGTTATACAAAGGCAGAGGGAGGGATCTGCTCAGCAAATCTTGCCTGCCTGCAGAGCTATATCAAACCAGGGAGAAGAAATGCTGTCCCTTTCCCCGCCTTGTGTGTTCCCAGACAGAGCTCCTTACCCAGCACAAAGGACACGGGGATTAGCTCAGCATAGCTGTTGCAGTAGAGTGCCAGCTTCTCAAACATCAGCCTTTGGCTCTCACTCAGGATCAGCCTAAAAGGGAGAAACAAAAGCATCAGCCTCAAAGACGAGTCTGTGCCTTGTTGGGCCTGCTGCGATAGGAGCCTGGCAAAGGAAACAAGTATGGGTAGTCACAACACTGCCACACCGTGAGTTTGGGGATGATGTGTGTGAAGAGGCCTCGCGAGCCTGGGACATCAGCCCACTTCCCCAGAATACCCCGCTGACCATTCCAAAGGAGCCAGAACTGGTCACTGACAGAGAGCGTGTGGTACATGATGCAGTCTGATGTCAGGGACCATGCCTATTTTTCTCACTCGGGAGAGTGCTATGTGGTATCCAGAGTTTGCCACAGGGCTAGGATGTGCACCACAGTTCACTTAATATCCCGCAAAACGTCAGTCCAAGCTCTGCTCTTATGTGAGTTCCTGCCTCTTTCTTAGATCTGCTTTCCTACTTCCGTGCTGCATCTGTGATTGAACCAGCCGGGGGAGTTCCTTGTCTTTCCTCACCAAAACCAGACCAGCCACAGGGTGCAGTTGCCTTATCAAAGATCTGTGGTCCCAGAGCTGATGTCTGCTCTCAGAAATGTACCCAAGGTATCGCCTGTTGTGTAACAAGGGAAACTCTCTCCTAAAGCTCCTCGCTGTGGAACATCTCCAGTACTAGTTCAGCCTTGATCTCCGCTGATCTACACACTATTTGTCTGTAGGTAATCATCAAATGCAACTGCTCATCCCAGGGAAGAGAAACTGTGTTACTTCCCAGGACAGAAAAAGATTTGTCAGCAGCTAAGCTGTATTGGAGCACTGAGGAAGGACCTTTCCTTTCCTCCTGTGAACAGAGGCTGGTGAGTGGCTGGCCAGCTCCTCTTCACCAGGATCACTGTCCCAATCCTGTGTTGCTCAATTGTCCTGCTCCAGGACAGGCTGAGAGTGAGAGGCTGTGTTAGTGTCGGGGTGTGAGGATGCTTACCTGTAGACAAGACTGATGGTGAAGTAGAGAGAGATGAAAATAAGGAACTCGGAGTAGAGAAGTTTGTAGATACTTCCTTTCCATTGGAGCAGGAGCTGTGAGAAGGTGCCTAGGCGGGCATCAGCCACACGGTTGGTGTATGTCACTGTCATCACAGATCCTAGTGGAGACACAAAATAAGCCGATGTTGAAGCTGCCAGCAAGCTTGCACAGAGGGAGGAGACAGGGACACTGCAAGTGTCCCAGCAAGCAAGCAGGCAGGAAGGGAGGGAAGGAAGGAAGGAACAATGAGTTGAGATCAAAAGACAGGGAAGATGAAGTCAGAGAACCAGGAGGAAATTTATGGTAGGCAATTCATTTCATGAGCTTGCCATCGTCTTCCTGTCTTTGAGCTGCATGTGAGCTGGTTCTAATGATAGAGAATATACATTCTGGTGGAGCCCTTGGTTTCTAGTGTTTGACTGTTGGCATTCAAGTGGGGCTGGTTGGTCGGAGTGGACAGAGCCCACGTGCCACTCCCTCCCACAAAACAGTTGTTTAAGATTAATTCTTAGTGTCACAAACTCCGAAGTTGCTTACCCCTTTTTTTTTTTTGGTAGTATTTGCTTCAAATATGTTGTTTCTCTAAATCTGCTTGTTGGGAAGCACGTTCCTGGAATACTGATGGCAAAAAAAAAAAACCACCCAAGAAACCAAAGGAAAGCAAAAACCCCAAAATGAGAGATTTCTTTGTACTGATCCAGATGAAGGTACCCCTGGAGATTTGACAGTTTTGGTAGCACTTGCCCAACAAGTATAGCTGTCTTTTTAAATTTGGGCTGAGGGCCATATCTGGACTATGCTGGTCCTAGTCTCACAGGCAGAACAGCCCTCCCCGTTAGAGAGCTGAGGGATGGAGCTTGGCTAGGCTCACAAGAGAACAAATTCCAGCAACTCCACCTCCCCTCTCCTTCAACCATACATTGCACAATAAATCACACTGGATGAAAAAAGGCATTCAGGCTCGTGAAATGTTTCCCAAACATTCAGCATCCCCATTGCACTTCTTCTAGTCTAACCCTGGATAAATAATTCTTTATCATGAATTAATGATCAGACTCACATTCATATAAGCCTGAATTTGTAAAAAAAACAAAACAGACCAGTGTAATCCATGCCAGGCAGATAGTTGAGTGATCCCTTGGTTTATAAATAATTATCCAATGTGAAACTATTGGTATTTCTAAATCTTAACATGTTACCAGAATGTTACACAGACATTGCTATCTAACAGAGGCAATAATATTAATAGTTATGGGGCCTTGGGCTCTTTCCTGAATGATGGAGGCAAAGAAGCACTTTGAGGGACAATTCAGACCTTACTGCTCTGTAGCAGCAGCTGAAGGCAGGTAAGTTTGTGTCATGCTCCTCATTTAAGCATCTCACTGAAAGATGTACAGCTAAGTGGGGACAGCTCAGGCCCCAGTCTGCTGGTGCTGTGAAGACAAACAGCAAACTCTTTTGTTGGCTACTTCAACCAAATAGCATCTTTGTCCTGGCTTTGGCTTTTTGGTGCTGCTCCTCCTTTGCGTTTCCCTGTCACAACTCTCCCTGAATCCCCTCTCACAGGTTATATCGGAGGAGCAGAGCTGGCACCTGCCCTGCCGAGGGCTCCCCAGCTGCACAAATGCAGCTTTCACTAGAGCCTCATGTACATTCATGCCGTTTCCATGTGTATTTCTGGCCAGTGCACAGGACTTAGAAGAGTGGTTTTTAACTGCCCTAGAGACTGCACACACAGGGGCTATGCAGATGAGAAATGTATTCAAACACCCATAAATTTGTTGGGGGCTGCTTACAGAAAGCTGACTGTTTTCTCTATGCTTTGGGTCTTGAAAGTGCTCAGGGAGACTCTTCATTACGTAATTCAAATACAGATTCACTTTTTACCAAACATGGAAAACTTCAGCTCTTGCCCATGTTAATAATGGATGTCACCCACCTCTATGGAGTTCTGCTCCGGCACGGGATATGGGGCTTTTCCCGGTGCTTTTTCCTCCAGCCTTGAATGGTTAAGGCATTTCCCTGCCCACCTGCCAGCCGGTGCGGGACTGCCCCGGGATGTCACTCCAGCTGGCACACTCAAAATACCGTTTGGAATTGAGGTATGTGGTGGGAGGTGACTCACCGCAGCACCAGCTCTGGCACACCGGAGTCAGTGTGGGGAGGAAGAGCCATCCCTTGTCCGGCGCCCGCACAGCCCGCTCCCCAGGGAGCTGCTGCCTGCCACTGCCTGCATCCGCCTGCCTGAACCGTCCGGACTAACCGTTGCACCTGGGGGTTGACTGACACTAATCAGACTGTGGGAGTTCACAGCAACCAAGATCCCACAACAGCAAGCCTGCATCAGGTGCGTTACCCACCGCGTGAGACGACAAACAGACACGAGCAGCTATTGCAAAGACGGAGAGCAAGCAGGCAGAGTGGATAGATGGAGTGAGAGGAGGTCACGGATAGGCAGGAAGATAGATCTTTGAAGGAATCTATCGGCTCTTGGGAGGACTAGATACTTACAGTCACGGGCTCCTGAGCTGCGCTGGAGGCTGTGGAGGTTTGGTCCCGCACGTGTCCTTGCTGGGTCCTTTGTGGCCCGCGCCACGGCCCGCCTCCTCGTGCCCCCTTGGCTCGTGGGGGGATTGAACCTGACAGACACGGTGTGCTAAGGAGCCTGAAACCCACTTGGGAGCTGCAGCCGGTCACTTGATGCCGTAATCCTTCCTCATTACAAAAGAGACTCTGTTGTCTTTTGCCCTGTTCCCTTCTAATCTTCTGAGTAAGCCCTGCGTGTTTATAGAGGCGGCCGGAGGAGGGGGAGGCAGGGCTGGCTGCTCCGCAGCTGCTGCTGCTAACTCCTGGCACAGCCATGGTGGCTGCCAGAAGAGAGGCATTTTTCCTCTAATTCTTTCCTGTTTGGTCCCTTTCTGTGTGTCACAATCTTACAGGAGCCCCAGGAGATTAAGCAGGGCTGGAATTTTCCACAAAGGCTATAAAATGTGTCACCCTTGGGGGCTGTGCAGCCCTCTCTTCCCTGGGGAAGCTCCTAGCTCCTTAGGTCAGTGAAACACCTGGCCCATGCTCTGCCTGGCTCTTGGAGGATGTTTCTCTCTAACTCCTCACTGTCTCCGCTGTCCATGGATGAGTTTGCCATCTCTTCTCTGGATGCTGGGGACTTCCACTCTGCCACTGGCTACCCAAGACTCTTTTTATGTGTCCACTTTCTTTTCCACTTGCTTCTCAAGTTGCGCCAGGGGAGGTTCAGGCTGGATATTAGGAAAAATTCCTTTACTGAGAGAGTGGTGAGACACTAGAATAAACTGCCCAGGGAGGTGGTGGAGTCACCCTCCCTGGAGGTATTCAAGGAACATGTGGACGTGGCATTGTGGGACATGGTTTAATGGGCATGGTGGTGTTTTTTTGGTTGATGGTTGGACTTGATGATCTTACAGGTCTTTTCCAACCTTAGTGATTCTGTGATTCTGTGATTCTCCAGCAGCATTTGGAGGCTGTCACTGCTCTTTCTTGCATGCCACCCTGGGAAACACAGCTCCTTGCCTTTGTTCTCAAGCCTCCACCAAGCCAGAGAACTCCTTGCCTCTGTCTCTCCAGGGTCTTCAGTCCCTTTTCTGCTCCCAAGCTGTCCCTCACAATTGTCACCATCCTTCTCTTCCACCATCTCCTGCAATCTCTCCTGTCAAGTCTTTAAGTCACTCCCCTTCCATGAGGCTCTGAATCAAGATCTTTTCTTAACCGAATTAGTCTTGCTGTGGCATGCACTCTTCACTGTCAGCAGGCTCCTGGGCAGCAACCGTGTGCCTATAAGCACAGGACTTTGCGTAGCCCACAGCTCTTCAGGAGGACCTCCATGTCTTTCCATCCCCTTTCTGCTCACTCCTTTGGGAAGTTGTCTCTGTTGTCCAAAGCAATAGCATCTGCCCCCAAGACATCAATATTTGCTCCAGTCAGCTTTTGCCGAGCTGCTACAACATTCAGTGTCCTGGAGACAAGGAGCCCCTCTGAGCCTTAAGCCAAACCATGGCCGTGGCTCACCAGCTGGGCCCAACTTTGTAAGTGTGCTCTGACCCTCCTTAGCCAGCTGTGGGCCACTGCGGAGGGGGAGCATAGGTCTGATCCCAGCAGGTAAGAGCAGCTGGAGACCCAGGTTCCTCGGTGAGGCTCTGTGGGCTTGCCACGTGTGTTTTTTCACTGCTCTTTCCAGCAAGCAGGCAGCAAAGTCTCCAGTGAAATTAAATGAAGAGCTAGTTCTTGTCACAACCAACTTTCTCTTGTGCTGGTCTATGTGCCTGTGTCTTTGACGCTTGTTCAGCATCAGCAGCAGGTATTAATTTGTTCAAACTGTAGGTTTCTCCTTTCTGTGTGGCTGAGCCTAGACAAGGGGAGGGTGTCGTTTTACTGCTTCTCTGAAGCAAGTGCTGCCTGGCATCTCTCTAATGTGAGGTTTCTGGTGCAGCCCTGGGAATTGCTGCCAACAGTGGGGAGATAATAGTTGAAAGCATGGGACTCAGTGCCAACATTCTGATGTGGGCTGTAGTGTGTCCTATTACCTCTGGTCCTGATTCCTTTTCAACAAAAATGGAGGCAACAGTCCTTGCTGCTTCTACCTGGCACCAAAACCATGGAGATCTCCTGACTTCTGCTAGTCTCTGGGTGGAAGTTGCTCTGTATTGGATCGCATGATATGCAGAAGGACATGGGCACACAGCTGGTGGGAGTAAGTTACTACATCTGGCCATGCAGTTGGGAGGCTGCCACACTATGCGTTAGGAGAACGGGTATAATTGCAGGGGAAAGAGATGGACCTGGAGCACTTGGCCTTACCAGGGTCCTTCCTGCATGAACACTCTGCATCCCTGGGTGTGCTGCAACTCCTCGGCCCTGGAGCTCCCCTACCAGGGATGACTTGCTCTGGGTAGGTGGGAGGGCAGTGCAGGAGAGAAAAGGCAGCATGATGCTTCTGCAGCATGAGATACAGACCTGACAGGAGAAGCACGGGCTCATGGAGGGCCACTGGGAGAGCCTCACATTCAAGGTGTGGAACTGGATAAAGGCTCTTATCAATGGCCAGAGGCTAGTGAGTACAGGGTTGCCTCACTGGCCCAACCACAGCAAACCCGTCATTGAAGGAGCACATAGCTTTGCACCTACTGTCATAAGCAGCACCTGCCAGCTCAGGGGGAAAGAGAGGTGTCCACCAGGACCAAAACACCCCGGCCGTCCTCCCTGTCTGAAGCCTTGCCCTGGGCGAGCAGCGAGGGAGGGGAGCTGTCTCAGACCCTGGGGCGGCTACCCCTGTGTGAGTGACATCTGTCTGGGACGGGAGCTGGGGTGCCCTGGTTTTGCTGAGGCTCTGGGACTCTGTCTCTCAGAGGTGTACTTACGGTGTCATCTGCTCTGTTATGGGGCTGGGCTTGCTGTGAGATCCCTGAAACTTTGCTCCTAGGTTGCAGGGCCCTTTTATGGCCAGGATCACAGGGTTGGGACAGGGTCTCCAAGTGACTCAGGATCATGACAATGTCTCGAAACACCAAGGAGCTCTGTGAATGGGGGTAAGAGTTGGGAGAGCACAGAGATGGACCTTCTCCGAAGGCAAGGGCCCTGCTCCACTGTTTAGTCCTCCTCTTTGGGGAGGTATCCAGAGAGAAGGAATTAGTGGACCGTCAGGTTGAGACAGTTTGTGAGGGTCTCACTGCCTGAGCCCTCATCCCCACACCTGGCAAGGGGACAAAAATGGTTCGGGTGAGACATTTGCTGGAACTGTTCAGGTGCGCCTGGGGACTAACACGAAACAGCAAAACCTCAAGTGTCCTGCTCTTTGTGGAGGGATGTGCTGGCATCTGGGGGACTCTGCTGCCCTCCTCTGAGAGTAGCTCAGCTGGCAGCTCGTGTGGGTCAGAGCTGCTCTTAGCATGAAATATTTGTGGAATTTAATAGGAAAGTAAATAACTCAGGGGCTACCAGCGTGGCAGCGCTGCTTGGATCTCTTTTCACGTCCCCTGTGGCCTCAGTCCTTGCAGGCCTTGAGGAAGATGCTGGTCTGAAAGCCTGCCTTGCATGGAAGCAGAGGAAGAAGCAAGGAGGTGCTGACATCCACCCTCAGTCTCACAGCCTTGGAATCATTCTCATTTTCTCCATTTTACAGATGCAGAGATTGAGTTACTGTGACGGAAAGTGAATCCCCGCTTTGGGAACCCCAAAGGTCCACTCTCTTTGCTGAGTTAGCTGCAGCTGTCTCTGGAAAAGGCACGGTGCCCTCCTTGTAGTCTCCCGGAGAATAACAAGTGCTTTTCTCAGAAGGATGCCATGGGTCCCAAAGCTTGGTGAAATTCCTTTCCCTTCTCTGGTTTCAGTGCTGAGACAGACGCAGAGGCAGCTGGCATCAGGGGCGTCTCTCAAACTGACATTCTTCCCTGGAATCTGATGTAATAAAAAAATAAAATGCAAAAAAAAAAGTGGAAAGTATCTGAGGAGGTGCTGTTTTGCACAGACAGGATTTCCTCTGAGGTTTGAGCTGGCCATGAATGTTTGAAGGGGATGCAGTGACCATTTTGTGAGGACCCCCAGACTTCTTCCCCTTACATTGCAGGATTCATCACTAATTCTGCACCATCCTGGGGGGACCTGAGAGCTGGGGGCGAGCTAAGGGTGCTGCCTGCCCCCCGCATAGCACTTGATTCAGTGTGGTAGTTTCTTTCCTCGTGGACTATGTGCTGTTCTGACACAGGGAGGGGGTAACTTGCTGCCCTAGCGGAAGAAGCCATGTCCCTGCCAGCTCTACTGCTTTTTACAAGTGTCTTTGTATTTTTTTCCAGCTCTGTGGCAAATCAAGAGCCATCTGGTAGCACTAGGCTCCCTACTCCTGTGAGGCGGAGTTGGCATGCGTGTGTATAAGCAGCCATTTGGGATGGCACGGACCAAGCTGCAGGATGCCTGGGAATCCTGGACAAACAGCTCAGTACACGGACAGACTGACTGTACCTCACTGGCCTTTTTTTTTGCCATCAGTCCCTGACACATCTAGGAGTGTCTTTGCCCAGGAGAGATCAGCAGTATATAAGCACAACAACTATTGCTTTGAGGTTTCAGTGCCAAGTTCTGTATCTCCCTGGAAATCTGAGTGCCTATCTCTGTCTGACCCTCTGCATTTTATTTTTCAGGGGTCTGGAGGGTGACAAATCTCTCCCTCTCCCTCTGATGTTGCATAGTTCAGTTGGTACAGACATGAAAAGGAGGGAAGAGTCCTTAGAGAGGTGGTCCCCCTTTTCTTGCCTTAGCCACCATGGTGGGGATTAGGTTCCAAAGGGAGGACTAAACGTGTTGGTCCTGGACATCACTTCTAGGGACTGCCTGCTGCCTCCTTGCAGATATTGTGGGAATGATGCAGGACTGAGAAGTTTCTGGTAGGATAAACAGTGGCCAAATCAGCAAGCAGAAAGGAAGACCTTCCTAAAAAGCTGAGGGACAGTCCTTCTTTCTCTCTGGATTTCCCAGCTTCTCTTCTTCCTTTCCATCTGGTGTCTCTTCCCCTGGGTTCACGCTGAACCCTTCCTTCAAAGGATGCTGCTGAGCATGAGGTTGCTCTCTGTCAGCTGTCTGCAGCTGAGAACCGGCAGGAGCAGCAGTGTCTCTGGTGAGTCTCTGCTCGGTGCCACAGTGCCACTGCTCTTAGCAGCATCCGTCCGCGCAATATGGCACTGCTGCCCCAGGCTACCCCCCTGCTCTTCTGGCTCTCAGGCAGGAGCTGAGCATTATGCTTTTTCAGTCTTTTCTTTTCACCCTGTTGCCTTGGAACAGGGGCTGGACTTTGTTGGGTGGTCAAGGCTGATCCCCTCCATGAAATCGGAGATCTTAGACCCAGAGATCCCAGAGGACCCTTGCTGAAGCCCTTCCAGGCAGTTGAGCAAACACGCTGCACAGCTGGCGGAGACAGGCGAGAGGGAGGGGAGCGAGTGGGTGGATGAAGCCTGGAGTTTTAGGCCATTTGTTTTCGTTCTCATTTTCATGGCAATAACATCCGGTCTGGGTTTGCTGGGTCAGGGGTGTAGTCCTGCTTTCTAAACTCTAGGAAAATCCCTGTTTCTCCTTCCCTTCCCAGCCTGGGTCTGTTTTTTTTCTTTTTTTCTTTTTTTTTTAATTGTAGTAGGATCTGAATCCATGAGCAGACAAGGCAGCCCAGAGGAGGCTTTAGCCCTCTCCCATGACTGGGAAGCATCTGTGCTGGGCAAGGTGTCCTAGCCGAGAGCTGCTTTTACTCTGCAGGGTGGTCTTGCACCTTGTTTGAACCAAACTCAGGATTTTCAGTCCTGCTCTTCATTTATGATCCATTCAGAGGAAGATATAGGCACTCCAGGAGGGAATATGAAGGATCAGGATGATGTGGAGGCAGAGAGCTTGCTGTCTACAGGAGGCAATTAGGACCACCAGACACAAATCCCACCAAATGGGCGTCTCTGCTTTGCTCTGGTGGTTCCCCAGTTGCTCAGTACATGCGCATTAGTGTCTGCCTCCACATCACCTGGGTTGAGAGGAGGTCACTGGGAAATGGTGCGAAGGGGCTCCAGAAGTGACAGTGGTCTGCTCGGGGTGCTGGAGGAGGTGTTCAGGCTGGAGATACAGAGCTGGGTCAGAGGATTGCCTCTGTGGGGGCCCAGTGGGGTGCCTTAAGCGTATCCCTGCACTGAGAAACCCAGAGGAAGGATTGGGAGGGTGGTCCTTTCCTTTGTGAAAGAGCTGTGGGAAGCAAGGGACCTGACTGGACGTGACTCTCAAGGAGACACAGAAAGCATTAGCAAGATGCTTCTTTGCCTGGTGGAGACGGGAGGATGAGAAACAAAAGGTGAAGAGTCAGGGAGGTCAGCAGCTTGGCAAGGTGGATCTGCAGGAGGGATGTGAGAGGAGTGGGGGTGAGTGGGTACGAGTGAGGGAGCCGAGGCAGCGGAAGTGGGGAAGATATGGGGGGAAAAGGGTGACTAAAAACGTCTGTGGCAGTAGGGAGGTACCAGGTCAGGGCCTTCACAACAGGTTTGTGCCGTGCTGGGAGACTTGCAGGAGGCAAAGTGGATTCTATGACACTTCAATACCCAGCAGTCAGTGATTTCCATGAAATGTAAATGGGAAATAATGTGAGAGAGAGCAAGGTACTCCCGTGGTGTGAGGCGAGGGTGCTGGGTTAGAGCCTCCAACTGCACGGAGACTTTAAGGTTGTCTGGTGGTTCGTTGTCTCTTAAACCAGAGGTGGGAGATGGGTCTGTGTCTCCCCAGCTGCTGGATTGGACACATTGGGACACTTCACAACACGGCCTGGGGGACAGCTAGCCTTGTGCAGAGGACATGGAGAAGGCAGCAGCTTTTCCTGCCTCAAGGCAGCTTGCATTATAACCCTCAGCTTGGGAGGGATACGTGCCGAGTTTTGCTTTGCTGCACCAGCCCATTCATCCGGTTTTGGAGAAATCTCAGAGTTTGTCCAGGCTTCCTCGATAGCTCTGCCTGTCCTTTGGGGCTGGGAGTGAGGGGGAGCACATGCCACTCTCTCCTTGTGACCAGTTATTTTTGCAAGTGGCTGGGATTCAGCATCTCCAGCACATCCCCTCTTGATGCTTCCTGTCTGCACTATCAGTTCTCTTTCTTCCTGCCTTTGTTGGATCCTGGAAGTTCTACCTTTCTAATCTGAGGACCCTCTGTCCCTGCCAGCCAGGCCTTAGGAGTTAATAATTACAAAGACTAATTACTTCTGATGCTGCCTTGCAAAGCTGAAGATCTTTCCCCTCCTCCCAAAAGTTCCCTGAAGATAACAAAGGTTACAGCCATTGACACAAACCTCTTGAACACTTCACTCTGAGACTTCAGAGTATGGGGTCGGCCTCTGTTGCCACCGTGGATCCTGGCCATGAGGCAGGGCAGGGCTGTAGATGACATGGACACTCAGGAGAATCTGGGACGGAGAATTGCTCCCTGTGTAGCGTCTACAGCAGCGCTCTGCAATGGATACAAGGATCACTCTGTCTAACTTGCCTCCCTTGGGCATTGTGTCTGGCAGCGACGCAGAGGATGGGGCAGCTGAGACTGGAAGGGGAACTGCCCCTATGTGCGAAGGCTCGGAGGGGACACCGCTGCCTGGAGGAAAGCCCAGGGCCATGGCAAGGTAAGGCGCAGTGGGAAACGTGGGTGAAGGACCGATCTGGAAGACATACTGAGGGTGGCCTGCAAGGGCAGGGGCAGGTTTTGGTCCGACGGAGGCACTGTCGCCAAAATTGCGGTGCCGTCAATCCAGAGGTGGTTGTGGGATTTGCTGTGGGACTGGGGTAACAGCAGGAGTGTTTTGCCCTTTTTGTCCCAGCGGGAAGACATGCTCCAGGGACAGGGATAATGGGCTGTGGAGCATTTTCTGGGCAGGTGGGAACCCCACAGTGCTGTGAGTGGCAGTTGTCTCTGCCTGTAGGTAACGCCCCAGTGAGAAGTTGAACTCCCTAGAACCGTAGCTCCTCTTGATTTCAGTGGCAGGCTGTGGAGTGGATCGGTCATTTCCAAATGCCCCAGGAATCACCTGGGGCTGACCCTTTTTGCCCCTCTGTGCTAGCAGAGCGGAGCAAGCGAGGAAAACGCTTTCAGAAGTATGCCATGAGAACGGTGCGTTCCTGCTGCTTCGCAGAGAGGATGTAAATCAGTGCGGCCATATGACTGCTCTCATCTATGGGGAGAGCCGCCCTGCTCCTTCAGCCTCCTGGAGACAGCGAGTGGAAGGATGAGCTAGCTAAAAATTGGAGCCACCGCATCCAAAGTCCAAAGCTCAGTAACAACGAGACTGACTTGTCTTATTCGTGTAAGGGTATGGAAAGCCCAGTGCTTTCCCTGAATGCTGAGTTTAAAAATCCTGGTCCAGTCCCACTGTTGCCCACCACTAACAAGCACTGATATTTCTCCCAGCAGCCAGATTTCCCCCATCCTTTCACTTTCCTGTACATTATCGCTTCTTTACGTCCCAGGCTTCCCACGGAGCTGTTTCAGCAGGAGTCTGAGGGCATGCTCTGTGCCAGGGAGGGATGACGTGTTTACGGGGAGTGTAAGGGTCTTATCAGCTGCTGGTACCAGTTTGAATCCCTCCCTGAGCGCACACCTTCTCCCAGGGCCCCTCCAGCCGTGCAGGCTGGAAATCCTAGCGACATCCACTTGCGTACAGCCGTGTCCCCTGCACCAGCATCGCGGCGGGGGTTGTCTCTCTGCAACCTCAGCTTCGCAGGAAGGCTTTTCGCTCGCCCCAGCAGCCCGCATCTCGGACACCACGACTCAGGAGCCCCAAATCGGGACCGCGACAGTAATTCTGAGGTTTGTGTTTCTAGTGTCTACCCCCCCGGGCTTTCACAGGGCTGGCAAACTCTTCCATGGAATCACAGGTCTGGAAACGTCCCCAGGGAGGGGGGGACTGGTGTGATTTCCAGCTCGGGCCGCTGCAGCTCCAAGGAAAGGCCGGGACGCCGGCCCCAGCGCAGCACCGCCCGCCGCGGGGGCGGCCGCGAAGAGGCCTGCCGGCCGCAAGGCCGCGGAGGGGCCGGGCTCGGCCCCACGCTCCCGGGACACGGCGGAGGCAGGCGACACGCGTGGCATAGCGTCCCGCCCGCCCCGGCCCCGGCCCCGGCCCCGCTCCCTCCCTCCCGGGACCCGGCGGGGCGGCAGCGCGCAGGCGCGCCCCCTGCTGCGCGAGCCGCGCCGGGATCACGTGGTGCCCCCGCGGTCCGCGTACCCCCCGCGGGCGGCGGGAGCGCGTCCTTCAGGCGGTGCCGAGCGCCGGGGGCGGCTCCGGCTGCGGCTCCGGGCATGGGGGCGGCGGCGGCGGGCGCTCCTCCGCCGTGAGCAGCAGCGGCAGCGCCGGCAGGACCCAGCATGCGGCGGGGGTAGGTCCGGGAGCCCGGCCCCGCGCCCTGGGAGGCTCGGGGCAGCCGTTAGCGGCGGGGCCGGGGCGCGGGGCCTGGCCGCTGGCGGGGGGGGGCCGAGTTCTGAGGGCCCGCGGTGTCTGGCGCCCGGACCCGCGCCCCGAGCAGGCGGGGGTGGGAGCCGGTGGCTCGGCGGGGACCGGAGCGGGCCGCCCCCGAGCCTCGCCGCCTGCGGGTGCTGGGACAAGGGCGGCTTCCCCGGGAGAAGCCGGGCTGAGTTTCCCCTCGGGCTTCCATTGGGTTTGCTTCTCTTGTTGTTAACACCTTGCGTCCTTCCAGCGGAAAACCGCACTCAGGCTGGTCCCAAGGCTCTGCGGGAGCGCGTTTGTGCGTGCGGTTGCGTGGAAGTCAAGTACGGAGGCAGGATAAGGAGATGCCGTGTCCACCGGCGACCCGCGGGCGTAAGGGCTCCGGGGGTGATGGAGAGAAATAGAAGGAACACGGATCGTGTGTTAACACCGCAACAGAACAGACCATACGATTTGCAAAAGCTTTCGGGAGCTGGCGGGGTGGTGAGCGGGCTGCGGAGCGATGCCGATGCGTGGTGGTGCAGTCTGGCAGCGGTCAGGGGGTTCATTCTGTCCTGATGGGGATGGATGGAAAAGTCAGGTCCCCTTCGCAAGCCTGAGGGCGAGAGTTTAACCTGGAGAGACCCACAGGCTGTTGGTACGGAAAATAACCCTGTCAGATCAGCACTGCAGGAAACATGTGGGGCCCGCTGGAAAAAGTGCGGATCCTGCACATTTTTTTGCTTTCCCTACAGAATCCAACTTTAGAAGGTTGTGGGGTGTTGGGTGGTTTGTTTTTTTTTTTTTATAAATACGCAGTTCTTGTGTCAGTGTGGGACCTATAGGATATGATATGTTTTTCCGAGAAAGACAGCCACCGGTCAGACCAGCGATAGCAAGAGACTGTGAGTGTACGTGGTGGTCCTTTGGTCTCGGGGGGGGGTGTACTCCAAAGCCCCGGCTGGACACTGGAGATTGGGGCTCGGCTGGGCAGAAGCCAGCGTAGCTGAGGCTTTCATGGGGATTCTGTTTGCACGGGGTGGAGAATGCGCTATTCAGTCATAGAAGATGGGATGATTTTTCAGGATAGGTTTTTAGGTTCTTTGGCATTATGCAGTGTGGGTGGGACTGTTCCATTCCTCCGTGTCCTCCAGTTTTCTTCCATAGTGCGTGGAAATACACTGGAATTCCTGTCTCCCAAGACAAACAACTTTCATCTGAGAACTTAAGAGTCCTAAAGAAACAACATTTTTTTCTTCTTCCTGTTATGTATGGGTTAGATTGGCTGTCTTAGTAGTTCAGTGGACTGTTGAAATGTCCCTTTTCCTTGCTGCTTCTTTATTTTTTTTTTTTTTTTGCTAGCTGCTTGGTTTTGAATCTGGCTTTTCCTCTATGCTCTGGGTTGTTTTTTTTCCTGCTGATCACAGAAGCTGGAGGTGCTTGGACTAGCTGGGGCGCTTCTGGTGTGTTTCCTCTCTGATGCAGGGGAATCTGGAGAGATGCGTTCTCTGCGATTCACCCTGTCTAATCTCAAAAGTCCACAGCAGAGAGGGCTTCCACTATGCCACCTGAGAAACAGTTTAACTGTTGAACAGACCTTTCTGTTTGGCATTCTTCCCCTGTTCCGTGGCAAATCTGTTGCAGAGAACCTCCCCTGATCTCTGTGGCAGGGATGAATTGGTCTCATTACGTCCCCACCTTCCTGTAATGGGTTTCATTCCTTTCTTTGGGTCATTCTCTTGCTCGATCCCTCCCCTTCCTGAGTGTTTGGAGCCTTTGGAGACCTCGTCATCCTGTTAGCAATGTTTAGGTAAGTGATCTGTGTTAGCTAATCTTGACCTTTCTAAACCATTTTATTTCTTCTGTGCGGTTCTGCCTTTCCTCTGAAAAACCAAACGTGCCAAAAGAGCAGCCTAACTGGATGGAGCAGGCACTGCATGCTCTGGACACCGTGCAGTTTGCAATTGCGTGCTCTCTCGCACCTCAAACTGTAGATGCCTGCCTGGTCTGGGAGTTCCCGTTGGTTATGGCTTGCTCAGTCAGGCGTATCCCTCCGTGTTTGTGCATACTGCTTTTTATCAAGCAGTCCCAGTGTGCTGAATAGCTCAAGATGAATTATCTTTGCGTAGAGGCGCTTTCTGTCCTTTTTCCTCTGGCCAAAACTAATTGTATTTTCTTGCCCTTTCCTCAAGGCACTCTTTTATGTTATTTTCCACACTTCCATATTTAGCAGTATCACCAGGATGAGCCTCCTCTTCTACATCTTCCCAGTGAATGATCAGTAAAACGGGACACCAGTTTGTTTCTATCCTTTCCTACCTTCTTAGCACTGCTGTGTGACCGTCCTTGCGGTGCTTTTACTCGTTCTTGCTCAACAGAGAGAGCAGCAAAATCTGTGATACTGACTGTATGTCCTTCTCCCCCAGTTCTGTAGCCAAAATGCTGTCTAGTTGGTGTGGCATGGCGATGATCTTGTGCTCTTCATCTTCCAAGGGTTCAGAGAGTTTTCTACATGTGCTTTTCCACATGCTTTCCTGTGGTACCTGAGCTGAATTAGCTGGCAGCTGCTGCTTCTTTCCCTCTTTGGAAGATGACCGTGGACAAGCGTTGCTCATGGACAGCTTTGCGGGGGACCTAAAGGGAGCAATCCGAGTAGAAAAGGTGGTAGCACCACGCTGTTGCCAGGTGGCATAGCCTAGGAGAAAAAGGCCCGTCAGTAGTTGGGCCTTGTGGTTTGACTGCCTTTTGTGTTTGGGTGAGATGAGGGAGAACAAGGCTCTTCTGAGCTGCACATGGCTGAGGAGATAAACCCAGTCTGTGCTCCGTCGGGCAGTATGGGGCTGGAGGCAGAGCGAGGGGGAAGAGTGTGGCCTGGCTGGAATACAGGACGTGGGGCAAATTCAGGAGAGGAAAATACAGAGTTTGGGAGAAGGGAAGAAGAGAAAGTGAACCTGAACAAAAGAAGGTGATAGCTTCTTTGCAGGAGAAGGTAGTGGGCACGAAGCAGTAGCCAGAAGGAGTGTGCGGGAGGAGGGATTGGTGCTGTGCATGGAAGAGGATAGCACCACAGCTCAGCTAAGGCTTGTGACCCAGAGATAACGGGCAGCAGGTTAATCTGTAGCGCGGTGTGTGCGTCCCATTGAGCGGCTGGACATGATAGAAAGCTTCCATGTGTGCAAGGCTTGATCGTGTTCCCACTGACTTCAAATGGCAAGTGACCACGTGAGGACAGCCCAGTGCATGAAGAAGGGGTGATGCACATGCTCTAGGCAGCACTATGATTGCAGTGCCCTATCGTGCAGGCACTCAAGCCTATGTTTTCCTCTCCAAGATGCCAGCAGCGCCAAAGCCTACTAAATCCATCAGCCTCTTCCAGGGTTTGTCTTAGTCTGTTCACAGTTGACAAAGTTCTACTGAGCACTAGGGAACAGTGTCCTGGGTGACTTTTCTGGTTTTCTCTACTACATCTTTACTTGACAGTCAACGAAACTAAGAAAGAGGGTTTCATCTCACCTCAATGGGAATACAGTATTTTAGACAGCTCTGTCTTTGGGCTTTGATGGGAAACCAGTAGGTTAAAAATGGAGTTTTCCCCTCTGAAGCGGGGGTTGGGGAGAGAGGAAGGCTGGGTTTGCAGTGGAGGGGATTAGGGCCTGTATATTGCTAGGGAATGAGCGTGCTCTACTGTCTTTTCTTGCTACTCCCCTTCAGCTGGGGAAGCAGTGTCTCTGAACTTAAGTTTACAGGAGTCCCGAACAAGGCAGCTGCAGTCTGTTTCTCTCTGAAAGCAGGCGAGAATGGGATTCCTGGAGCAGCTGTCTTTAGTTCTCCTGCTTTATCCTGAGTTAATAGTATCTGGGACATGCTGGTTGAGAGGGGTAAAACCAGGAGTCACCAACAGCTTTGTTTTGCTTACAAAGTTTTGTGTGTCCAGAATTAGCTAACTGAGGGAGTACTCACTGTTGAGTAACCAGCCCTTCTTAAAAGGAATGCACGCTGGGCATCTCAAACCAGACTTGTTAAAGATCCCAGGATAGGAGTGGAGATTTCCCCCAAAGTCTTTATTTTACACCATCATCTCCTCTTCTGTTGCTGGTCTGGAAGCAATCCATGCCAAAAGGGTGCACTTCAGTAGGGAGGCATTGCCTGCATGCAGGGTAAAGGAACTGGTGCTGCTGCTGCTGGGCATAAAGCAGGTCCTCTAAGACCCTTGTCATACACCGTCACCTTCGCAGCCTCGCTTCAGTGCCTGTGAGAGGCCGGAGGTGGATGTGTTGCAAGTGTTAAGAGGAAGGCTGTGAATTGCCCCCGTATAAAGTTTCACTGTGTTGGTACCCCACAGCCAGGCCGATTTTGAGGAAGACAGCCAGAAGCAACCAGCTGTGGAACACTGGAAGACACTAATGCCATCCAAAGGCAACAAGGAGGACCCAGAGACTGGATGCCAGGATGCTGGAGGTGTGGATGAGACCCAGTCCACCGAGCAGCTCAATGTGTCACGTCTACGCAGCTCTTCAGTGGAGATTCGTGAGAAGGGGTCTGAATTCCTGAAGGAAGAGCTGCACAAAGCACAAAAGGTAAGGCCCAGAGTTTGTGAGAACACCCGAGGATGGCAGCACAGATTTGAGCAGTGGGGGTTTTCCTAGAGGTCATGCTGAAGGGAGCAGGGTCTGAATGTGGCTGTGCTGCAGTCTGGAGCAGGCAGAAGAGGAGAGAGATTGAGCTGAGGTGGCTGCGAAGTGCTTTGGAGCAGGACATCAGTTACTAGGTTGACTCAAAGCCTCCGTGCCAGCGTCCAAGTTAGTCCTGGAAACCTGCTGCAGAAAGCAGCTTGAGGCAGGGAGTGCTTACTATGGAGCCTCCTTGCTAACGGCAAATGAGGAATTCCAGCCTGAAAAACCTGCTACAACTTGTGGAGGGATGCCTTTGGTGACACGGAGCATGGTACAGAATTTAGCGACAGGAGTCTTGGGCCGGAGATCCATGCCATGGTGGGGAGGAAGTGTTGTGGTTGACAGGTGGGGGCAGGCAGGCATCAGCACTGCTGCTATGAGCTCACGTGTGCCTCTCCATTTTTGCAACAGGAGCTGAAGCTGAAGGACAAAGAATGTGAGAGATTGTCAAAAGTCAGAGAACAACTGGAGCAGGAACTAGAGGAGTTAACAGCTAGCCTATTTGAGGTACTGCCCTCTTCTTTTTCCCATCATTTCGTAAGCTAAGCTTACATCCAATTCCTTTAAGACAGGCTTTCCCTGAACTTCCAGCCATCTCCTCCTACAGTTTCCTCCTTTCCCCTGTTGCTCTTTCCCACTTGGAGAAGCAGAGCTGGGCAGTGCTGCAGGCAGAGCCTCAGAGCAGAGGCTTGTACCAGCTCCTGGGGAGCTTTTGCATGCATTTCTTTCCCCTTCTGGCAGCTGTGGGGTGGCATAAAGAGCACAGTAGTTATGGGTCTGTACATCTGGTAGCAAAAACAGATGTGGGGATGGCTGGAGCTGGAGCTAAGCATAGCTCCCTGTCCCTCTCCCATGCCTGCTCAGCAGCTGCTGTGTAATAGAGATGATTCCCTGGCTTGTGTCAGCCCTTGCTTGGGGTGGGAACAAGCTGGATGTCCTCATATACTCTGTTCCACTGAGTGTTCAGAAGGCCTGTTGATTGTTTTTTGTTGTTGGTTTGATGGGTTTTTGGGTGTTTTTTTTGTAATGTGATTCTTGCCAAGCTCTATCCTGGCAAAATCCCATTTACCAGCAGCTCTCGTATCTGGATCTGACTGGGCAGTGAGGAAAGCCAGAGCCCATCTGTACCTTTGAAACACAGGCTGGTGCTGAGTGTGAGGGCCAAGAGAGCATCCCCCTCCTGGAGATTTGGCTGCGTGGGCTCAGGACGAGCGTAGAGATAATGTAGCTGAGGGCTGTCCCCTTCCTTTGGTGGCCTTGGACAGACTGCTTCCAGACAGCGCTGCGGGCAGGCCCCAGCTGGGACTCACACCACTCCCCTCTTCCTGTGGGAGATGCTTTTAAGCTAACCTCTACCATTTGGCCCCCACCTGAGTTGCAGCTCCTGCTGTGTTGCAGCCATGCCCAGAGCAGTGAGGGCTGGCCGCTCCGCAAGGGAAGTGGGAGCAAAGTCCAGTAACAAGTCAGGCAAGAGCAGTGACCTCACCAGTGAGGAGCCAAGACGTGGAGCAGCAAGTCTGGATCAGTGTCTGTGCCACAGACAGCAGTCAGGGTCAGAGAACAGTCCAGTGATCAACCGGCAAGTCTGCAGTGACAACGCAGGCCTGAGGTCAAGTCAGGAAGCCAACCTAGTGAGTCTGAGTCAAGGTCGGAGTTGCAGAGGTATTGGACTGGGTGCAGACACAGCTGCTGCACGGCTCTGATGTAGCACAGGTCGGTGCTAATGTTAAAGTCTCAGCTTTAAAGCAGTTCCCAAGGGTGAGGAGGGGCAGGCCCTTGCTTCTAGCTTTCTTCACCACAGCCCGTATCAGCGAAAGAGATGACCTTGGACTCAGCCAGCTAAACTCTTTAATTTAGCCAACTACACTCCTAGAAGGGGGATGCACTCCAGGCTCTGGCACTGAGGGCCTGGGGGAAGGCTCTTCACAGCTGACAGAGTAAAACCTTTGGATGTGGCAGTGATGCCTGTTCCCCTGCCTGCTTGCCCAGAGCATGCGATATGGCAGAGCTTTGGCCTTTATGAGTTGGGGCTGCAACAGGCAGACTAAAATTCTCTCTGGTCCAGGAAGCGCACAAGATGGTGAGAGAAGCAAACACTAAACAGGCGGCGTCAGAGAAACAGCTGAGGGAGGCACGGGGGAAGGTGAGAACTGCACTCTCTGTCGCTTGATCTCTGTGTTAGGTTGGTGCCATCCCTGCCCAGCCTGGCCATGGTGCTGTTTGTTGGCTGGAGGAGGGTAAAGTGCCTGCAGCTCCCTCTCTGAGATGCTGCATTTGCTCTGTTCCTTCTCCAGCAGACACTGAGTGAGGGGGGAAAAGGCATCCTTGCAGTCTGCTGCTGATGCAGCTCCCCTTTGAGAAATGGATGCCAGGGGAACCACAGAGAAGTGATACACTGTTTAACTGCCACAGCTGTGGGGATGGATGGAGCAGGGAGCTGGGGAGTTGGAATTCCCTGACATGTCTGCATCACAGGGCTGCTCAACTGGTTCCTTCTTGAGGGGAGAGATATTTCTTCTGGGTTATTTGGTCTAAAAAGAGCCTGGGACAAAATGTGCTCAGGCTGAGGAGCAAAGGGATGGGTTCCTGAATAGCTGTCATTTAGCCCTGTTTAAAATTCTGGGTGATGGTGGACACTTGGGGGAATGGTGAGAAGGCTTCCTGACTGGGCTTGTAGCTGGTTCCCCGTGGCTTTAGTGTTTGGTGGGGTGCAGCAAGCTCAAGCTCAGCAGGTGCTAAAGGTGCTGTTGACTCTTGCCTTGCCTCCTCAGATCGACATGCTGCAGGCAGAAGTAACAGCTCTGAAGACGCTGGTGATCACATCCACACCTTCCTCTCCCAACCGGGAGCTGCACCCTCAGCTCCAGAGCCCTTCTAAAGCTGTCTTCAGGAAGGGTCATGGGCGAAACAAAAGCACCAGCAGTGCAGTGGTCTCGGCTGCCAGCCAGAATGTGACTCCAGAGCCAGTCAGTCATGAGTGCAAAGAGGTGGGTGAGGGCCATTCACTGCATCGGCCTTGGAGCCACGGCTGTCACTGTGCTCAGGGAGCTGTGCAGCTTCTGACTTGGGCTTCCTGGAGAGCTCTGTTGTTTCGGTGCTGGGAGAAGCTGTTTAGGCAGTAATGTGGCTTGTTCCCTAAATTTGTGCTGAGGCAGGCTCTGGAGAGTTTCCATTTGTGGAGATTTCCTCTTCTGGGAAGCACGTTGAAGGCTGCGTCAGGACAACTGCTAGAGGAAGCAGTTGAGGGGTCCCTGGAGGGCATGGACAGATCCAGGAGTTACCCACTCTCAGCACTGGTATGTCAGGAGTTGCTGGGCAGAAGCCAGTTGTTTGCTGTATCTTGGCAGTTGAGGCTACTACCTGCTCTGGCGTGATTTGCTGTTGTCTCTTCTCTCTACCTAGTTTGGCTTGGACACCTCCATCAAAGTTTAGTCTCTGTCACTTGTTCTGTGTTCTTGGGCATGTCACTGTTCTTCCTCTTTTTTGCAGAGCATATATTTAATTATATTTAATTCCTTCCTCACTGGAAGGAAGTGGGCAGAGAAGCACACAAAGCGTTTGTGAGTATCTTTCAAACAAACCCTGTTTAATTCCCTTTGGTGATCCTTTGGTAGTCCCCTACCTGCTGTGACCATGGGTGTAAGTAACACTTCGTCCTGCTGGCAGGACCTTTCCGTCTGGGAATTTTCCACTAGCCAGCTGTGTGTACAGCTGTCCTAGGGTGCAAAAAGGAGGCAGCGTATGGCACTTGGTCAGGAAGAATGAAAATGAGTGAGAATGTGATGGGGGAATCTGTCTCCCTAGTGATTTTTTGGGACCTGTGCCCTCTGTTGTGAAGAATGGTTGAGGGAACACGAAGGCACCTGGTCACTTGGCTTGTGTGAGAGTGTATGCAGAAAGGCCACTTGTGAAATTAATACTCTTGCCAAACAGGACTGTGCTGGCAACACTGGTAATGTCTGCTTTTGGCAGTGGATTCAATGAATGTGCCTTGTCAGCTTCTGCACAGTGCTCTTGTTGCTAGAGTTTGGATGAAATGCTTCAGGCAACATTGGCTATAGCCATTGTCCTGAGACAACAATAGCAACGAGAGGTGAAGATTTTTAACTCTGTTCACAGGCAGAGAGGAACAAAGGCTATGTCGGAAAGAATGCCAAAGGAAAAAATCAGTTCAATAATTGTGAAGGCCTGACGCACTGGTTTCTCTTGGTCAAGCAGGGAACAGTCCAGATATGCTGGAAGTTGGAGTCAAATCCAGTCAGCTAAAGCTGCTTTGAGGGCCAAGAAGAAAAAGGTTTTAATCTCTTTAAGGCCCTGTGACCTCTCCCAATGCTAACCATTCCTCCAGTCAGAACAGAGGAGCTCAATTTGGTGAACCACTGACTACCCTGTAGAAGGTGCCCTCTGCCTGCAGTAAACGGAGATAACTTTTGCCTACTGGGTACTTCATTTTGCTGTTCTTGGCTCAGTCTCGGCAAAGCTCGTGTTGACGATCTTTAGAGAAATGCTTGTAAGTGACTTGCTTGTTAAAGATTTGGACCTGTTGTTTCTTTATGTAGGTAACTTCCACATGGTGCGGATATCCTGGGGCTTAAAATCCCAGGGCTACAGCTTCCAAAGTGACTAATAATTTTATATATATCAAGGGTGGGGTCATTTTTTGTTAACTTGTTAATTTCCATCTCTCAAATTCCTTAGTGGCCTATGTGAGAGGTGATAAAAGGGAACCTGGCATTCAGAGAGATGGTGCTTGGTGCTCTATGGAAAAAACATGCCCCATCTTAAACTGAGCCTAAAAATGACAGAATTTCTGTTCCCTTTTTGCACCTCAAGCTGAAGTCAAAAGGTGGGGTTTGTGGCCCTGTGATGTCTTGAGCAGCACGCTTAGTTCCCTGGAAGGGAGGACTTGAGCCTTTCTTTGTATCTTCTCTTTTGTCTCCTGTTTTTTACCTCCCTTTTTTGCTTCTCTTTCTAAACCTTTTTCCTTCACTGTCTGTCTCTTCCTCTGCCCTCAAAGTCTGGGTTACCCGCTCTCCTCTCTCTGCTCCTTTGTATCATCCCTGGGAAGGCTATCCACATCACCTGTGAACCAGGCTGGCAGGCCTTGGGGGCAGATGCTTCCTCACCCTTGCAGCAGGTAACCTTTCTGCACAGCATTGGGGAGGGGTGGGACCCATCTGTCTCTCACACTTCCAGCCTTTCAGTTCTAGCTTCCTTTTATGATAACCTCTTTTTTTTGTTGTTCATTTGTTTTTGTGTTTTTTCTCAATTTGTTTTGCTATCTTGTGGCTCTGAAGCTGTCTCCTAGTACCAGGTGAGCAGTCTCCATAGCACAGAGCGAGTGTGCTAGAACCCAGACCTTTTTCAGCTTCGTTCGCTTATGTTCTTTGTGTTGCTCAGCAGGGTTTCTTTAGTTTTGTTTTTTCATTCAGCAGCTTTAACAGGATTTGCTGGCCTTTTAAGGAGATGCCCTGTCAGTCAGGTTGGTGGTTCCGCTAATGATCCATCTGGGGTTTAAATGTCAGGTTCCAGAGAGTCTCCTGGACTGAAGTATTTTCAGCCAGACAGGGATGGAGGGAGCAA